>NW_005841884.1:4283640-4307115 GCF_000455745.1 Alligator sinensis
TCTTTCCCTGGCACCTGTGACCCTGCTTGCACAGCTCCCAACCCAGTGGGAAATCAGCTTCTCACAGGATGACACAGGCTCTCACCTGTCCACACTGGCGACGCATAGGGGGTGCATGCAGGTGCGCGTGCATCACCTGAGATTGGCCATGCACCCCCTGGAAGCACCAGCTGCGAAACCGGAAGTGCCAGCGGAATTGCACTTCTGGTTTTGCCACTGGCTTGGGGATCAGATGCTGGGGGATCCCCTCCACCCCCGCATTGGTGATCTGGTGTCCCCCCAGACTTGGGAGGCACCAGTTGCCCATGCCTGTCCTGATGCCTGCTCCCTGGCAAGTTTCAGCTTGGTCTCTCCTGGCTGGGGGCTGAGTCTGTATCCCCTCTCTCCAGGGCTGGAGTTGGCTCCTCCCCAGCTTCTTCTCTTTTTTTCCCTCCCTCAGTTTTTATGGTTCAGTAGCAGCCAATCAGAGGCCCTGGTTTGCAATGTGGGCTCTGGTCACAATAAAAAGCATGTACCATGTACTGCATTCTCTTCTACCTGATAAAGCTTATGCACCCTCTGCAAAGTTTTTGCTGCCCTTTTCTTGCAGAGCTCTTAAGGACAGCTCACCTATTTGGCTTGCAGCTAGGCGAACTTTACAACTGTTACAAATGTATGCTCAAAAACCAATTATTAACCACCTTTAGAAGGCTGCAAAACTGAGGCATGGAGAAGTTAAAATTTTCTCATGGCCATAAGCCAAGCAAGTGTCAGACCAAGGGTTAAAAATTTAGGAACCCTGACTTGCTGACCTCATGCTTGTTCCCTTAGATGACCCTCAATCCTGAACACTTTCCCTGAGATATTATTAGAATTTGCAACACATGATCAGAGCTTTGTGATGATGATAATTTATTTTTCTTATTTCTATGAAAGGAGTCCAAATGGTAAAAAACTATCCTTTAACTCACAAGGAGTGTACAAAACAATTTTAAAAAACTAGCAGAGAGATCTTGAGTGAAGCAGCCTTCTTGAATGGCCCTGGAAAGAATAAATGGAAGGTGGGAGGGACAGGTGTCACCGCTGCCCTTTATACTGTGTCTGGGTATTTTTTAGGTGATAACACGTCTATCAATCTGGCCATTAAGTAGGAATTCTGTTTTACAGGACATTTCAGAGGGGTGGAAAAATGTTGACTATTGGTTTCTGTCTGAATCAAATTAAAACTGAAAATGCTCTTAAATTTCCTTGAAACAAGAAATCCTGAGGAAAATCTCATTTAGGAAATACTAACATGTTTCTGAAACAACATGTACTCCCCAGATGTTCCATCAGCTCCGTGAACCTGGGAAACTTTGGTTTTGCTGATTAACTGCCTGAGATCCTTGAGTTCATGGCACCAGTTAGTGTCAGGGCTTTCTTTATACTCAAGCCTTCTGAGAACCTAGAAACCCTAATTTCGTTGGACCCTAGAGCCACAGACCTTGAAAACAGCAGTTCCTTGCCTCTGGGGCAGTCTACCAGCAACCTAGGCAGGAACCCTTGGAAGTCTAATCTTTGATTCTTCAACCATTGATCAAACCCAAAAAGCTTCAAACAAAATATTCTAATTCTTAAAGAACTGTAATTTTCTGGCAAAACTTGGTTTCATCAGAAAATATCCAACTAGTTCTAATGTTCAGATCTTCCCAAGGAAGTTGGAAGACCTGCTCAAGTTTCTGCCACTGTGGCCTAATGCCTGTTGAGGATTAGTTTCATAGTTTCTAGGGCCAGAAGGGACCTGAACAGATCATCAAGTCTGACCCCCTGCCCTGGGCAGGAACGAGTGCTGATACCTTAATACCCCAGCCAGATATCTATCCAACCTCCTCTTGAAGACCCCCAAGGTAGACGAGAGCACCACCTCCCTTGGGAGCCCATTCCAGAGCCTGGCAGCCCTAACCATAAAGTAATGCCTCCTGATATCAAGCCTGAACCTGCTCTCAATCAATTTGTGGCTGTTATTTCTTGTTATCCCAGGTGGTGCCCAGAACAGAGGAGAACAGAGCCTCACCTATTTTCTGCAGGTCTCCCCAGTGAGTTTATAGATGGCCACCAGGTCCCCTCTCAGTCTTCTCTTGTGGAAGCTGAATAGATTCAGGCCCTTTAGCCTCTCTTCATAGGGCCTGGTCTGCTGCCCCCTGACCATGCGAGTGGCCCTCCTCTGGACCCTCTCAAGCTTAGCCACATCCCTCTTGAAGTGCAGCGTCCAGAACTAGATGCAGTACTCCAACTGCGGCCTGACCAGTGCCACATAGTGGGGAGGATCACCTCCCTGGACCTGCTTGTCTGTAGATGCACGACAAGGTGTGGTTAGCCTGACTGACCGCTTCCTCACATTGGCGGCTCATGTCCATCCTGGAGTCAGCAATGACTCCAAGATCCCTTTCTGCCACTGTGTTGTTGAGAAGGGTATTCCCCAGCCTATAGGTGTGTTGCTGGTTCCTTCTCCCTCAATGCAGTACCCTGTACTTGTCTGCATTGAATTCCATCCTATTCTCATCCGCCCACCTCTGTAACTCTCTGGGTGCGACCATTGAACCAATTTGCCACCCATCTGACTGCGTAGGCATCAATGCCGCAGTTGCCTAGTTTTTTTTATGAGAATGAGGTGAGAAATAGTGTCAAAGGCCTTCTTGAAGTCCAGCTAGACGACATCCACCTCAACACCCACATCCAAGGACTTTGTGTCCTGATCGTAAAAAGAAACAAAGTTAGTTAGGCAGGATCTGCCCACATTGAACCCGTGTTAGTTGCCCCTGAGCATTACCTCCCATGCTGGGCCCCCGCAGATGTGTTCCTTGATAATTTTCTCAAAGGTGTTCCCAAGGACCGAGGTAAGACTGACTGGCCTATAGTTACCTGGGTCCTCCTTTCTCCCCTTCTTGTAAATGGGGACCACATTGGCTCTTTTCCAGTCCTCTGGGACCTGGAAAGCCAGTTAATTGGCTTTGCCTCCGCAGCTGTAACAGGATGGTAGGGAAATGCATTCGTGAAGCCAGAGCAGAAAAGGTGTTTGCCTCTGGTGTTCTAAGGCAGGTGGAGTGTCAGTAGGGACCCAAATGAAGCATGGTCAGGAGTGACAAGTATATTAGAAGGTGCCAAGTTATCCCCCATTAGTCTCAGAGCAGTAATGACTGTGGATGAGAGATAGGGTACTGGCTATAGTTGACTTAGGTGACTGGTAGGGAGTGTACAGGGGTGCATGTGCCCCCGCAACGGCCGATACTGATGCTGTCAATAGGGCTGGTGTCCCGTCCTCACCCCGTCCCCCTGACAGGGACGCTGCCATTGGTGGCTTCTGTGGGTGCCCTGCCCAGATTCAGGAGGCACCAGTCACTCATGATAGCTGATGTCACTTAGATGTGCTCTCCCTGAAGCATACAGCATTTCTCACCCCATGTACATTTCGGGACAGCAGTATTCTGCCTGTCTTCTTTCTAGAGAAAAACAACAAGAATGATCACGGGTCTAGGAAAAGTTTCAGTCTAGAGAGAAGACAACTCAGTGGAGACGTGGTAACAGTCTTCAGATATGTAAAAGGATAGAGCAGAGACAAAGGGGAAGTGTGTTCTCCATGTTGGCTCAAAATGCAACCGGAAGTAATGGGCTTATGGGGTTTTTTAAAGGACGATGCACAAAGATCTATCAGAAAGGTTGAAGCAACTTTTCAAGAAGTTGGCCAGAACAACCCGGCTCCAGTCTGGTGCAGGTTGGGTGGCTTCAGCAGTGTCAACAGCAAGCAGGGTTTGCCTGTGCCAGGGTTAAGCAGCTGGGAGTTGTGCTGGCAGCATTTTTCCTAGTGTCTCACTTCCTGGCTCAGATGCCAGAGCAGCTTCCAGCTGGAGGGGAGGCGGACCTGGTCCAGGAAACTAGAAACTGTGCTCACATTGCTACTGCTGCTCCCTGCCCCCATCCCCAAACCCCAACTCTTCTGCCTCACTTCAGGAGTTTGAATGGGATTCACTTTTCCTGTGCTACCTTGTTGATAGGAACACATTGAGGATGGAAAGCCAAGTCTGTATAAATCTGTGGTTAGCAACTCTTGCAAGGAGATATCAGCCTTCTCAGATTTCCCATTCCCTGAGGATTTTCCAAACTACATGCACAACTCAAGTTCTTTGAATACCTCAAGCTGCATGCAAAGCATTTTGAGCTTGTGAAGTACATTCAGTTCAAGGTGAGCTACAGAACTTAGTTCTTGTTTCACACGAATAGGTAAGAGTCTGCTCATGTTGCCAGCTAAATAGTTACGCCTTCAGGGAAGCAATCAGGGATCAAGTTCACAGCAGCAAAGGATGTGGGTTTAACAACTGGTAATGGCCCAAGTGAGATCAATTACATATAAAGTAGCATTATTATTTATGAATCAAAACCAGTGACCTTATGTAATATAGAATTAAAAGCTCAGGCATGTCATCTGTATCCCTGAAGCCTTCTGTTCCCTTGGAAGTCTCTGGAGAGTTGGTTGTAGATGGAGAACTGCTGACCTTCACAACACCTGTTGTACTTTAAGGTCTGTCCCTGTTTAAAAGAAATGCTTCTCCAATAAAGCAAATCCCATCATCTACCTAGTTTGAGAGCCCAAGAATAAGACCAACACTGGTATCCTGCTGATCTCCAAACTACACCACCCCTAGATTACTAGAATGGCCTATGGAGATGTTATAGGTGTTGATAATAAGTTCCCCAGGGGTTGACAAGAGCCACTTCCACATATGGAGGCAACATTGGGTGTCCTAAAATCAGATGTGAATTTAATTGTCCTGCACCTAAGGCAGTTAAACTTCATCTTTTAGTAGGAAACTAGTAATTGTCTGGACATTTGAAATATTTGTCCAAACCCAGCCACGTTCAAGTACAATACTCATGTGAACCAGAAAACAGAGGCTGAATTTCAGTACCACCCTCTCTATTTTATCAGTCAACCACAATGACATCTTGCACTTCTTTTTTTTTTTCCATTATGATTTGGTTTCTCCTTTGATGAGGTTCTGAAAACAGATTGCCTTGTCTACGTTGATGAAATTGCCTCCCTCATTGATCCAAAACCCAATGTGCTGGCCCTATTCTCGAAGAATCCAAAACTGGCCCTGGAAATTGTCTTTGGTCCGTGCATCTCCTATTAATATTGCTTGACTGGGATGGAGCCAGGGATGCCATCCTGACCCAGTGGCATCGAATGCTGAAACTAATGAAAACAGAAAATGTAGAAGGAATATTTGGAATAGATTAAGGAGTGTTTACTATAATGCTGGGTGTTGTGGAGAGAGACTGGACTGGTTACTTGTGGGTGGAATTATCAGAGAGAAGACTATATTAACAAAATATTCCAAGCACACACAAGATCTGGACATCTTGCACATACATAAAAGAAAATAATTGAGGTATAAAATAAATTGGTTCTAGGGTAACAAGTTGGCAATATGCCATAAAGGACAGAATAATGGAGAGCTATGTTCTGGGCTTCACTACTTCTGGCCTGCTGGGTGAAGTTGGAACCAGTGCATGCTGCCTCAGTTTCCCCATCTGTAAAATGTAAATTATTAAATTGTCTTGCTTTTGAGAGAGTGCTTTGAGATTAGTAAGTGATAGTTCCATATAGGAACCAAGTATTTATTATTAGTTTACATAAAAAAATCAAGTGATTATTATTAATTATTATTATTATTATTAATAGTAATAATAGTAATAATAAATAGGTTTTTTTTCCTGTTGTGCTTTGTGTCAAAAGCTTCTCACCATTTGATTATTTTATAATACCTCCCCATAGAGCTTGGTTAGCAGACAGGAAAACTGAGCCACTGAAAGACTGAGATTGGAAGACTAAAAGAGACTTCAGTGTTGCAATTGCTTACCACTGTGGCCTGTAATTTTAAGGCATGCAACCCCAAAGTAGAGCCCAGATTCCTGTGGTTAATGCTTAATCCCCATATGCAGTGCATGCAGAGAACTGCGATCCTCATAATGGGATCCCCAGAAGCCAGCCCACCCTGTTTCCTACTGTCAACATGCTCAGCATTCAACTGCCTAGAAGTAGCTCATAAGGAAAGACACAGGGCTCTGTCCAAGATAGCTGGGAAGTAGGCAGTCATCCTGGGGCCTGGCATTATAGGGTCTTTGTACACGCTATGTTTTTTGCCCTTTCTTGCACTGCAACAGTGTGACTGTTTGCATGAGTGGTGTAAACGAACAAGTGAATTTAATGAGATCGCTTGCTTACATTACCCTTGGGATTTAGTGCGTGCTAGCCTCAAGGTCCCCGCAGGTCTTTTAACTAAGGTTTCTCTCAACATGGCTGCCCTATCTCTCCTGCCATGACTTGATATAACAAAAGAAGGAGGGAGGCTTGCTGGTCTAAAATACTGTTGACCTTTTATTGGCTATGATTTCTCTGCACACACTGTTCTGTTTCTGAGGGGTCACCAATAGACCAAGGCAATGTCTGGCTTGGATTTGGTTCTGTATATATTATCATACAGTGGATTGCTGGTCCCCTGTACTCAGCCTCTGCTTCCTGGGAAGGGACGGCTTAACTGTCTCTAGCAGTGGGGACCCCTGTATCATGTTTACCCCTATTTATCCTTAATATTAGGTGGGCTGCAGAACAATGGATTTCTGGTTTCTCACAGATCCCCAGTCCTGCAACTCCACCACTCATGGTTAGTTGTCTTTGGGCTCTGCAGGTTTTCTGGGTTTGAGTAACTGGTAGCCCTCTGAGCCCTGCCACAGTGTCTTCTTTCTTCTGGATTCAGGTAAGTAGAGAGACTCCTCTGAGCCTCAAAAGGAGAGAGTTCCCTACTCTCCTCCTTTGCCTCTGCTGGGACATAGTCCAAGCATTTTTCCTGGCTGTTTACTCCTTCCAGTTCTCTCCCTGTCTTCCTCTCTCTCCTGCAGTTGTTTCTGGGTGCATTTTTAAACTGTTCTCCGTCACGCACCCAGCTAACTGGAACTGACAGGAGCTGATAAATCTCAGTGTCTGTGATCTTCCCAGGTCCTGTTCTTTTCCTTCTTGTCTGCAAAAGGTAAGTGTTTGTGCTCAGAGCAACTTCTCCGGCAGTCCTTATAGTCTTTGGGGCCCTTTTCCCAGGTACCCAGAACATCTTTAGGGTGGGCAGTGTGATCCTTGCTGCACAAGTGGGTTTTATGAACCCTTTGAAAGTCTTTCTGGTGCATTAAAGTAAAACTCCTCAGATGTAGTTTAGTTTGGCTTGCCGCAAATTAAAGCATTGCATCCATGGATTCATTGCATGCAAACACAAGGGCACTCAAAGATGTGTAATAAGCCTCTTTGTTCACCAGATGGCACTGTGACTTTTTTGTAGTTCACCCCTTCAAATTGCTTCCACTTTCAAATTGGTTCCGCTTTTTTTTTCCTTGTGCCATTTGCAAGCTCTGTGCTCCCACAACGACGTGGCATGGCACAGGGTGAGGGGTCCCAGACCAGGGGGGCTAGCACTGGACTGTCCCGCTCTCCTGCAGCACTGGCTTAATTCATTTGAAAACCAAGTGTGTGCAAACACTGATGTGTGATGCTCCAAAATAAACAAGTTTAAATTTTATAAACCTATTTAATTTAAAGAGGATTAATTTAATTTAAAGAGGATTAAACTCTGTGGTGTGTACAGGTGCCCACAGAGTCATGATGACCCGAGGAATCAGGAATCAGCAAGGTCAGGAAGCAAGGGTCCCAATAAATTCACAAGTCAGAAGAGGAGGAGCAGACAAGGTCAAGAACCAGAAGCAGTGGTTCTGACTGCAGCCATAAACTTGGGGGGGTCAGGAGCCAGCAACTCAGAAAGCAAGGATCTGGGAGTCAGGAACAGGGAGTCAGTGGGCAGGAAACAGAAACCAGGAAAAAGCATTCAGCAAGGCCCAGGAGCCAGAAAACCATGGAAGCAGGCAGCCATCCCCATGCAGGCAACTGAGGCCAGTTAGAAGTAATTAGGCCACTGGCAGCCATGGCCACTCAGGGAACCAGAGCTAACAGCATTTCCAGGATTCTGAGGACATGGCCAGGGAGACTTGCATGGCTCTGAAGAAGTTATTTAACCTTCCCATTCCAAAAGCTTAGTTCAGAAAATGTACCTTTCACTATCAGATAAAGACATAACGGTATATATTTGTTCCATTTTTCTATTTTAGAAGAAGAGGTTCTGTTTGAAAACAAACAGTTACATTATTATTTATAACTTATTTATACTTATAAGTATTATAACTTAATGTACTTATATGAACACAGTCACAAATAACCCCTCCTTTTTTTAAATAAATGTTTACCTTGCCGTGGTAAAATTGTGTGTGCTTTTCCCACTAGGTAAGCCCTCAGGAATAAAAATCAAATAATACAGTAAGCAAAAGAGTTTGTATATACCTATATAAAATAAAAAATAATAAATATATACTAAACTTTTAAAATAAAGTCACATGGAAGCAAATACAAATGCAGTCAGGTAAGTGTGTGCAAAGTTCAGAGGAGATAAATGAAAATGAGCTGTAACTGGACTTTAGTCTCTCCTCATTTCATTTATGAAGAAATGCTTCATACTGCATCTAGTCAAATGTACACTGAAGCAAAAAGGTGAGTTTCTTTGCTAAAGACTTTATTCCAGGCTGCAGTTTCATACTTTAAACAAAATGTCCTGCTGTGCCTTCTGCCATTGTGACTCTCAGACTTATGAGTGACTGGTGCCTCCTGAATCTGGGGGAGTACCCGCAGAAGCTGCTGATGGTGGTAGCCCTGTCAGGGGGGCACCAGCCCTACCGACAGTATCAGTGTCAGCCATCAGGGGGGGCACTGGCCCCATCGGGGGGGCACGTGCACCCCCGTGCACCCCCTACCAGTTGCCTATGCTCAGACTCTTGGCCTTAACTTCATGTATATTCAGTATCAGAGAGAATTCTCCTTTGCCAAATTAGAAAAACTCATAGCAGGAAATATTATCTTTGACTGAAAACAATCTACTGCACATAAGCATTATCTATAAATTGATTTCATCACATGCTGGTTGCGTATTTCCATACGCCTACCTTTTGCTATTACTTCTAAGTGTTTATAGGAATTTTTATGCAATAGTGTTTACTATCTTAAAATAAAGTTTGATGATATACTTTTTAAAACAAAACATATCTAACTAATGTAGAATAAAAAATTAGGGGGCAGTATTTTCAAAGCCCTTAAGTGAGGTAAGAACCAGAGTCTGATTTTCAGAATTTTGAAACATACCCATATACCAATATTTTTTCCAGAATGCATTTTGCTTTTTTTTGGTTGCCTTAACTGTATGCTTATATACTGTATTTACCTGAATCCAAAACAGGTCTTTTTGCCCTTAACAGCATGTTGGAGAAAGCATGTTGGATTCGAGTACTGCCCCAGAGAAGGTGGCAGCTCAGCTCTGGCTTCAGCCCCAGGCCCAGGGCTAAAGCCAGAGCTGAGCCTCCACCTTTCCTAGACCAGGGTTAGTGTGGGGGCAGAGGGGTGTGTGGTGGGGGAGCAGGTAGGAGACCTTCCTGTGAGGCTTAGGAAGAGTGCAGGAGAAACCATGCTGCCTCACACCCCCACCGCCCCCACTCCTTACCTTCTGCTCCAGCTCCAGTCCCTCCAGCTGCCACCATCTGCTTCTGCCTGGCCAGGCTGGGATCATCACCACTGACTTTCCCAGAGCTGGAACGGAGCAAAGCAGAGCCTGGAGGGGCAGGGAGCGAGGGGATGGGGGGCCGGCACCGGCAATAGGAATAGGGTAGGGGGAAGGAGTGGAGTGGGACAGGTATTGGGGTCAAGCACAGGCATGAATGGGGTTAAGAGTCAGGAGGCAAGGAGCAGGGGTCTAGCCCCTCATCCCCACCTCTGCTTTCCCTGCTACATCAGTAGGGGGATGAATTTAAGACAACCCTCCAATAATTAGATTCTATATATAGAAAATTATAACAAATGTGTACTTTTCCATGCATAGAATCTAATTACTGGTGATACTGTCTTAAATTCCAAGCCATTTGGATTCAGGTAAATACAGCCTTCTCAAGTGTTTCATTTTTTGCCAAGTTTAATCTTAACTCTGAATTTCATTGAGTTTCTACCTTTTCTTAGAGTTAGGATGATGATGTTGCTATGATGATCTATGGAGGTGTGAGAGGCAAGAATTGTTGTGGGTGATATCTTTTATTGGACTAACTGTATGATCTCCAGAGACCTGAGGAAGGACATAAATCTGGTATATTCTAGGCAAGTCCTCTGACTCAAGACTATGAAGGGTACCCTCTCTCACACTTTCTCATAATAAATAAAAAGCTAAAAGAAAACAAAATCCAAGATTTGTTTTTCTTCATTGGAACTAAAACAAGTATCAAAACATTCTAAACATTTTTAATTAAATGGATTTGCTGTGTTTCCATGCAGTCCTTTTCTGAAGCTTTACTTTAACAACTTCTGCTCATTCAATAAATATACAAACGGGATGTATGGATAAATAAAAACATAGTAAGGGGTAAAATTTGTACTAATATGTGGGGTATGTGAATGTATTATTGGGTTACGTGTGTCCAGTCCTTGGCATTGTCCAAAAGGATGTGGTCCTCAGAGGGACAGGGGACCAAAAATGTTACAGGAGTGTTTAGAGATGTCTTCCTCTTTGCCTGTTGCTGCTCTATGCCACTAAGCCTCTCTTGAGGTTATTTCTGTGCTCCTTGGCCTTCTAAACTGAAACAAGGGTAGGTGCATATACCTTTACCTTGCAGGCCCACTTCCATTAGAGAACCTGAGGAATCATCTCTTCTGAGAGAACAAAGATGATATAAATTCCCCAAGACAAGTCCAGCCCTTCTTTCCTAAGCACAAGGTTTATTTAGGGATGTAAAATAATAGAAAAATATATAGAGATGAACTTCAGCAACTGTCTCAAGAAGCCTAAGGTCTAAGGTTATCTCAGGAAGGTCTAATTCTACTTTCATTCACAGGAAGTATTTTTCTTCTCTGATTCCTACTGGTCCCAGTTTGCAGCCCGCCCATCTGTCCTAGCCCACTTCCTCCTGGGTGAGTGAAAATGTTCTGCTTTCTATTAGAAAGCCAAGATCATATTGACTTATATTTTTTTTTAGCTAAGCATAACTTAGTATAGCTTAGCTTAGCTATGCATACCTTATTGTCAAAGCAGGTAAAGCATTCTTGGAGATTCCAATCAATTTGTTAAGAAAAGGCTTCTGTATACATGCAGGGAGGCTGCTCTGATGCACTGTTATTCCAGTGCAGCAGAGCAGTCTCAATTAATCAAGGCTCAATTATTCGAGTCTGCTGGAGCATGGAAATTACGGTGCTCCAGGGAATCCAGCATCATGTGTATCAGCATCCCCGCAAAACAAATGGCAGCGGGGCACTTTTTTCCTGGTATCTCTGAGTGTTCTGAAGTACTGAGTTTTCTATCTTTTCCCATCCAATGGTTAAATTCTGCAGTTTTCCTCCAATGTACAATATACTGTATATTAACTGTTCTCACTCAGCAGAAACAACACATTTTGATAAAAAGGTTATTAAAGCAACCCGGAACCTGCCAGTACTATCCACAGCTTGAGTCACCATCCATCTGGCACGGCAGAAGCAGCCCCGGGCAGATGCTGGCATCAGTTGTGGATGCACCCAGGAGGTTCTGGATGGGGATCAGGGCATCTACCCAGGGCCACAGCTGATGCTGACATTTCAGCACTGGGTGGAAGCAATCCCACCCACCCACCTAGTTTGGCAGAAACAGTCCCACACACCCACGCAGCACCACATAGTGGCTGAAGCCAGAACCACTGGCTGCCCACAGGCCAGATCCTATGAGTTGCCAGCTGCCCATCCACAGGTCAAATACAATCAGTCGGTGAGCTGGATCTGGCCCATGGGCTGTATTTTGCCCACTCCTGCCTCAAAAAGTGCCTAGGTCTAAATCCAGCTCCCCTGAAGAACTACTTCTCCCTCTTATGTGAGAGAATGTCTTTTATGCCTGTTGGACTTTTTTTTCTGTGTCATCATGCTTGTTCCTTTCATGGTAAAACCCTGTTTTTTAGGTTAACTGGAAATAGGAGATAAAATCTTCAAGCTTCATAGATCTGGCATTCTCTCTCAAATATTACTGAAAGGTGGATTATCGTGGCATTCTTTCCCTTCCTGTATTTTCTGACAGCACCATCCTAAACACATGGGCAAAATGCTGACCCCAGTAAAATCACTAGGAATTTTTTCACTGAATTCAGTGCGGCAAGAAATCCTAGTTTGTCATAGTGCCTATATATGTTTTGAAGAATATAATATTAAGCCAACCAGGCCTGAATACTTTGAGGCTTGGAAAGGTACGAGTGCCTGGCATTGAGATCACTGATGAAAAGTAGAACAGGCATTTTCACTCATTCCTAAAATATTATACTTGCCTGGAAAAATCCATGCAGGTGTGCCCATGATCAGGAAATTCTGCCCTGGAGAATCCGTTATTGAACCATACCAGTGATTGGTTAAGTACAGCAATAAAAATATCAACTTTAACTGACAGTTCATAGGGTCACCTAAATGCCAGGCCCTTGTTTCTGGGCTGTGTTATTACATTCCAGCAGAAGCTCTTACAAGATGTGTACCAAAGTGCTTGAGAGGTTAATTCTGGGACCTATCTGACTCTATCTTGATAAAGGAAACCATGGTGCAGAGAGTTGCAATCATCGGAGCTGGTGTCAGTGGACTGGCCTCCATTAAGTGCTGTCTGGATGAGGGGCTAAAGCCCACCTGCTTTGAGAGAAGCAATGGCATCGGGGGACTCTGGAGGTTCTCAGTAAGTGAGATTTGCTTATCTAGTGACTTTTAAGACTGCTTTTATTTTGGATCTGGTTCCATATTGCCCTGAATGTTGGCATAATTTATATCTGAAGTGTAGACGAAATTGTAGCCATAGTCCTAGGGACAGATGGTGCATTGGACTCAGTAGGCTTCTTTGACTTGATGGGGATGAGAAGATGGAGATCTTTAGAATTTCCATATCTATTCTCCCCATATTAAATCAGTGCATACACAAGAGCTCTGGAATCCAGGTGTGTCCATTCCTCCACTAACAGAATGAAGGTGACTGAAGATTTGTCTACATAAGGAAATTGTCTGGAATAGGTAATGTGGAATAAACTGCTCCGTGATAACTATTCCAAAATAGCTTGTAAAGTACACACTCTTACCATGGAATAAAAGCAGCCCCAAAGGGAGTTATTCCAGAATAGCTATAGTGACTTAGATTCATACCCTACCTTAATCTGAAATAACAAGATCTCAGACAGGAGGAAGTGGAAATGTGTTGATTCTGCATATGAGTTTTGCAGCTAGGCCATTTTAACTCTGCCTTGATAACTCAGGTCAAGCAAATTCTTCAACTTCAGTCACTTTTTTAAAATATCCTTGTGTATTTTATGCAGGAAACAACGAAATCTGGGAGGATCAGTGTCTATAGATCTGTGATAACAAACACCTCCAAGGAAATGTCCTGTTTTAGTGATTTCCCCTTCCCAGATAATTTTCCCAACTACCTACACCATTCCAGGCTCTTGGACTACTTTCGAATGTATGCTGAGCACTTTGACCTTCTCAAGTATATACACTTCGGGGTAAGAAGAAAGTTGAAGGTTTGTATGTATCTGCTTTAGGGCAGTCAGTAAAAAGAAACAATGAAAAAAGTAACTGATAGCTGCAGTTAACAGGCCAAAACCTCAGATGTGACTGAGGGCATGAAGAGATGAACAGTTAAGTGTGGAGCAAAGTGGGTCAGGGCTTTATGGTACATCAGCTGCTCTCTGATGGCTGCCTGCGTGTACACACTTCACACTATTATAAGTGGAAGCTATACTGTAGTAATGTGCCATTCCTTCACTACTGGCTACCATAGCTTAGCTTTCATTTTTCACAGAAGAAGAGCAAATACTCAGGAAATTACCACAGAGCAGCAGAAGTGAGATAAAGTCCTGGTCCTTTTTACCCTGAAATAAACTGTATAACCATAGTCTAAGCCAATGGTGGCCAACCTTTTGGCAGGCATGCCACAGATTAAGCCCCCCAGTCTGCCGTGAGCCACAAACAGGGGCTGCCCACGTGACTTGTGGCACACATGCCACAGGTTGGTCACGCCTGGCCTATGCTACATTTGATGCAGAACTCAAAAGAATGGGAACAAAGATTAATGCTATCTTTGTACTCCCATGGGTATGCTAGAAATAGTCAAGTCACCCCCCTCCCCCCGCCCCGCAGCAAATTAAAGCGGTTTGGGACTGCTCTAATTTATGCTGGTTGACAATACACCACACTCTCAGCACATAACCTAGCTTACCTTATTGAGGGAGCTTCTCTGCCTCCTGGCATTACTTCCTGATCGCAAAGCAGCCAAAGCTGGAGATGCTTACTTGGTAGAGCATATTTACAGGTTAAATAACTGTTTGCCCCTCTGAGCATACCACAGATCACAAGCACTAAAAATTAAAAGGTTCACAGGAACAAGTTTGGTTTTTTTTAAATAATAGAATAGTCCATAATGGTGTTTCTTTCTTGTGGTTTAAAATAAGACAACAGTTCACAGCATAAGGAAATGCCCAGATTTCTCTGCCAGTGGCCAGTGGGAAATTGTCACTGAGGCCAATGGGGAACAGAAGTCCTCCATCTTTGATGCTGTTATGGTTTGCAGTGGCCATTATGCAGAGCCACATTTGCCACTGGATTCTTTTCCTGGTAAGTCCTGCATTTCCAGCTCATCATATTATGTATAACCATATAAAATATAGGGAGAAATTCATTTCTGGTCAGAGTGCTCTGAAATTCATCCTTGCACATCATTAGTCAATAAAATAATTTCATCTGTGGGATTGGAATACTGCAACATATGGACTTCCCTACTGTGCACTGGTGAGTTCTTCATACTGCTCACTGAAGATGGTCATTATGAGTAAAGAGATACTTTATTCCCAAAGTCCTTCAGCTTTCCTTTTCCTAAGGTGTATTGCCTACTTACTAATTATACTTCCAACAGAGACTATGGTGAGCCATAATTGTGATGGTGATGTATGCAATGTGGAGGAAAAAACACAAACTGATACAAAATGCCTGAAAAGTCACCAGTATGACATAGTGTGGTAGAGCCAAGATTAAGCATTTCAGGTCTACTGAAGAAAAGGATAAGGCTTTGCAACTCACAAAAAAATAACTCATTCCCTATGAGTCCCTTTCCATCTTGAATGCCTGATGTCACTTTGGGATGCCACCCTCTACCCTCATATTTCTCCCCTTGAATGCCTTTATGGTCCCCAGTCTATATCTTATGGCCAAAGTAAATTTTGCTTCCCATGGGTATAGTTTTCTTCTGATGAACAGGGAAAGCAAAGAATGATGTTATGTGCTGAGTATTGTTGGCAATGATCTAATGAAGCTGGGGGTGGGGGGGCAGGGGGCACTGTCTTAATGCCTATAATGCTGTTATGGTTGTAAAAAGCAACTGACCGCATTTTTATAAAAAGTTGAAAATTTAAAGATCCATATTTTCAGCTGTTGTAAAGCAGCATATCTATTAAATTCAGGGGAGTGATGCTGATTTACACCAAAAAAAGACTGTGGAAAATGAAGATGGAAAGCACTAATATGAGTGAGGGTGATTCACTGTTGTTATTTGCCTTTTAAGTTATATATAATTCCAGTATTCCCACCCCCCCAGTCAGACCTGAAGCTTCTCAGCAAGAAGCAAGCCTAAGTAAAATTAAATATGTTAGAAAAGCTGCAAATTAAGTATGTAATATTAAGTAGCATGAGATTTTAAAAGCATCAACCACAATGGGGCCAGTAGGACAGGGTATTTGACCCTTTCAGTGTATGTGGGGTGTGATGCATCACCCAGTCAAGTGAATGGAAAGACTTCCATTGACTTCAAGTGTACTTGTATCCGACAGCTCACAGGCTGGCTGTGCTGTCTGAAGAATGACTGTTCACAAAACAGAAAGACTAGAGGGACTCAAAGGAAATGAAGGATCAGTAACAAAGCTGTCAATAGAATTGTTTCAATGGAACAAATATATGCCTGTAGTGACAGGAGGTATCCCCTGTTGTGTTTTTTTCTTCAAGGTATAAGAAATCGCTTTAAAGGCCAGTGCCTCCACAGCTGGGAGTACAAAGACTCAGATGATTTCAAAGGAAAAAGAATCCTTGTGGTCGGTACTGGGAATTCTGGAGGAGATATTGCTGTGGACCTCAGTCATGTGGCTGCTCAGGTATAGTTATGTGGTGTTACAAGAGTTTAGGCATATGCATTCTTTAAGCAGGCATGGTGTCATCATAGTGTTCACATACTAGTTATATCTGGTATCTTGTGGCCCACAAATAACCCCATTACTCAGGTATTTACTTTGCAGGAAAACTGCCTGAGGAGGGATGCTGGAGGGTATGATGGGGTAAACAAGCCAGTAAATTAAGATATGTCAAGGTTGGGTATTACCCAGAATCTGTAAAGTATGCAGTGCCTCAAGTCAAGGCATAGTTGTGCAAATCAGTTTAGCAGATTAAATAGTGGGTTTGCATATACTGGAAGTTAAAGAGACCTCCTCAACCAAACTGTTCATCTGGACACTGCTTTCTTATCCCAACCTCGTTCTTTGAGATTCAGATTAATTCTCTATCTCCACACAAAAGATCTCTTTATGTCAAAACAGCAAGTTGACAGTAGAAACAAGAAAGAAACCACATCCCTGAGCAAGAGACTTCCCAATCTTTAATTATTTTGCAGGTATTTCTCAGCACCAGAAGTGGCACATGGGTGGTTAGTCGTGTTTCAAACCAGGGCTTCCCTCTTGACATGGTGTTCACCACACGCTTTGCCAACTGTGTTGAATGGTTGCTCCCATCAGTCCTCGCGAGCAGGATCAAGAGAAAGAAATTCAGCGCATGGTTTAACCATGAAAACTATAGCTTGTTTCAGCAAAAAAGGTGCGTTCTTTGTTGTTATTATTTATTTGTTTGAGGGGGTTGGGAGATAGTTTTGTTTGTTTCCTTTTTTTAATAGATTGATTGGTTTGGGGGGTTGGTTTTGGGGTGGGGTTTTTGAGGGGGTGGGGGTATACATCTCCTATTTCATTTTGGAAATGATTATTGAGTATCAAAAGCCTACATCACCTTTCTTACAGAAATTGTGCTTTGGGATTTAACACATTTTCCAGCAGCGGCAAATTTTCCTATTTATTCCCATGATAAATGTTCGTGCAAATTGATTCTTACTTGTGAAACTGATGACAGCTCCTTTGGAAAAACAGCATAATAGAAATCCCATCAGGATCTATATTTTGAAGATCAAGAACAGTACGCCATGACAGGCAGGAGACTGGATAGCTTGAAAAACTGATTATAGTAGGTCATGCTCTGGGGTGGCTAAGTCACCCCTTAGTGGCCACCTGACTCCTTGACTTGCTCACACCTCTGGCCTCTCAAGGTCTCTCCTTGTTGCCTTTCCTGCCACATCTTGATGTTATAATTGGACTGGCAGGCTGCCCCTAGAGGTCAGGGGAGGTTGCTTCAGGTCCTAGAGCCTTGTCTGGGCTGAGGCCCCCTGGCACTGGCCCACTACTCTGGCTGGGTCCCTCCATCTGAGGTCGACTGTTGCAGGACCCTAGACTCCCAGACCCCAACACCAGCCTTGCCCTTTGCGGGCTCCGGGCCCCTCAGTCCAGAGCCCACGCTTTGTGGGCTCTGGACTTGTGCCATCAGTCTTTCTGCCACAAACTATAGTCCTGTGCTGGCTGCACCTGAGAGCAGTGCTCCACCCAGCCACTACTTACAGCTTCCATGCTTCTTGGGGTTCACAACTGGGCCTTGGCCATCTTGGTCTTAGCCCACTTATGCTGCTAGCCCTCCCTTTGAAGGATTTAGGACCCAGGATGCTCCTGGCACCCTGTTTGGTGGTCTTCTCCCCTCCTACAGCCGCAACCAGTTTTCCAGATCAAACTTCAACACAACAAAAAATATGAGCCTCCACTCCAAAACAAAAGGTCCTGTCCCCTCCCTCAACTCTAGGTCAACATCACACTGTGGTAACGAGCTGCAACGTAAGGCCAAAATATTTAGCTCTGCTGCCTTGGCACAGGGACTTCCTCGCAGCTCTCCGCAATGTGGAGTCCTTTCTTCTTGGCTGGTCAGGCCCTCCCTCTCCCCAGGCCTCAGCTACAGTCCTGGTTTTATAAGGCATCTTACACCCCTAGTATTTTTGCCCCAGGTCTGTCAGTCACTGGCCACACTGTGCCAGCTGCACCTGTGATGGGCAGCCATTTCACCAAAGGGCCCTCTGCCACTATTAGTTCCACCCAGGGGCTGGAACCAGCCAGCTGCTCCCTGGCTCGCTCTCTCCTTCAGTGATGGGATAGGGGCCCCATTACACTGATAAAGACACTTTTAGCATCTAGGCCACTGTGTCAGAATCAGCCTACATGAAGGACAGTAACTTCAGTTCATTACACCTTCAGTGCTGTTTGGTGGTCTACAGGAAATGAATTTCTGGCTTTGATCATTGTTCAAGTGAAAAGCTATCCACATGACAATCACCATTGTAAGGCTACTTGCTGTTAAGTCTATGTAATATGCAGGAGATGGAGTCTGGTCACTTTAGCATTCCCCCAGGAGGGTATAGGTGCATATAAAGCCCCAGGGATGTTTTTTTCATTGACCACCTGACCCATGCCTGACCCATACCCACCCGTGTGAGAATCACTCACTCTACTTGTCTCATCCCTACTGGAGCATGCTCCTATAGAGATCATAGCAAGCTGCTACAAATGAAAGCAGGTCTTAGGCTGAGAATCAGGAAGCTGTGTCAACTCCTTTACAATTTCCCACCCAATTGAACATAAAACATTTCTTGGTGCAAGATAGAATGCAGCCCATAAAAGGTAGTCCCAGGAAACGCAGAATAAACAATCTAGATTGTTTTCTCTTATTTTTATCCACAGAATGCATATTTCCCCATTTACATACTTCACAGCTAAAAACATGAATAGTCCCATATCTGCTTCCCTACTATTAGCACTTCATTGTAAGGTAACCACATTTTCAGCACTGCTTTACTTTTTTGCACCAGGAGGTAGCTAACATTATGTTCAATCTTTTTCCCTTCTTTCTGTGTGCAAGTCAAGAGCTACATTTGATTGTGAATGATGAGCTGCCAAGCTGCATTCTCTGTGGTGCTGTCGTGGTAAAACCAAATGTGAAGGAGTTTACTGAAACCTCGGCTATCTTTGAAGATGAGACTGTCATGGACAACATAGATGTGGTGGTCTTTGCCACAGGATTCACTGCGTCTTTTCCTTTCCTTGAAGAGTCAGTTCAGAATGTCTGCAAAAGCAAGACCTCTCTTTACAAATATGTCTTCCCACCCCAACTGGAGAAGCCAACACTGGCTGTCCTTGGCTTTATACAGCTAACAGGCTCCATCATGGTAGGAACGGAACTCCAGGCTCGCTGGGTCACAAGAGTTTTTAAAGGTAGGGAGACCAACGTATGAACAAAAATATCCAATGTGTTGACCTTTAAAATTGTCAGCTCACTTTGTATCAGTGACCAAAAAAGCCAATAAAATGTTGGACATAACTGAGAAAGGATTGGAAACAAAACAGAGAACATCATCATGACACTACAGAAAACCATAGCGTGCCCACATCTTGAATACTATGTGCAGTTCTGGCCCCCATATCTGAAAAAGAATGTAGTAGAATTAGAAAATGTACAGAAAAAGACAGCCAGAATGATCAGGGGCCTGGAGCAGCTGTCATACTAGGAGAGACTGAGGTGTCGCAGGGCACCTCGGTGCTCTGATCCTAGAGAGTGGAAACTGCCAGGGAGAGAGAGCCCTGGCAGAACATAACAAGCACAGCTGCGGGTTGCCGGGGCAACTAATGTGAGTCAGCTGGCCAGAAGGGGGCAGGGCCTGGCCCTCATAAAGCCCAGGGCTGAGGCCAGGCTAGCAGTTCCCTGCCAGCAGTCATAGAGGCAGGAGCTCCTGGAGCTAGAAGGCGAGCACTGTAGGAACCGCTGTAGCTGAGTGAAGGAGGGCAGCTCGAAGAGGTTTGAGCACCATGGTTTAGCCAGGCGACGTAGAGTTAAGTTGTGGCCAAGAGGCTTGTGTTTGGTTGTGGTTGTCTGGGTGAGGCTGTAGGGGTTGGAGGAGGCCTCATAGGGGGCTCATGGTAAAGTGGGGCCCCCGGCGCCAGTGAGGACGCACTTGGCCCTGAGAGTTGCAGGGCAGAGTTGTGGGGTCAGTTAAGCTCAGAGAGGAGCGGCTGAACCCCAAGGGACCCCAGTGGTGTGGGAACCCTGGTGCTAGTGAGGGTGCAGTATCCTTAAAGGGGCCTCACGGTGGAGCGTGAGGACCCCGGCGCCCAAGGGGTAGCAAGCCCCAGAGAGGGGCCGTATCGTTAGGAGCCCAAGAGTGGGTGTAGCAAGCCCCAGAGAGGGGGCAGTATTGTTGAGGAGCCCTAGCATAGGCACAGCAAGTCTCAGAGAAGGGGGACTATTGCGAAGCCCAGGATGGGCGTAGCAAGCCCTGATAGTAGGCTAGTGCTGCAATAGACCTCAGACAGGGGCAGGGTGCTGCAGTGGACCCCAATGAAAGGGGTTAGCTGTACAGAGCCCAGGAGAAGGGCAAAGTGCGGTGGTGGTCCCCAGCAAAGGGGATAGCAGCACGGTGCGCCCGGAGGAGGGAGGTTAGCAGTGCAGTGGGCCTAAGAGACCGTAGGGCTCGATACGAAGTCCCAGAGTGGATAAGGGTCCCTAAAAGGGACGACACTTTAGAGAAGGCCTAAAGTCGGCCTCAAGAGCCCCAAGAGAGGGGCAGTATACTAGAGAGAGCCCGGAGTGGGCACAGAGAGGGGGAGCCCAGGAGGGGGCGCTTCCATAGAGCGTACGGAGTAGGCCCGAGGGAGCAGGCAAGTTGATTTGTGACAGGACAACGTCCAGAACATCTGCGAGGCTTGGGGCGTGGTATTAGGGGTTGGTAGGAGCCACGCATGGCCCTAAGGCTAGGGTGCCTGGGGAGCACCCGTCGTACAGGGAGACCCCCGGGGGAGGGTCCAGGAGAACACGGGGACCACGGGGATGGAGGTCCCGATTTAGCCGTGCCCAGGGAGGTGTAAGGCAGCCTCCCAAACTTACTGAACATCAAAGACATGGCAGGCGAGAATAAGAGGGTGCCCTTGGGCCGGACTTGGCACGGTGAGAGGGACCTCAGGGAGATCACGGCCCTCCTGTGGGACCCCACCGTGACATGAGGGTATAGAATAATGGTTAGAATGAGATATCCAGTTCAATGCTCTCCCTTTATAGCATCCCTCCTGCCACTGTTGGAGACAGAATACTGGGTGAGATGGACCACTGGTCTGACCCAGTATGGTACTTGTTATGTTCTTATATGAGATTCTATACTGTCCTCTGGCATCAGTGCCAGAATCCACTCATGGATAGAAGGGCATACTCTAGACCTGGACTGTACAACACTGGCAATACGTAGCAGGTGCATGCGGGTGTCCTTACTTGGGCAAAACTCTCTTTAACATCACTGAATATTTCAGGCCAGTACAGGCTAGGTATGATCAAAATCTGGCCTTCTGGCACAGGGTAGATTCTTGGCTGTCTAGTTTGACTATGTACATCTGTGCAGAGTAGGGCCAAAAGGACCTGTCCCATACTTTAAAAGAACTCGGGTCCCACAATATGGCACTTGTAGAGTATAATTCCTCATAAAAAGATCACATTAGCTTCAGTGGGAAACAAATGGTTTCATAATTTATAACCAGTTGATGAAGATTCTCCTAGCTCTGGATTTTAATGAACCTGTGCTTCTTGACCCCCAGCTGAGGCTGACTCTTTCTACCAAGCCCAACTTGCGCTGACTATTTCTCAGCTCATAAGTAATTGAGGAAGGAGCTTAGTGCGCCACCTGGTTTGAAGATTGAAAGAAAGCTGCTTTCCCTTCCAAGTGATGTTACATTCCCTGGATTCTCTTTTGTTTTCAGGGTCAAATAAGCTCCCTCAAGTCAGCAGAATGATGACTGATGTTTCCAAGGAAAAGGAACTTTTAATGAAACGGTATGAAATGTTATCTATTCTTTTTCATGTTATGGCTGTGATGCTCCCCTCTATCGTATCGATGCTGAATGGGGAAAGGAAGCCCCTAAGAACAGTACTATCAGGCTTACATACCTCTAAGGGACCCTACTGTTCCAGAATCTCAGTACCTTGCAAACTTTTAATGCATCTATCACCAAGTTGTGCCTGTGGAGCAAGGAAGTGCTGTTTTACAGATGGGAGATGGAGACACTGGGCAGCTGTGTGACTTTCCAAGGTGACGTAGGAGCTTTGTCTTGAAGCCAGATCTCTCAAAACCTCAGCTAGGGGTCTAGTAACATGTTCACTTGCAGCAGTCGCAAATCATTGGAATGTTGTGAAGTATTAATGTTAGTATGTGTCAGGAAACATGATACAGTCTTGAGATAATCTTCACCTGAAAGGAAGTAACATGTGTTTGATCACATTTTAACTGCACTTAGTAGGTGTTAAGCTGAACAGTTGACACTACCTTAAGATCCTGAATGTTGTGGCAGCGTTCATCAAAATAACTCAGTAGCTAGATTAAACAAAACCTTTTTTGCTTCATTTTTTCCCTTTTCCCTGTATCAGTTTGAGAGTTAGCTTATTCACCTACAGAATCAAACAGCTTAGAGGCAGAAAAAAAGCCTGCCGTAACATAGCAATGTACAACCAGAGATCATAGAATGTCACTCACCAGGGGGGTAGGTTTGTGGGGGGTCTTTTAAAACATTTATTTGGTTTCATTTATGTGGGTCTGCACCTTCCTTGATCTTTGCTTAGAAACACAGCTTCAAAACCACAGAGAAATGGCACTGGTTAGGTACAACAGCCCCAGGTTTACTCAAAAGGATCACAAACCTCTGTGCAAAATCCAGGCTGAGTCTTTAGCTGTAGCAGAACAAAAGTAGAGCTGTACACCTGCCGGGATTTCACTGTGTTTCTTTCATGCAACAAAAAGTGCTGAATAAAGTTACTTTTCCGCCAGGACAGTGGCACCATCTTGTGGCCAGATGCAAAATGGCCTTTACTTTTCCTACATGGGAAAGTTCATAATAGCAGTGTCAGCCACTGACTGTGAAGCTAGAAGAGTTCTGGTTTCAAGTTTTTCTGGTGAGACCTATGCAGAACGGAAGCATAATGGAAACCTGGTGGGATTCGTCCCACGACTGGGCGGTACATATTGAGGGTTATAGATTGTACAGAAAGGACAGGGTGGGGAAAAAAGGGGGAGGGGTTGCGCTCTATGTCAATGAGCAATATACGTCAACCCTCGTCAAGACAGAATCCAAGGATGAGGAAGTAGAAGGATTGTGGGTTAGGCTACATGGGGGGCAAGGAGAAAGGGATTTGGT
>NW_005841884.1:4308455-4309377 GCF_000455745.1 Alligator sinensis
GTGGTAGATGGGTCGGTTTTGACCTGGAAGGGTGTGGGCAGTGGGGTCTCGCAGGGCTTGGTCCTTGGCCCGATACTCTTTAATGTCTTCATCAGTGACTTGGACGAGGGAGTGAAATGTACTCTGTCCAAGTTTGCAGATGACACAAAGCTATGGGGAGATGTGGACACGCCGGAGGGCAGGGAACAGCTGCAAGCAGATCTGGACAGGTTGGACAAGTGGGCAGAAAACAACAGAATGCAGTTCAACAAGGAGAAATGCAAAGTGCTGCACCTAGGGAGGAAAAATGTCTAGCACACCTACAGCCTAGGGAATGACCTGCTGGGTGGCACGGAAGTGGAAAGGGATCTTGGAGTCCTAGTGGACTCTAAGATGAACATGAGTCGGCAGTGTGACGAAGCCATCAGAAAAGCCAATGGCACTTTATTGTGCATCAGCAGATGCATGACGAATAGGTCCAAGGAGGTGATACTTCCCTTCTATCAGGCGCTGGTCAGACCGCAATTGGAGTACTATGTGCAATTCTGGGCGCCGCAATTCAAGAGGGATGCGGATAACCTGGAGAGGGTCCACTCGTATGGTTAAGGGCCTGCAGACCAAGCCATACGAGGAGTGACTAGAGAAACTGGACCTTTTCAGCCTCCGCAAGAGAAGGTTGAGAGGCGACCTTGTGGCTGCCTATAAGTTCATCACGGGGGCACAGAAGGGAATTGGTGAGTATTTATTCACCAAGGCGCCCCCGGGGGGTTACAAGAAATAATGGCCACAAGCTAGCAGAGAGCAGATTTAGATTGGACATTAGGAAGAACTTCTTCACAGTTCGAGTGGCCAAGGTCTGGAACGGGCTCCCAAGGGAGGTGGTGCTCTCCCCTACCCTGGGGGTCCTCAAGAGGAGGTTGGATATGCATCTAGCTGGGGTCAT
>NW_005841884.1:4309522-4325852 GCF_000455745.1 Alligator sinensis
GGGGGTCGGACTCGATGATCTATTGAGGTCCCTTCCGACCCTAACATCTATGAATCTATAAGAACGTCATTTTACACTAGTATCTGTTAAAGCCAAACAGACCAGTATTAAGATACTGGCAGAAGGGCCCATCTGACAACTACCATGTCCATTTATTAACCCTGTCTTAGTTCAGGAGGGTTTCATCAGCTGAACCTAGTTTAGTTCCAGAGTACTGTCCTTGGATGAACATGGTGGAACTGTAGGAAATACACCTCAGCCCTTGTGCACCTTTCCCCTAGACAGAGAAGCTGCAGATGATGTGAACTATACATCTTAGGGGGAAGTAGCAGAGAAAATATAAGAAAAGAAGAGCTTGAGTGGTTCCAGAGACAGCCATAAAGTACAGAGCTGTCCATACACTTGAAATGATCTATAAAGAGGTTTTTTAATTCTTTTTCTGTTCAATAAAAACTCTAATCTCTGACCTGCAGAACCCAGGACCTCAACAGTTGTCTTCCTGTAACAGGGGGCCTTCCTGGGGCTGGTCAGTTATTGGCCCGCCAGCCTGTCTCCGGGCTAACCACCCACCATCCTCATCTGTCATGCCTTGATGATAATAATTAAGATGTTAACCAGGCAGGAGGCTGCCCATTTACTTGCTCAGTGCTAAGGGCATTACACACGGCTCCAACCTTCCCTTACTGTGTCCCATGCCTCACAGATTGCATCCCAGGCAGCTAAGATCACTTGTACCATTCTCCCTCTCAAGCTGTGGTCCCCTTTCTAGGGGAGGTCCTAGAAAGGAGACCTTTGGCCTCCCAGGCCCTGGCCCCACCTGCATCAAGCCAGTCGGCCCCCAGGCTTCTGGCTCTGGGTGTCCCTCGGCTGGTGGGCCCCTGGCTCTTTTGACCCCTCCCTGCCAGGTCCTGGCCCCAGCATTGACCAGTTCAAGGATCTATCCGGTCAAGATGGATGACACAAATGTATCTGCTTTTTGTTTCTCCCATTCATTTTGGTGAAGACCATAAATTTGGTTTTAAATGTGGTGTTATAATATTTTAGGAGCCGTTTCTCAGTGTAGGCTACTTTCTAGTTTGCCCTTTTGAGTATTTGCTCCTGCTTGGAGCTTTGAATGAATCAGGATATTTCAATGATATATTTTATCTTTATTTGGAAAGATGATGTGCTAATAACAATATAGGAATATTCTTTTATTTACTTGCTCTTGTTTCCTAATGAAGGGGTTTTTCCAGAGATTACAACAATACAAGAGCAAGTTTTGTTGTTTACATGGATGAAATTGCATCGTGCATTGGTGTAAAGCCCAACGTACTGCTGCTGTTCCTGACGGATCCAAAGCTGGCTCTGGAGGTCTTCTTTGGCCCATGCACACCCTACCAATACCGTCTAGTGGGACCAGGAAAATGGGGAGGAGCCAGAAATGCCATCCTGACTCAGTGGCAGCGGGTGCTGACACCTCTGAGGACACGAGTTGTCAATGATTCTCCCAATCAGTCCTCAGCTTTGGGCTGGTTTACGCTTCTTGGCCTGCCTGCATTTCTTGGTGCCATTTTCCTTATTTTCAAATATTCCCCTCAGCTGCGGTTCCCTGGAGTATGTCTTAATGGTGACATTTCCTTTTGGGCAAGAGATTTTATGAAAGGAGGGCTCTGATTTCCTAGTGAGAGTTCTAAGATGGTCAAAACTATTGACCAGCTCCAAGAAGCATTTAGATTCCTCCAGCCAAGCACATCCCAAGCAAATCCTTGATGAAGCCCACTGTTTACCTTGACATAATAAACAAGGAAATGAAAACCTAGTTTCAACCAACTTGCTCCTTGCTTCAAATCTGTATTAACATTTTAGCCAAAATTCCTTTTACACTCGAGACTACCTATCTACCCACATGCCACCAGTAGTAATTTGTAGAATTGTGTGAAGCTTCAGTCCCTGATTCGATTCAGCAGAGATTCGGCCCAATTCAGTGGCCAAATCTCCAAATCGAATCAGAGACCCTTTAATCTCTCTGAATTGAATCAGAACCCTCCGAATCAATTCAGAGAGATTCAGAAAGATTTGGCAATTCAGACGTAGATACAGCTTTAAATGTTTTTTCTACATACTTCTAGGTAGCAGGGGCTCATGAATGCTGCAATGCTGGGGCACATGGAAGCACAGGGGGCTCCCCAGCGCACTCAGCAGCAGACACAGAAGTGGATCAGAAGCACTTCCGGTCCACTTCTGGGTCCACCGGGGCATGCACCAGGGCCCCCCCCCGTAGCCCCCAGCTCAGCAACTGGTGCCTCCTGGGTCTCAGGGTCCCCCTGTGGCTGATTGCTGAGCCGGGAAGATGTGGGGGCGGGGGAGGGGGGGCCCTGTGTGCTCCCCGGTAGACCTGGAAGTGAACCGGTCCACTTCCGGGTTCACCGCTGAGCACGTGGGAAGGCCCCCTGCGCTGCTGTGGGATGCTCCATCCACCCCAGCATCGCAGCGCTCATGAGCCGCGCTGGTACCTCGAGGTATGTAGAAAAAACTTTTAAAGCTGTGTCTATGTCCGAATCACTGATTCTCTGAATCAGCTTTGAATCTTCAGATTCAGCTGAATCGAATCAGGGACAGTGATCTGAATCAACAAATCAAATCACTGTCCCCGATTCAGGCCAAATCCAAATTGAATAGGGCCTGTTTTGCACACCCCTAAGAATTTGACCTTCAAATCAAGCCCACAGGTGAGAGCCCTACTTGGGTACCTTTAATAGAATTGGAGAGAAGAGCAAGGGGACCATCAAGCTACCAAAACAAAGCCTCAGATGACTTGAACTGAAAATGTATCATGTATTTCATTTACCTTTCAGCACTGAACCTGCTTATTTGCTATGGGGTCATTTAGCTTGAATGTGAAAATAGACTAGCTAGCTTCAGTTTTACAGAAAGCTGATTTCTAAACATTTTCACTTCCTGATGCTTTTCCAGAAGACCTTTGTTCAACTGCTGCTTGCTTCCAGGTGAGGTGCTTATGAATGATGAGTCAGGGTCACAAAACCTTTTATACCACTTGGTGTAATTTACAGCAGTACCAAAAGGGATGGCAAAGCTATACCATTCTGATTTAGTAGCACTCCATACTCACTTTGAACTGATGAAAATGGACAGAGGATTTGGTACTTAGGAGACTTCAGAGAAGGAGTTGTGGCACCATTATCTAATGAAAGCTGTGGCTCTTGTAGCAAGTCTGGTTCTGGGGCGGCAAAGTCATCCTCTGGTGGCCACCTGCTCTTGCCCTTTGCAGGCTGTGGCTCCTCAGCCCCAGTCTTTGCTGTGTGCCACCACAGTCATTCCATTAACAGCAGTGCTCCCCTTTAGAAGGGTCTAGGGCCCAGAGTTCCCTTGGCATGCTTCTTGGTGGTCTCCTCCATCCACACATGCACAATCTGGTCCTCCAGTATTTAAACACAAGCACAACAATATGAGCATCTGTTCTCAAACAAAGGTTCCTTCCAACCCTGGATCAATACCACATTGTGGCAACAAGCTACAGTGCCAGGCCCAAAATATTTATCTTCTGCCTGGTAGTTCAGGGGCTTCCTTCCAGCTTCCCTGCAGTCTGGAGCCCTTCTTCCCTGGCAGGTCAGGCCCCTCTCTTCCCCTGAGTTCTGCTGCTTACAGCCGACAGGGCCAGCCTGCCCCCCTTTGCCAGAAGCCCTAGGCTTGTGTCCTTCTAATCCCCACCCTTTTTGCTCTTGTGGCTCCCCAGCTACACACAGGGGTTTCTCCTTTGCCTAATGGCAAGCTTCTGCTCCTCTGCTGCAGCCCCACACAGAAGGCTTAGCCTGCTGTACTCCAGCACCGTACCTAGCCTCCTGGCAGGCCTGTGCAAACTTTTAGTATCAGGCCCCTCTTCACCAGAGATAATGATAATATTAATCAAAAAATTACCTTTCTGTCTGGGCCCCAGCAGCCTCCTGGTTTGCCCATGCCTGTGTCTGGCCCTGCTGTACTCTCCCCTTATAGTGAAAGAGGCTTCTGGCTCCATGTCACACTGTGCATTACACTGACTTCAGGTTAGCAAAACATGGGACAAGCTTACCCAGAGTGTGCCCTCTACCCTAGGGCACAATGACTAGCACAACTAAGGGGGTGTTGAACATGAAGCATGCTATGGAGAGAATTCATGGTTCACATTGGGTTAAATCAGCAGTGATGAAGGGGCCAAAATACAGATATGGTGTTTCCAACTTAAGGGGTGTGATGCCACATGTGATTCCAACTTAAAAGGATGAGAAACCAGGCACCAGATCCTGCCGTGGGAAGGTAAGTGATCCAGGGCTCCCTGTGCCTTTGACTTGCTGAGTGTTTGGTGGGCTGTGTATGTTTTGGGCATGTACTCTGAGAAGCTGGGAGTGTTGCTAGCTGAGTGATTGCTGCCTGTGCCTGACAAAAGCCCTAATGATGGAGCAGATCCAGTCCAGGCCCAGAAGGATTTACAAGAAGACTCCCTGAATGACCAGGGAGCAGGCAAGAGAGCTATAGGAATAAGTGATGAGATTCCAAAGCATCCTATGCCATGAGAAGTTCATCCATTCAATGATGGAAGAGATCTCCAGGACTGTGGAAGGACTGCCAAAGGCAGCGCTAGAGAAGGAAGAGGATATGGACTACGAGAGAGGTGAAAGCTGGAAGGTTGTGACTTCTGGCAGCAAGCAGAAATCTTCTCTGCCTGCAGCAGTTAATCTGGAGAACAGATATGGAGCCCTAGGAACAGAAAGTAAGAAGCATGTTCTATTGGTGGAGGAGGACAGGCCTGGCCTCCCCAAGGTGGGAAGGATCTAGACAACCACCACCAAGAAGAAGTGATGAATGATAGTGGTTGGAGACTCCCTGGTGGTTGGATGCAGAGGACAGAGGCATCCATCTACTGGCCTGACCTGTTGTCTCAGGAAGTCTGCTGCTTGCCTGGAGCATGAATCCCAGATGTCACAAGATTACCAAGACTCATCTGGCCCTCTAAATACTACCCCATTCTGCTCATTCATGTGGGCACCAATGATACTTCCAGGGGAGACCTTGAGCAGATCAACAGTGACTACAAGGCTCTGAACAAAAGGTTGAAGGAGACGAGAGTTTAGGTGGTTTTCTCAATTCATCTGGTTAAGGGAAAGGGCTCGGGCAGGAGCGGGTGCATCCTGCAGATCAATGCATGGTTGCACAAGCAGTGTCATCAGCAGGGCTTTGGCTTCTTTGACCTTGGGAGATGTTTCAAGAAAAAGGATTGCTAGGAAGAGATGGGATCCATCTGACAAAGAGAGGGAAGAGCATCTTCTCAGACAGGCTCGCTAATCTAGTGAAGAAGGCTTTAAACTAGGTTTGTCGGGAGATGGAAACCAAAGCCCTGAAGTAAGTGAGGAAGCGGGTGACCTGGAGGAAGTACAAGCAGGAGTAGGCAACAGGGGAGGTGTTCTCATTCTTCCTGAGAATTAGAGCAATTGGCTAGTTACTGCAGGTATCTACACAAATGCATGGAGCTTGGGAAACAAGCAGGAAGAACTGGAAGTCCTCACACTGTCACAGAACTATGACATGACTGGAATAACAGAGATGTGGTGGGATAGCTCACGTGACTGGAGCGCTGTCATGGGTACAAACTGTTCAGGAAGGACGGGGGTGGGAGGAAAGAAGAGGAGAAGGAGTTGCACTTTATGTAAAATAACTGTATGATTGCTCAGAGCTCCAGTATGAAACTGGAAACAGGTCTGTCAAAAGTCCCTGGGTTCAAGTCAGAAGGCAGAGTAACAAGGCTAATGTTGTGGTGGGGGTCTGCTATAGACCACCAGACCAGGAGGATGTGGTAGATGGGGCTTTTTTCAAACAGCTGACAGAAGTTTCCATGTGACAGGCCCTAATTCTCATGGGAGACTTCAATAACCCTAACATCTGCTGGGAGGGCAAAACAGCAGTGCACAGGCAATCTAGGAAGTTTTTGGAGAGTGTTGGGAACAAATTCCTGGCGCAAGTGCTGGAGGGGCCAACTAGGGGCCGTGCTCTTCTTGACCTGCTGCTCACAAACAGGGAAGAATTGGTGGGGATTAGTGGATGGCAACTTGGGTAGCAGCAATCACAAGATGACTGAGTTCAGGATCCCGAGGAATGAAAGGATAGAGAGCAGCAGAGTAAGGACCCTAGACTTCAGAAAAGCAGACTTCGACTTGCTCAGGGACTGGATGGGCAGGACCCCCTAGGAAGCCAGTCTGAAGGGGAAAGGAGTCCAGAAGAGCTAGCTGTTCTTTAAAGAAACCTTACTGAGAGTGCAGGAACAAACCATCCTGAGGTGCAGAAAGACTAGCAAGTATGGCATAAGGACAACTTGGCTTAGCAGGAAACTCTTCATTAAGCTATATACATCACAAAAAGGAAGCTTATAATCAGGGATCTGGATTTTCCATTTCCCATGGAAAAACAGAAAAAAAACCCATAGATTTTCCCTTTAATGGAGAAAAAAGTGAATTTTCCATTTTAATAGAGATACACGTGGATTTTCCCCTTTGGCAAAGAGCTCTCTGCAGGCTGGCAGAGTTCCAGCCTGCAAGAGCTTCTGGTAAAAAGGGCAGCAAACCCTGAGCCCTGTCCCGAGGGAGACGGGGAAGGGCCAGGGGCAGGGCCAGAGACTCTTAGTCAGCCAGGGATTGGCTCAGGCTCACTTTCCCTCCTGAAACCTTTGGGGTAAGTGGGGCTTGCAGGGAGCTGGAGGCCCCCTCTGGCCAGGGCTAATGGGGTGAGAGGCTGCGGGTTGGGGATGGGGGCCACCAGCAGGGCTGGGGGGGGCCCTGTGGGTCAGCTATGGGTGCCTGTCAGGGCTGGGGGGGAGGCTGGTGGCTGTGGGAAGAGCTAGCAGGGCGGGGCTGTATGGGTGGGGGCTAAGGGAGTAGGAAGTTGTCTGCATGTGCTCTCAGACCAGCATGGGAGAACCCAGGCAGCATCTCCGCACCCCACTGGAGGTGGGGATGGCCAGGCAGGTACCTAGCAGTGTTGAGCAGCCGGGATACTTGCCCGGCTCCTGTGAGGAGGAGGGAATGGAAACAGCGCAGTGCTGGAGCTCAGGGGATGCTGTGGCATACAAGAGGCCAGGGCGTGTGTCAATCTGCTGCTGCCATCCATGCACCATTAGGCTGGGTGGGCTCTGTGCCTCCATATGGGGCTTCCAGCAGTCCAGCCAGAAGCTCCATGTGGAGGCAAGCAGGAGCCCACCTGGATCAAGGGTATGCAATGCAATGCCCCTATGCGGCTTCTCTCTGGAGTGCTGCAAGCCCCACATGGAAGGCCAGCCCAGCCCAACCTGGTGGCACGTGGACCCGAGAGCCACGCGCCATCGGGCCAGGTGGGAAATCACACATGGAAGCATGGAATTGCATGCCATCAGGCCAGGCAGGTTTCTCCTTGCCTCCGCATGTGGCATCCTGCAGGAGTGCTGGAAGCCCCGTGTGGAAGCACGGAGCCTGCCTGGCCCAATGATGCATGACTCCAGGTTGCAGTGCCATGATGCGCACATGCTGGCATGGAGCCAACCTGCACTGGTGGGAAGGAGCATGCCAGCAGGCTGGGCTGGGTTGGCTTGGTGCTAGTATGTGCAGGCCCTGGGACTCTGCCAGAGGCATGTGCTGCCGACGGCTCTGCCTGCTGTGGGCATGAGCATCCCAAGGGCCTGCTGCTGCTGATCCGCAGGTGGTAAGGGCTGTGCACCACAAACCCCACATCTTCCCACAACCCCACACACACACACAACCACCCCCAAACCCCTTCACAACACCCACCACAAACCCCACATACTGCCATACCTACACCCCCCTCGTGGTGCACAACAGGAGCTGCTGCCAGGAGAAAGCAAGTGGCAGGTAGGCAGGGAGTGAGGGGCACCGGCAGGGTTGGAGGTGCTGTGACTTGGAAGTGAGAGGCAATGGCATATCAGGGTTGCTCAGCACAAAGCAGGTGACTGCAGCTGGACCCATGTCCTGGTAAGTGAGAGGGGCAGCAGGAGCTTTGATTTTCCACGATGAAAAACCCAAAATCAAATGCCAAAATATATAGGTATTTAGAATTTATTTTATTATAGTGATTGAGGCACTAGTAGGTTTCCAAATTGTAAACTTTAAAACTATAAATATATCAGTAAAACATGCTCAACTGATAGCTATATATATAGTGCCCTGTGAATAGATTTGGGGTTTTTAATCAGAGAATTTGCTAATTTTTTTAATCAGAGAATTTGCGATGTTCAAACAGAAAAAAACAGGATCCCTGCTTATAAGTGGAAACTTGGACAAACAACTATGGAGGAATATAAGAGTATTACTAGGGCATGCAAGGATGAAGTCAGGAAAGCCAAGGCACAATTGGAGATAAAGCTAGCAAGGGATGTGAAGGATAACAAGAAGGGTTTCTACAGGTATGTCAGTAACAAGAGGAGGATCAGGTAAAGTGTGGTTCCTTCACTGAATGAGGGAGACAACATAGTGACAGAGGACGCAGAAAAGGCTGAAGTACTCAATGCCTTTTTTACTTCAGTCTTCACAGGCAAGGTCAGCACCCAGACTACTGCACAGGGCAACACAGTTTGTGGAGGAGGTGAGCAGTCAACTGTGGCAAAAGAACAGATTAGGGACTATTTAGAAAAGCTGAAAATATAGAAGTCCATGGGGCCAGACAGGATATACCTGAAGGTGTTGCGGGAGATGGCTGATGTGATAGAAGAGCCCCCGACCATTATCTTTGAAAACTCATGGCAATTGAGAGAGGTCCTGGACTATTGAAAAAGGCAAATATAGTGCCCATATTTAAGAAAGGAAAAAAGGAGGATCTAGGGAACTACAGACCAGTCAGTCTCACCTCAGTCACTGGAAAAATCATGGAGCAGATCCTTGGAGGAGAAGAAGGTGATTTGGAACAGTTAGCATGAACTTACCAAGGGCAAATCATGTCTGACCAATCTAATTGACTTCTATGATGAGATGACTGGGTCTGTGGATGCAGGGAGACCAGTGGATGTGATGTACCTTGATTTTAGCAAGGCTTTTGATTCAGTCTCCCACAGCATTCACTCAAGCAAGTTAAGAAAGTACAGGTTGGTTGGATGAATGGATTGTAAGGTGGTGTGGCAGGGTACCTTTTGGTGCATGCCCCATTAAAGGACAGAGTCAGGCAGCTACCAAGTGCCTGATGGTAGCAGCCATCTTGAGAACAAGGGATATAAAGGCTGCAGTTTGCTGCTGCCAGCCCAGGCAGAAACATTGCCTGGCTGAGCTGCAGCAGGAACACCTTGAAGGTAGGAGCAGAAGGCTCTTGGTCCTGGGCATGACCTAAAACTGCACCCTGCCGGGGAAGGGTGGTTTGGTGGGGCTCCTGGTGGTGCAGGAGCCCCCAGGAAATGCCAGGCCAGTTACCTCCCCGGTGAAAGGTGAGGAGGGGCGCTTAACCCCAGCCCGCATCCTCAGGTGGGCTTTGGAGGCAGTTGTGGGAGTAGTGGGGCCAGGTATGGCAAAAGGAGTGCCACCTGAGCCCAGCAGGGATGTGAGATCCCAGAGACCCCAGAGGGGGTAGCGTGTGGAGAATAGTTGTGTGGCCCCGCACAGAGTAGCCTGAACAGGAGTAGGCCTGAAGGGCAGTGCAAGGGCCAGCCCTGTGAGTAAGCTGATCATGAAGATGATAAAACCCGAGGGTGGGGCATGGTGTAGAGACTCTAGAGGGGGCATAGTAGGAACCCCATGTGTGAGGAAGAGGCATGGTCATGGATGCCTGAGGCCATAGTTTGGGCCACAGGCCAAGTAGGGGGCTCAGCCAGAGAGTTAGGTGTGAGTCCTGACCCCGGTAAGTCCTCCACTGCAAAGAGGCTGAGAGTGTAACAAATGAAAGACCTAAAGGGCAAGCACAATGACCTGCTGCTCCAGGGAAGGAGTGAGAGTCCCTGTGAGACCCTGGAGCACCAGTCATGGTGTAGGTTATGATTACATCATGTGGATGCCATCTTTGAGGCATGGGCTGTGGTGTAGGAAAGGTTTAGAGCTGCAGATAGTGACCCCTGGCATCGGGGCTGGGAATGGGCAGCTTCCCACATTATACCACCAGTTTATGGGAACAACAAAGTCATGGCAGGACAGACTGCCCCAGAGAGACAGGTGGGCGGGCCGGCATGAGACCCAGCCCCAAGCATGCCTCCTGTCACAAGTGGATAGGAAATTGGCTGGATCATCAGGATTGGAGGGTAGTAGCCAATGGCTCGATGTCTAGTTGGCAGCTGGTATCAAGTGGAGTGTCCCAGGGGTCAGTCTTGGGGCTAATTTTCTTTAATATCTTCATCACTGCCCTGGAAGATGGCATGGAGTGCACCCTCAGCAAATTTGCAAAGTACACCAAATTCAGGGGAGTAGTAGATATGCTGGAGGGTAGGGCTAGGATTCAGAGTGACCTAGACAAATTGGAGGATTGGACCAAAGAAATCTCATGGGGGTGCAATAAGGACAAGTGCAAAGCCCTGCACTTAGGGCAAAACAATCCCATGTGCCAGTATAGGCTGGGGACTGACTAGCTAGGCAGCAGCTTTGCAGCAGGGGATGGCTGCAGCAGGAAACTGCTGGCAGCAGGAGGGGTCACTTCCCCTTGCACTGAGCAACAGTTTTTGTTCTGTGCCACCGCTGCTGAGCCTGGGCAGGCAAGCCCGGAGCGGGAGCGGGGTTGGGGCTCTGCAGCACAGGTCCCTGCCGGTACTGCAGGTCTGGATTCACCGGCGGTGGCAGCCAGAAGAAGCCATCTGCTACCTGGGCTGCCTAGAAAGGCAGTCCAGTTGCAGAGCCGCCCCAGCCCCACTGTATGGCCAGGGGGTGGCAGGACATGCCACAGCTGGACTGTGCTTGGGCCAGGAGACCAAGGGACCTCTTGTAGGCTGGACAAAAACCCACTGTGGGTTGGATGCAGGCTGCATTTTGCCCGCCTCTGGCTTAGCCTCTTTACGCTCTCCTCATATGGAAGCCCCTCCAGACTGCTAATCATCCATGTTGTCCTTCTATAGTTCTTCTATATCCTTTTTAAGGTGTGAGGACCAGAACTGGACACAGTACTCAAGGTGTGGAAGCACCATTGATTTATAAAGAGGCATAATGATACTTTGTATCTTGTTTACAATTCCCTTATTAGTGATCCCCAACATTTTGTTTACCTTTTCACAGCTGCTGAGTAGGAGGCTGATGCTTTTAGTGAACTGTCCACAATGACTCCCAAATTTATTTCCTGTGTTGTAACAGCTAATGTAGAGCCCATCATAGTGTAGGTACAGTTTGGGTCATTTTTGCCCAGGTACATCACTTTTTACTTAATCTATATTGAATTTCATCTGCCATTTTGGTGCCCATACTCTCAATTGTGCCAGATCCTTCTGTAGTTCCTTATAGCCCACCTTGTCCTATTTCCTCTCCAACTTTTTTATCTGGTCTATCAAAACCAGTGATTCTCAACCTTGTGAGACTCAAGGCAACACTCAGAAAATGCCAGCTCTTAGCCTTCACTCATTTGTTGACTGTGGAAAAAATAATAGAGTAACTCTTCTGTTGCAAAGAATTCAGCAGGCACATCTGCATGTGCAATTAATGTGCATAAATTAACTCCAGAGCTTATTGCTCCAGAGTGTTTTGTTCTCAGGCATGCCGCTTGAATATGCACCCAGGAGCAAACGACTCTGGAGCATATTGTTCATGCGCAGCACATGGAGCCTGGTCAGAGCAGCCTAGGTTGGTAGGGAACCCAGGGGGTCAGCCTGCTAGCTCAGGGCTGTTCCAACAGGGCTCCACGTGCTGCAGAAGGGCTGGCTGGGGCACAAGGGTACTTCAGCAGAAGGGCTGCCTGCCAGCTAACCCTGCCCTGAAATACCCCGTGCCCCAGCCAACTGGAGCAGTGTTTACACATGCTGCTGCACACAAAAAAACTGCAGCAGAGTTTATTAGTTTTGTGCACCCTAATAGAAGCATACATGTAGCCACCGAGACATTTACTGCAGTTAATTAGTTAACTGTGCAGTAAACGTCTCGTGTAGATGTGCCCAGCAAGACCGCAATAGATCAGAATGTTTTTGACGCTATGAATTCCCATTTGAAATGTTTGGGTTTATAGTATGAATCATGTGTAGGTGTTTGCACACCTAACTGTGCTAATATTGTGTGGCACCCCACAGCATCCTTGAAATGAACTCATGGCACCCCAGGGTGCCACAGCACCCTGTTTGAGAATCACTGATCTAGAGTATAAGTTCTTCAGGGTAGGGATTGTTTCTAACTCTCTATATGTGCAGTGCCTTGAACAATGTGGCTCTTATCCCTATTTTGTAAGATTGCTAGGCACTACCATAATGCAAAGAACAATGATGAAAATGTTGCAGGGTTCCTTCCTTTAATGTAAATGACTTCCGTCATCTCAGTACTATAATTCCTTTTTTCTGGCATAAAATCAAGATATTTTTTTTTTAAAATAATAAATATTGAGTTCTGTTTGCCAGCTTGTCATGTCTTATCTGGTTTGTCAACTCTTGTGATTTTATTATGAATCTTAGATGTGCTTTTTTTTCAGATAGACCCATCCTGGTAAAGCTACCAACTGGCTCCAAGTTTCTGAGACAGCACTGACTTTTGGAGCTGTGTCCTAGTGGCTCCAAGGACTCCCTGAAACACAACTGTTTTTTTGGATTTGAAAAAAAGGTCACGTATTAGCACTGTTGTGTCTGAGATCATGAAGCATGATGTTGCTTGACACGATGTTTATGCAGCCACTACCTGAGCTAATTAGTTTTCTCTCTTAGCAGAGCCAATTAACCTACTTGCAGCATTGCACTGGTGGCTATACTAAGTGCAAAATATGATGTATCCATTCTGGAAGTCTCTGGAGAATCTGGGACTATGTCCTGGATGTGGTTTCTTGAAAATTGAGTCTCTGGGCCCTCCATCCCTTTTCAAGCTTCTGAGTTCTGTGGCAACACATGGCATGGCATGGCACAGGGCACTGAGGGTAAGATCCAGGCCAGATGGCACAGCGGTAGGGAGGGACACGCATGCAGGCACACACTGTAGTGGTGGGAGGGATACCCATGCAGAAGGTGGGCCAGGGGCAGCCTATAGGACACCTGGCTACTTAGAAGTTGGATAACTATGATGTAAAATGTTAAATATCACAAGACTTTTAGAGATTCTCTTCAGTGTTGTCCACACATAGGATATTCAGTGGCTTTCTGTTTGAAATTACTTGATTACATGGAAAGTTTAGATTGATTGTTTTAAAACAAAATAATACTAAGCCTACACACAAAACCTGTACTGCTTGTCCTATAGCACTATAAATAAAATGATATAAACACTAGTGGAAACACAGGTTTATTGCTGTAGCTTATTCCTGTGTGAAAAAGACCTATGCCTGCATAAGACATCTTTGTATCAATGTAAGCTTATCCATACAAGGCTGAATTGCTGTATTTGCAGCATCCCACATTTTGGAAGCAAAAGCTGGGAAACAGTTCTGGATGCATCAGAGTGATCAGGAGCTCTGAAACTAGTAGATGAAATATAGTCAGTCTTCTGGCCCATACAATTGCTCAGTTTGAGAATTTGTCCAATTGACGCTGCCTAGGACCAATTTTTCATATTCAGGATGAAACTCCTATTTTTGGGAGTCCTCCAGGACTCAGCCCTGAAATCTGGGATCATCCTGGATTTTCCAGGATGGGTCATACATGTGAAAACAATTACACCACTCCCCTCACTGCATCATCTCTGTAAAAGCTGTGCATGCACCTTGTTTCTTAGCTCTCTTCCTGGCTGAAAAACGAATGCAAGAGACATAGGCACCAACTTTTATTTTTACCGGGGAGGGAGGCCTAAGATGATGGACATGTGAAAAGTTCTGCACATTTCAGGTGACAACCCTCTTCCCGAGGGGGGCCAGGGCCCTCAGGCCCCCACATACTCGGTGCCTCTGGCAGGAGTATCCCAAGTTATTATGCAAGAGTAACCCAGTAGCTGAATCCATGAGTAAGCCAAGTGCAAAACCAATGAAAAATAAAAAGACCCACTCAGGTCTAAAAATCGCACAGGTTTTAACCTAGTCCCATGATCTGGGGCAGGGCCTAAGCCAGAGAGTTCTAGCTACCTGAAGCAAGCAGGGCTGTCTCTTGGCCAACACAGGCCTAAAATGTGAGCACCAGTATTGCTACATGGCTGCTCTAGGAGAGTATCAAACTGGTGGAATTTATTACCAGGGATCCTGGGCTCTTCTGATAAAATTAAAAAACCCCACAATTTTTGGATTAAAAAAAAGTAACACAAAATGCACATTTTTCTGTGATTAAAATGAAATGCCACACAGTGTGTGTGTGTGTGTGTGTGTAGTAGCCCAGGTACACTCAAGAGTATGCCCGTCCACAAATGGAAGGGATGGAGATGGTCAGGCAAGAGTGCTGCAAGAGAGGGAGGGAGCAGTTCCCACTTTTTGCCATACAGCCAAGCCAGGACACAGTACTTATTGATATACATCATTTGTATATAGTTAAGTTACAAGCCCTTAAACTGATGTAAGATATTTACAATATGCTTTACATGTGACACTGCATTCAGTAGTCTGCAATCAGGAAATTCGCACTACCTCCAGGAACATGCAAAACAGAGCACAGGTAACTGGGAACTCAAAACGGGTTACTCACAGCATGGGAAGTGACCAACTTCCAATACAGATGAGTATTGGATATCCAGGAACAGGTAAGCACAGGTAGGTAAAGCTATCACTTCAATAAACAGATACAGGCAACCCAGTAGGCAAGCACAGGTAAGTCAGGTAACAATACAGTAGGCACATACAGACAGCAAAGCAAATAAACACAGGTAATTCAAGGTACCATTTCAGTAAGCATATACAGGCAGCAACCAAGTAACTCAATATGAACATCGAAGAATACCCATAATTATATTAACATCAACATTACATCAATCACAAGATATGAGGTGCCTTCAACACCCCCTGGGGTGTCCTGTGGATCCCCTGTCCTTTTGAGTACAAGCTTGGGCTCACCTCCCAATAGAGAAGGGAGGCTCCAGAATCCCCCCTCCCTCCGACAGCATCGGGCTCCCATCCCACAACCCGAGACCCTGTATATCCAGCTCCCACAGGGGCCTCTCCCAGGGCACCTCCCCTGTGGGACCTGCTCCTCAGCAACTCCTGCTCCCGTTCAAAAGAACAGTTGGGTCTTGTCCCCTGGACATTAGCCCTTGTAGCCTCTCCCCAGCAGCACCTCCAGCTCCTCTTGTGGCCAGGCACCCTGCTCTGGGCACCCAGGCCGAGCACGCTGCCTTCTCCAGCTATCCAGCCTCACGCTGGGGGTTTTCTTCTCTCCCTGGCCTTGTGCCCCTCTCTGGGCACCGAGGTCTTTGTTGTCTACATCAAGCCACACTGCCATGAGCTCTGGCCGTCTGGCCTCATGCTGGGGCTTCTCCAGGCCCCGCTCTGGGCACCGAGGGCTCTTTCAGATGTGCGGAGCTGTGCCCGCACATCCCAGGCCCGAACTGCCTCAAACAGCTCCCAGGACTGAGGCTCCGTGGATGGGGTTGTCCCAGGCAACTTCTTCAGGGTGTCTTTTGGGTGACCGCTCGCGGGGCAGCTCTCACCAGTTCTTCTAGGCCCCTCTCTTCTTAAGTCCTGCAAGGCATTGCTCCCCAGTGCGTGATCACCTGCCCTTTTATTCTTTCTAGAGGCCCCTTCCCCCACAAAGAGCATCTTCAATTGAGTCCAGACTGCCCTCTTCCCTCTTCCAAGCCCATTGTGCACGGCAAAAATGGCAAGCCCACTGCGATAGATAGATAGATAATTCTGTGGCGTTCCATTTTAATCACAGAAAAATGTGCATTTTGGGTTACTTTTTTATCAGAGAAAACCAGGATCCCTGTTACCAACAGGCCACAAACGTCTCTGCGACCCACGAAGAGCCGAGATCTGGTGGGGAGCCGCTGAGCTGGGCCTGGAAGCGGCCCAAAGACTTTTAAAAGCCCCTGAATTTGCCCCTGAAGCTCCTCCTCCCCAGACAGGCTCCGGCAGGCCCCGCAGTGCCTCGTGGACGCAGTTCCCGCCAGCTCCTGCAGAGGGCGCTGCCGGCTCCGCTCCGGGCCGTGAAGAAAGCGGCTGTCCGGGGTCACGTGAGCGGAGCTACGTGAGTGCGTGCGGCGCAGTGACGTCAGACGCTTTGGCGCCGGCTTGGCCACCCGCCATCTTGGTTGCTGTGTGGGAACGGTTCGGGCGGTCGGCGCGGCGGGAGCGGCGGCGGCAGCAGCAGTAGCAGCGG
>NW_005841884.1:4325998-4333858 GCF_000455745.1 Alligator sinensis
CCCCGCGCCGGGCTTCCCCGTTGGTCCCTCCTGAGCCGCGCGCGGCCTCCCGGCCCCGCCTTAGCCTTAGCCTCAGCCTCAGCCTCCCTCCCCGGCGGGCGCGGGGGTCTCTCTTCTCCTTTCCCCGCCGCCGGAGACGGGTCCCCGCCTCCCTGGGCTCGGGGCCCTCCTGCCCGGGTTTCCCTAGTGCTTTTGTGTCTCCGTGACACGAGGAGCCGGTCCCGCTGGAGCCGCCGCAGCATCTCCCGGCTGCCGCCCTGCCGGGAAGGGGCCGGCACTTAGGAGCTCCGGGAAGACGGGATGATGAAACTGCCTGGCCCAGCTGGAGTTGCCTTTGCCATGGGGGGAAAGAGCTGCTCCGCTTCCCTCGTGAGATGGGCGGTGGGGGCGTGGGAGATCCTTTGTGGTCGCTGCCCTTGGCTTTCGATTGTCTGGTTTGCCCGTCCCCTTCCTGCCTGAAAAGACAGCCCCAGGTCTCCAGCCCATTGCTGCTGAGGATGGCGCCCGAGTGGGACATGCAGCTCCTTAGCACGAGTTCAGCTTTGAAATTCTTTCAGTGACTTGTCTGGTTTGCCGTCTTTTGGGGGGAGGGGGTACTCAAACGGTACGAAAGGTGCTGGGCCTAAGGTTGGGGGCATGGGAATTGACATGGATGTGCCAGGTGAAGGGAGGAGCAAGTATTGCTGAATTATGTTTAGCTTCAAAGTAAAGGTTATCTCTGTGAAGCCCCATCTGCACTGGGACTGTTAGTGTAAATGACCATCCTAGGGACTGGGTATTTTAGCTCTGTGCCTGTCCGTGCTCATAGCTTGCTTGCGTGATGTGGTTAAAGCGTGTGTGAAGGAACAGGGAAAGCACCATCCAGGTTGCAAGGATCTGGTATTTTGGGACAACAGTTATTTGTAGGCAGATCAAATAGTGCTTCTGTGCTGACTAATTAAGAGGAAGTGCCCCTTTTTAGCAGCCTGAAGTGTCATCAACATGCATGCCATTCCAATGACTCTCTTCAAGCTCTCATCCCCCGCCCCTGCAGTGATTTCTGAACTTGATTTTTTTTTTTTAATGCGACTTGCCAAAGACACATGGGCTTATGCATTTTTCTCTTCAGAGCTTCTTTCATCATAAAGACGTTCTGGGGGAAGGGCAAGAATTAAGGGGTTTTGGCCTTAAAAATAACAAGGCTGTTGGGCCTCTCTTTTTCCTGGTCTTGGCTGTATTTTGGGGGTGGGGCTCCTCTTAATTGAAGTCTGAGCTGTTGATTTATTCACTGAAGTTCTCTTTTCCTTCTCAAGTGTCTTGAGAGTCAAATTAGCGTGTTAGCAGAACCAAACAAACAGTAAAGATTTGAGCAGGTAGACCAAAATATCATTTTGCTTCAATCGGTACACCCAGTCTATTGTGTAGTGTGATGTTACAGTTCTGCCAGTTTTTCAGTGTTCCCTGGCACTCTGCAGTAGATAAGAGTTTCTAAAGGGGAGGGATTCTTGGGAAAGTCTTTGTCTTTTTCACACATTGTAAGAGGCAAAAAGGATACTATTTCCACAATCCCCCCCTCCCCTTGACCAGGACTTGATTAGTTTGCACTTTCTTTTCTCTAATGTGACATTCAGAATGAAATATATCAGATTAATGTAAGGATTTAAAGTCTTGCAGTTTGTTCTTAATGCTGAGAAATAAGGAAGTTTTGAGTCTTCCTTGTTTTACATCCAGCAAGAAGGGGTTTTTTTGTGTTTTGATGAGATCACTTATGAGAAACACTGAAAAATATGCCACTTGTGTTGGTTTTTTTTAAGGGGTGTGTGTGTAATGTTTTGCCTTAGTGGCTCCGGTTTGTAAGGGCAGAAAGAAGTGAAGGGGAGGGAGGGAGGACTTAGGGGGAGCTAGATAAGATGCTGTAGCTAAGGTGGGACTGTAGTGAATGCCTACATGTGATTCAGGTATGAAGTTTGTATGTAGGAAGAAGACTTCATATAAGCCTTTAAAGTTGTAGGGTTTAAGAAAATCCTTTCTCTCTCAGTAGGCAATGGAGCTAGATGGGAAGGGGGACTCCTTCACTACAAAAGCTACTGTAAATCATGGAGCCAAAATGCAGGATTCAGAATAAATGTACCCTGACAGTCGCATCCTCTTTCTGTCACCTGGGGATGGATACTGGACTTGTCACTTTGAGAATGACTGAGTGACTTGATTAGGGTGACACAGGATGTCAAAATCATGGCAGGGAACTGGACCAGTCTCCCAGGTTCTAGACTGGCCACCTTGTTGCTGAGCCCTCCTTGATTCTCATAACAAAATAAAAGCCTATAGTAAAATGTGGAGATGAAAACAGTGTCTACAATATGAAGACAAATGGAAATAGATTACTATTTTTATTAAACTGCTGGCAGTTGTTAAAGACCATGGTGCAGTTGGGGTTTGAAGAATGTTGTGTGCCATCTCCCCTGCTGGATGTGTATGGTATGTCACATAATAGAAAGGATGGGGCACACACTTCCTAAAACGCTCGCTGGGCAGTTACCAGTACCCAGGGAGTCGCTCATTGAGCCTGCAGGGCTCCTCTGGCATGGGCAGGGTTCCTGCCTTGCCCTGCAGCTTCTGTACAAGCTGCAGAGCAAGGTTGTTTGAACCTGCTCAGGGGGGTAGTGGGGAGCTCCCTGCTCCCTCTGCTGTTTCATGGATGCCCAGGTAGGCAGCTGAGGCTCCCAGCTACATGCTCACTTTTTAAAGTTGTAGGGTGCTGTTGGTGGAACATTGGGGTGCCTCTCCCTGATGGTGGGCTCATTGTACCCTGAACCTTTAAAAAGCAAGCTGCCTCTAGGAGCAACTTGTCTGTGGAAATAGAAGCTGGGCGAGGGGGCTTTCCACTCCCCAGCTGCTGCTTCCACACTGGGGAGTGGGGAGGAGGGGATGGACGCTCCCCAGTCTGAGACCTGGTATCCAGGAACTTTAAAGAGTGTCTACAGCTGCGCTCTACCCATGATTTTTAAACCTCTTTAAGCACTCGGATCCAGACAGTAGGGAGAGGTTCTGTGTTTTCTGGGTCCGGACACTGAGGAGTGTTAAAGAGCATGGCTCTCTCCATGTGTTCTTTAAAGCTCCCCAGCTGCCTATGCCCCTGAACACTGAGGGAGCAAAGAGTTGCCAGCCCCTGAACGCTGCTTCCACCAGTGCCCCGCAAACTTAAAACAGGTTAAAAGTTAAAATGACTGGGGCTTCCAGATGCACATTTGCTTTTTAAAGGTCTGGGGCACAGCAAGGCCAAGATTGGGGAGTTGTTCCCTGATGCTGGGCTCAAGAGGCTGTGTTCTGGGTCCTGAGGCTGGCCAATGTGGGATCTCGTACTCAGCTGAGCATTGGGATCTGCCATGAGTTAGCTGGACATGCCACACCGTCAGTTCAAGGTGCAATACAAACAAGTCTCAAATGATGCACATTATGTGTAGAAAATCTTTTAGTTGTTTGCTGTGTTGTTATGCCATAAAATGATTTTAACATGTGGCAGGGTTACTATTTATGATGGGGTTAACACCATAATCGCACCTCAAGTGTAATGTGTACCAGAGCCTTTAGAAATACTTAAGGTATTGTTTCACATTCATTCTCAGACTGTCTTTCTAGACTGTTAGAGATGGCACAAGCTGTCATTAACAGATTTAGTTTTTCATAGTTCAGATGTGTTCTTTCTTGTTTTATGGCAAAATGAGACTTAAGTACAACAACTCATTGCATCTTTGCAGGCTTATAACAAGTTTTAAAAGTATCCTAATGGTAGGAAAACAAAGCTTGAGCCACTTGATTTGTGAGAGGCAGTTCTGAAAAGCGTTTTTTTTTCTTTTTGTAGTCTTCTGTTAGAAATACAGGTACCATCTAACTTGAAAGGTGATTAGCTAGAGAACTGAAAGTGCATCATCACAAAAAATGGCGTCAATTTAGGCAAGGAGGAAAAGGGATTTTTGATTTGCACCATCATATTATTTTGTTAAACAGCTATTTTATTCAATGTATAGTTGAAGCTTTAGTGAAGGAGACATTATTACACTTTTGAATATTTAATGAAGGTATAAGACCAACTAGACCTTGTCTGAAATCCCTAATGGCTTTTATAGATAAAACCAAGGGAGTCTATTTGAAGTTCTTGACCCATTGCGGTTTCCTGCTTACTTTATGCCACTCTTATTCATGTTAAGATTAAAAAGACACTAATCCAGTTTTTAAAAAAAAAGTTATGTGATCTCTGCTTTTTTTAATTTATCCCTAAAGCAGAAAAGTCTAGCAATAAACAGAGGGTCTAACTCTGGTTTTCAGCCTTATTAGACTTTAGGCACCCCTTGAAAAATACCAGCTCTTAGTTTTCATTTGTTTCTTGACTATGAAAAAATAATAGAGCAATTCTTCTGATGCAAAGAACTTAGACCACAGCAGGTCAGAAAGCTTTTGATTAGAGGTGCACCGATACAATGGTCCGATATTCGATTGGCACCAATATAAAGAAAATTTACTATATCAGAAATCGGCCATATCGGGCCCATAATTTGGCTGATAAATGGCCCATGCATGTGCACAGCTGCAGTGCAGCACAGGTGGCAAGGAGCACTGTAGAGAGAGAGCTGCCTCCAACTGGTAAGTCTGGTGTGGTGGGAAGGGGAGGGGGGAGGTAGGGGACTGGAGGGGCAGATCAAGATCCCTGTGGTGAGGGAGGGTATGGGGTTGGGGCTGGGGCAAGTGCTGCCCAGCTAGCACAGGGCAGGCACAGCACAGAGCTGTGGCTCATCTGGAGTGGGGGGGCAGCTCCCACTGCTGCATGCTACTCGGCCAGGAGGCACTGGTCTGGTACTCACCTGCTTGTCCGGTGGCTCCCGCCACTGCTCCTGCTGCAGGGGATGGGCAGGGATGTGCCCGCGGATCTGCACTGGGTGGGCTGGGGCCAGGACTGCCAAGCTCTTCCCAGCAGGGTGGGGCTGCGCTGGGAAGAGGGGGCGGGGGGAAAGGAGACCTACAGCTGCAAATTCACCATAGCCACTTCCCAGCGCAGGCCCACCCCACCAGGAAGAGGTTGGCACAGCCCTGGCCCCAGCCTGCCCTGCACAGATCTGGGGGCAGGCCCCCCCACCCTCCCAGATAAGCAGTGGGAGCCACCGGACAAGCAGGTGAGCACCAAACAAGCTGCTGGACCAGCAGCTCCCAGCCAAGTGACTTGCGGCAGCAGAAGCCATCCCCTTCCCCGGGCAAGCTGCGGCTCTGTGCCACACCTGCCCCAGCTGGGCAACACTTGCCCCAGCCTCTGCCCTAGCCCCACACCCTCCCTCACCACAGGGGCCTTGATCTACACCCCTAGTCCCTTTCCTTCCACCATACCAGACTTACCAGCTGGAGGCAGCTGTCCATGCTGCTGGGCTAGGCATCGGAAGCCGGATCAGCGTTGGCCGATGTGCCTCCTTAAAAGTCGTATCAGCCACAAAAATCTCTATCGGTGCACCCCTACTTTTGATGCTGTGGACTTCTATTTGAAATCTCTGGCTGAACTTGTAAATCAGTGCTAATATTGCCCAGCATACCACAACAGGCATAAAAGGATCTCACTCCACTCCAAAGTGCAGTGGCAGACTGGTTGAGATTCTCTGGTCTAATTAATCATCTTGCATCTTTAACTATTCATTTTTCATCTTTAAGAAATGTTTAGCATATCTTAGCTCATCTTGAAAGTATTTCTCATGTACTACTTGGTTATTTTTATCAGATTTAATGAGAACTTAAATCTTCATCAGCGATGTGTAGTTCGTATTTTAAACTAGTTCCATTTGGTGATCAAAGTCTAAATGGAGAAACTCCAATTTTCCAGGAGAGTAATTTTGAAATAGTGAAGAACCTCTTGGGAGATTTCTTTTTCTGATTAAAACTCCATGTGCTCCAACAATGAAATAAGAAATGTTTTTTTGTTTCCAGGTACAATGCACTCCTTAAACGCGTCTTGCTCCCATCTAGATCAATTCCCTTACACCTTTTAATTTATCAAGGATAAACTATTACAAATATAGAGTTTTCCCTTTGATGTTATTTAGCACAAATCTATTCTATATAGGCTTTTGAACTATAGCTGTACTGGCAATGCCTCTATAGGAGATGGAGTTTTCACTGGCAAGTGGTTTTACTTGAATTTTCACGTTGGTCCGGCATGTGACTTCCACACTCCAGACAAGGGATCGGTAACCCCCGGCACATATGCCAGAGCATGGCACACAAGGCCATTTTGCCGCTGGCCACAGAACCCAGGCTGCTTTCAGGAGGCTGCAAGCCATGTTGCGAACAGCATGGGCTCCATGGCAGGCAGCAGCTGTCCAGAGCCCAGGCTGGCTGGAGCCAGCAAACCGTCCAGAGCCCAGGGCAGCAAACATCCTAAGCATGGACTCCATGGTGGTGGCAGCTGCCTCTGCCATGCCAGTGCCAGGGCTGCAGAGCCCCCCAGCACCACCTCCGTGGCAGCGTAACCCCAGTCCCTTTCCTGCTGTCTGCCCAGAGGCATGCATCCAGCCACCACCAGCAACAGGGATCGGGGCCCTTGCAGCTTCCCTACCTCTGGCATGCCAAATCAAGGCATAGGAGTAGGTTGAGTTGTTTTTGGTACTCCAGCCAAAAATGTTGCTGACCCCTGCTCCAGACCGTTATATCTGGCAACTCTTTTTAGCATACATCTAGTCTTAGCTTTGTGGTTGAAGACCAAGAAAAAATTCTTAAAACACATTTACATGATACAGTTTAAATTAAACCTTTTCGCATTAGAGCTGGCTGTCTTTTGAAAGCAGCATATTCAGATTTCAAAAATTAGAGGATATTTCAGTCTAAACATTTTTGACATGTCAATAGATATTTTTTTATCAACCAAGATGCTACAGATAACCTTCATATAAAGTGGACTTTATCTGATACTTGACTGAGCAATGTAGGATGTGCTGATGAAACTAATTTGTAGTTTCAAATGGACCCCACCCCCCGAAACTTTGAGCCTGGTCATCTGCAGTAACATCTGTTACGTGTGAAATCCTCTTCCAGATACTTAAGAGCAGCTGCTCTGAGGAGCTGGCAGTCTAAGGTAAACAAATAGACCTGTCAGGGGAATAGATGATTCAAATACAAGGCAGCTTAGTTCATTATAGACAGTTTTCAGGACTATGTTTTTGGGAGAGAGTAATGGTGGACAAGGTAATAGTGTACCTTGCAGAAGGGCTCAGTGAACTTATTCTGTACTACATGAAAGATGACAAAAGTGATTGTGACAAATAAGTGCATGCTATTAGAGTGCTTATGAAAAGGGAGGGGACAGCCATGGCAGGAGTAAGCATAGGGAGCTATAGTTATACAGAGCACTGGTACTCAAACTTTTTTGGACCAGTGGACCATTATCACCATTAATTTCTTGTAGACCACCATGCAACCTCATTTATTTGAAAATACTTTAACGGTATTTGGGGCTCAGTGCCATTTGTGAACTACCTATTACGGCCTTATGGACATAGTTTGAGAACAACTGATAGAACGTTTGATGGTAGTGACAAGAAGCTTAGACCTTGTTTACAAGAGGAAATGACCAGAATAGCTAGGGGATGCACCGATACAGATTTTGTTGCCCAGTGGTCCATTATTAACCAGCCGTATCAGCCAATACCAGTCCAAAAGCTGATATGCAGCCCAGCAGCTTAGACAGCAGCGTTCAGCCAGTAAGTCTGGGTGGTGGGAGGAGTGGAGGAGGGAAGATCAAACCCTCACGGTGAGGGAGGGAGTGGGACAGGGACAGGCTCTGCCCAGCTGGGGTAGGGTGGACTGTGGGAAGCAGCTGCAGGTGGCTTGTCTGGGGGGGGGGGGGGG
>NW_005841884.1:4333868-4335753 GCF_000455745.1 Alligator sinensis
ACACCCCCAGGGGAGGCGTACCCCCCCAGATTTGTGCGTGGGATGAGGGTGGGCTCGGGGCCAGGGCCTGTGCCAGCCTCTTCCCAGGATGGGGGCTGGGCTCAGGCAGGCAGGCAGAGGTGGGTGGCAGTGGCGCTGGAAGGGAAAGCTATGTGGGGCCCCAAAATTCACCAAAGTCCCCCTCCTAGTGCTGCTACCACTGCCCATCCTGCCCTGAGCTCAGCCCTGGGGCAAATCCCCCACCTGGAAAAGACCAGCCCCTGGCCCTGAACCCACAGCAGGCAACCCACCCTCACCCTGCACACAACTCCGAGGGAAACATGCCCCCCATGTCTCCCTGTGCGGTGTGCACAACGGTGGGAGCCCCGTGCAGCCCCTGACAAGCTGTCTGTAGCTCTGTACCATGCCCTGCCCCGGCTGGGCAGCATCTACCCCAGTCCCACTCCCTTCCATGCTGTGGGGACCCACAATCTGCCCCCTCCCCCACACCCCGTCCTTCCCATAGACTTAGAATAAGTGCTGTGCTTGAACGTTTTTGTTGAGAAATTGATTAGAATAGATTTTACAGAATAAACTTTCCACATTGTAAATAAGCCCTTATTCTGGACATCGCCTTTTGGGTAGCATCGTTGTCTACAGTATAGCTGTACTAAGTAAATAGGGAGTTTGAAGGAGGGTCTGGAAGGATTTGTCATGGCACTTCCACTGTACAGAGGAGTGAGTGAGCTAAACCCTTTAAAAACCCTCTATCAATCCACAAGAGATGGAAACAATTCTTTCTAGCATTTTCTGATGGGCAGTTGCCCTATAGAACCCTTTCCTCAAGGGACTGGTGCATAGAGACTACTCTGAAAAACTTATTTTATATCTATTTAAGGTTTTGGTGGGACAGATCACAGCAAGGAGTTTGAATGTCCAGGTTCTTCCTAAAGGTTTCATTTTTCTGTGCTCTAGGAACAGACATGCATGCTTGAGGCTTGAAGAGAGGAGGGTTGGTGCTGAAAGAAGCCCACAATAAGTGAATGCTTGAAAAAGACTGAAAAAAGGGGATTCTTGAGGGAAAGGCTCTTCCTTTATTAAGAGCAGTTCATTCCTGTGGGTTGGGATGTTAAGTGATGCTGAAGTAGAGAATGTTAGAGAGAGGAGGATTATCAACACTGAGCTAAGCTGCTCAGAGCCTTGAATTTCCCCTGGTCTGTCTTTAAGCGGTATCCTATTTTCCTTTGCCCATTTCCATTTGGATTCATATAAAACTTGCATGAGGCCTAGCTTGTTTTTTGAAATCCTTGCCCTTGGACTATTTGACATAGGCCCCAGAAGTGGCCATGTTCAACAAACTGACTCTGTGGGATGTAAGGAGCTTGGGAAATAGCTACTGCACAACTTGTGAGTCTGGGGACATAAGTCTATGAGAAATCAGGGAGACAAGTAAAATTTGAGGGCAAAGAAACACCAATAGTTCATCCTGTCTAATACCTCAGATTAGAATTTGGAGGATTGTAATGCATATCTTGGATTAATATATGGCTAATTAGTAATTAATTTTCTACATTTTATTCAAAAGGTAGACAGCCACATTTTGCATCAGTTGATGATAGTGATGATAGTGGAGGTTTACCAAGGGCAGTTCTGGGAAAAATTATGTTAGAGTAATGCACCTTGATAAGTATTGGTGGTTTATTAGGCCTGTATCTGAAAGAGGAAAGTCAGTCTTCTGATCACATTTGTTCAGAGCAGTGCTACCTTTTATTACTATTTTCTGTATATTCAAAAGAAGGGCAAGATCTCATAGTGTACTAAAAGTGCCATGATTTATTAGAAAAGGAAGACAATGTCCCTTTTCTAGAAGTTACAAGCATGACTCTGCATCTCTCTATCTCTTCTC
>NW_005841884.1:4335763-4338855 GCF_000455745.1 Alligator sinensis
CCCCAAGTGAATATTGAAATGTACTGGTATCATCGGTGCTGCTTTTTCTCGAGTAGCTTTTTCCCTAGCCAAGTCCAGAATTTTCCTAGCAAGTGAAAAAGCAAAGGCACGGGAAAATCCATTCTTTAAAATCAAGGTTGCTTTGTGGATTTTTTTTCCCCCAGTGGTAGCTATAAATCTGTGCCACCTTATTCTTTTTCTGGAAATAATCTGTTGCTCTGTTGAGGCATCTTCATACCTTTTAAAGCATTTGCAGATCTTCTCACAACGCTCTAATCTAGCAAACCACCTAGCTTTGCTTGAAGTTGATTTGTGAAATGAAAAAACCCTTTTATTTGACCTTTCTTGTTGCTTTTTTGTTTAAAATCCTGATTTTCATCTTTTTTAATATTTAGAAATTGGAGTCTTTTCTGCATTGACATATTCTAAGTAGTAGTAGTACTACTACTATTGATCTAACTGCCTCTTTGGGAAGCCTTAGTTTAGATAATTCTGGTGTCTTATAGTGCCTTTTCTGTGATGCTAAACTTACAGAGTACTCACATTGCCATATTTGGGATCAGGAAGGAATTTTACCCCATGGTCAGATTGATACAGACTGTTGTGTTTTTTGTCTTCCTTTTAGTGGCCTTTTTCCTTGCATCTGTCAAGCATATATTAATAACCCTTGCAGGTGCAGATCATTAACAGCCCCTGTCCCCTTGCTTTACCTATGGCAAGTTAAGGTGTTTTTGGCAATATGCTTCATAGTTGTGGGGTCAGCTTGATTGGTGTAGTTCTGAGAATAGTTTAGACAAGGATTTACATGTGATGACTTGGTTATGGATGATCCTGCCTTGGGCAGGGGGGTAGACTACATAACCTCCAGAAATCCCTTCCAGCCCTACTTTTCTATGATTCTGTTATCGGGTAATAGGCAAATATCAGTCCTTCTGGATCATGGTGTGTGTGAGAGGTCACCAGGACCTTCGATGCATATGCCCTAGGCAGGAGTATGGAGCAGTGGAGACTGCCCAAAACTTCCATCCCCACTTTTAGGCTATTGAGACAGAATCCAAAGCCAGACGAAGTCCAGATGTTCAGTACCTCGATGGCTGAATGGCATTCTTCAGGCATAAGGAGAATTTGTTGTCTCCAGAGAGAACATTCTGGTTAACAGCAGTGTATGGCACTGAGAGATGAGAAATGATTATTACCCACCCATCAGCCCTATTGTCTCTCTGCAACTTTTATGTACACAGTCAAGCCCTTCGTTTCTCTAAAAGTGCAAAGTTAAAGTAAGTTAAATTAATAAAGGATAACAAACAACAAGTATGTTCTTTTTTTAGAAAACAATGATTAAATTGAGGCTTCCTGGATGTTCTTTTTGTAGAAAACAATGATTAAATTGAGGCTTCCTGACCAGTGATTTAAACTGATTTGATGTAAATCATATCCACCTTTATTCTACCACTGAATTGCAACAGCGGTTCTGTGATCAGCATGGATCCTGGTATTCCCTGATAAAACCCCCAAAATCTGTAATAAATATTAAAGGCTCCTGACAGCGCCCCACGCCACAACCCCAGCTTTGCCTTTGCCCCTTGCCCCTCACCCACAGCCCTTGGGTGCCCCCAGCTGCCAGGGCTATGGGGCCAGAAGGCAGTGACTACTGCAGGAGAAGGAGCATGGAGCTCCTGCCTCCTGAGGGCTTGGGCGGGACCAGCTCCCAGCTGCAGTGTCCACTCTGGGGTGGGGGGCAGGGAGGACCTGCACCCCCCAGATCTGTGCGCAAGGTAGGACGGGTGTGTGCTGCAGGCTTGTGCTTCCCTCCCAGCTGCTCTCCCCCGGGGCCTCTGCAGCACAACATGTGTGGCCTGGTGCCACTGGGCACAGCGGGGCCATGCAGGAAAACTGCTTGCCTCTGTGAGCTCCACGCTGCCCCGGCGACACTTCCCCTGAGTGTGCGGGTGGCAGCATGGGGTTGTGCCCCCCACTGCTACTCCCACGTGCAGGCTAAGTGTCACCACAGCAGTGTGGAGCATGCCCCCCAGGACTGCGCACTGCGGCCAGGAGCCAGCCCTGCCCCTGAACAAACCACCTGCGGTCTCATCCCACTCTCCACCAGGGCTCTGAGCCTGCATGCTGCAGCCCCGGACCCAAAGCCTTACATGCTGTCCAGCAGGGCAGCAGCCCCAGCCCTGCCCAACTCCCTCCCAATGAGGGCTTCAATCCCTACTCTCCAGGCTGCCTGGAGCCATGTACATATACATGCACATGGCGCCCCAGCCTGACTGCCCTGCTCCTGCTCCCTCCCAACCCCCTGCAGCCTGGAATTGGGCCAGCCTGCAGAGGGCTTGCTGCAAAACTACAGAATCTGTGAGTTTCTCTGCTAAAATGAGAAAACTGTATTTTACTTTAGTAATGGGGGAAATCCCCGGTTTACTTTGTTTTCCTATGGGGAACATAAAACCTGGATTCCTAGTGATCAGGTAGAGTTTCTGAAATTCCATAACATAGGCTTAACCTGTGATTACTTGCAAACTAGTAGAATCAAATCAGCCCATGCCAAGTGCCAGGAAGATTGGTGCTACCACTGGCCCCAGATGGCAGAACCAGCCTCCTGTCATCTGGCAGGCAGATTGGGGGCCTGCACCCCCGGGAGGAGTGTGGCACAGCCCCTGCAGCCCTCCCAGGGTTGTGGGCCCCCAGATCTTCATGCCAGATGACAGCATGCTGTCATGGCTGGCTGGGGCCAGTGTCAGCACCAATCTTCCCAGCACTCAGCACAGGCTGCACCCAGCACCAGTTCCAACCAGCAGCAACAGCCTCAGGTCATCCGGCAGACAGATCAGGGGCTTGCCCGCACCTTAGGGAGGGCTGTGGGGGCTGTGCCAGACTCCTCCCAGGGGTGCAGACCCCCAGTCAGCCTGCCGGATGACAGGAGGCTGATTTTGCCAGCAGCAGAACCAATCTTCCCAGTGTTGGGTGCAGGCTGCGCCAGTCCCAGGCAGCAGCCTCCTGTCATCCAGCAGGCAGATCGGGGTCCTGCACCCCCAGGAGGAGTCCAGGGCAGCCCTCCTGGTGGGTGCGGGCAGGCCTGGCTGACAGGA
>NW_005841884.1:4338976-4340063 GCF_000455745.1 Alligator sinensis
TGCTGCTGCTGCTGCTGGGTGCAGCCCATGCCAAGTGCTGGGAAGGTTGGTGCTGCCGCTGGCCCCAGCTGGCAGCAACAGCATGCTGTCATCTGGCACAGAGATCTGGGGGCCTGCACCCCTGGGACAGCTGGGGAATGTGCCAGTATCCTCCCGGGGGGAGAAGTTCACTTTCTCCTGACTGTTATTAGCTGTCCCATCCTATTCTGCAAGAGCCTTGCATTTCTCTTGGTCTTTCTCCTGCACCCTGTATACCTAAAGAAGAACTTCTTATTGTCCTTGATTTCAGTTGCCACCCTGACCTTGGTTGCTGCCCTTGCCCTCTTTATCCTCTCCCTACAAATACAGGCTATACTTGTATATTCTTCCTTTGTGACTATCCCTTGTTTCCACTGTTTGTAAGCCAGACAGACTTTGAATAAGGGGTGCATAGTGGTCTTCGTATAGTCTCTCAAAATCCTCTGTGGCTTAGGAATCTTTTTTTTTTTTTAATGTTAGTCGTCTTTGATTGATATGAAGAAGAAATGGTGTCCATAGTTCTCAATGCAGTGCAGTCTTTACCAATGGTCTAACAATGATTGCTAAACAAGTTTGAATCTTTTACTTCAGCTATGATTCCTTGTTGTAATAGCTGGCTTTTCTGTTAGTCTGGTTTATGTAGAATCAATGGGTAATTGAATTATAGGTATATAATGCCATCAAAGAGATGTGGTGATGACAAAACAATGAATTATTTTATGCAGTTGCGGTAGCCCGTTTTTCCTCTGTTTTGTAATATGATTTCTTTGTGATAGCCTCACCCCAACAATCTTTCACTTACTGTTGCAGAGAAGCTTGAAAATGTGATCCAAGTGTACTCTAAAAGCTCAGAAATAAGGCAAATTAAAAGAATTCAAATTTGGTTTAAAAATCATGATATCTAAATATCAATCATTACTTTGGGCTAGATGTGATATTTTGAACACTTGAAGTTAGCTATACTGGGTATTGTCTAGTGTCATATTGAAAGGTGCATAGGTAATTAGCGATGAGCCTGGTGTATGGATTTATGTGAAATAAATATGTTCTAGTCAGTAAGGCAGCAGGA
>NW_005841884.1:4340073-4340833 GCF_000455745.1 Alligator sinensis
CTGCTCAGTTCCAAAATGAGCTATCCCTCTGCCCGGCTGCCCTTCTGTCTCACCCCCTTATTTAACATGGTGGGGGAAAAAGCCCTTTGTTTTGGGAACAAGGGGGGGGGGGGGCTTTTCATTTAAAAAGTTGTTATGTATAGCATTAAAAGAATGCGTAAATAGGGGGGAACAAAAAAAACTTTTCTAAACAGCTCTAGTAGCAAAGTAGCTTGGAGCAGAAAGCTGAAGTTTGGCATGAAAAATGCCCTCATTAAGAATTTTCTTTATGCAGTTAAAGGCAGCTTTGATTTGAGAGTAGAGCTTGTTGGAGAAAAGCCTCTTCATGCATATCTAGAACAACTGTCTGGCACTTTTTAGCAGAGTTCGATGTAAAGTAGGCTGCATATCTAATCAGGACAACTAAGTTGAAAACTAGAAACAAACCACAGGAATGACTTGAAGCTTTTCATAAGCCCTTTGCTTATTCAATCCACACCTTTAGGGAAATTGCTATACAGCTTCCATGTTCTGCAGTAGTACAGGTCTTTTCTTTGAGCCATCAAAGATCCACAACTGTTCTGAAAAGGTCATGACAGATGGTCAATAATACTGAACTACTCTTTCTTTCAACCCTAGGAAATTCCAGGCTTTTTAAGACATGCTGGTGAGATCTGAGAGGCACATAGTGTTAGGTTGATGGGCTGTTCACATAGGCTTTGTAGGCTGCAACTTTAGCACCACTGCCTTATGCCAACATATACCTTAAATAGAAAGGGAA
>NW_005841884.1:4340864-4342649 GCF_000455745.1 Alligator sinensis
AACATTCTTTCAGTTAATCCCAGAACAAAGTGGGACTGAAATTGTTTCCTTAACATCCCTCTCACTTAGCGCTGTCTGTTACCTCACACATTAGCTGTCAAAATTAGCTAATAAAATACTAACCACACTTGACAACATCTACAAAGCTTAACCACTTCCAAAGTTGCATCTGAAAATATCTTCACTTTTTGCAGATGCTGGTTTAAAGAGAAAGTCCCAAACTAGCAGAAATGTATCAAGAGAAATGTATGAAAAATGAAGTCATACAAGTGGAATAGCATAGGGATGCTTGCATAGCTGTAAAGATAAACCCAGAAAAATAGAAACCCCCTGTTGGAGATTGACAGAAAAGTATAAGAACACCAGTATTGTGCTAGTAAAGATACTAACAGAAAACAAAGTCCTTAATCAGCAGATACTCTCTCGAGAAGCTTGCTTATGGTTAGGGCAGGGGTGGGCAAAATGCAGCCCAGGGGTTGGATGTGGCCTACCAGGCCATTCTATCCGGCCTGCGGGACCCCTAAAAAATTCAGAAAATTAATATTTATCTGCCCCTGGCTGCCTATAATCCGGCTCTCGGTGGCTTGCCAAAACTCAGTAAGCAGTCCTCTGCCCAAAATAATTGCCCGCCCCTGGGTTAGGGGGTCTAGCCAACTTGAGGAGACAGCTGGCTGATTTCATGGTGCTGGCTGCCATTTTTATGGGCTTATTGTGGTGGGGTCCCTCACGCCTTTGATTAGCTAAGGGGCCTCAGTGCCCCCCTTCCGCGCTGATTGGCTGAGAGGGCTGTTCATCATGCAGCCCCAACCCTTGATTGGGCAGGGCTGCACAACAGACAGCCCCCTCAGCCAATCAGTGGTGAGGGCAGCAGTCATCTTGCCTGCTTGCCTTCAGGTTGGCAGCCCCCTTTTGTGTTTAGCTGTGTGGCTGGGACTGCTGGCTTCCACTGGGGAGCCAGTATTTTACTTTTAGTAAGTGTTTTCCCCTATAGATTTCACGGAGATCACCTGATTTCTGCACAATCGTGATTTGAATAGGTCCCAACTTATGTATAGCCCCTTCTACTTATTGTATCTATTACACAATAACCTTGTTAATTGCGTAATGCATTTAGACTGGCTACATGTGCAAATTAACTTGTGCCATAAAGAGGTCCAACCAGCTATAAAGTTGTCACATGTTTTTGAGCAATAACATTATAGCTGGTTTCTGTCCAGTTTTAATTTGCAAGTGTAGGCAGTCTATGGCAGGGAGATGACAGCTGCTGTGATCTCCTAGCTCCTGAGGAACACAACAAACCCACAAGGCTATGAGGTCACAGTCTCAGAAATCTCCCAGCTGCAGATGCACTCCAGATAGTGGGTGGGACATCGAAGCTGCTGTGATCTCCTAGCTGAGGGGTGCTCCACACAGTACCCCCAGGGCTGAGTTCCACAGCTGGTGTGTGGTGTAGCTGGGACTCGATCACATGTGCTATAGCCAGGGCTGTCAGCAGAAGAGGCTGCCATCCGCAGGCTTCCCCCTGCATCAGCAGTAAGGTGCAGTAGGATCTAATGCACAATTCCACAATCACTCCTCCTTCCATGTACCTGTGACATGGCAGGTGGCCCAACTGCATGGATCACACATTAGATCCCTGCCTTTACCTGCACATGTAGAGGGGGCTAAAACATATACCTATAAGTGTAGCTCTAAAGCTGCAGTCTTGACTGAAAGGACTAGAACATTATTGACTCCAAGATGAACATGAGCTGCCAATGCCAGACCGCAGCCAGCAAGGCCAGC
>NW_005841884.1:4343133-4345590 GCF_000455745.1 Alligator sinensis
GGACGACCCCCTGTCTGGGGTCTTGTGAACTCAGCATTCATCCCTGCCTGTGGCAGGGGGTCAGGCTAGATCATCTGTTCAGGTCCCTCCTGACCCTAGCTGCTATGAAACTATCAATTGAACACAATACTTTATTAATATATTTACAATTTGGAAGCTTTACCAGTGCCTCAATTGCTATGGTAAAATAAATTCTAAGTACCTACAAATTTTGGTATTGGATTTTGAGTTTTTATCATAGGAAATCAGAGCTCCTTCTGTCCCCTTCACCCACTAGGACACAGATCTAAGCCCCTTATAGCCCCCCCACCCCCTCCATCCCTGCCAGAGGTGGGGGGCTCTCAGCTACCAGGGCTATAGGGCCAGAGACCCAGATCTGCAGTACCTGACCAGAGTGCAGAACCCAGCTCCTCCTCCCTTGTGGGCAGCACAGCTGAAGCAGATCCCATGAAGGAGAACCCATGGGGGGTGGGGACAGGCTGCCTGCTGTAAACTTGGGCTCCCCACCCTGCTGTCCCCAAGCCTCCCACACTGCCCTGGCTGGACAGCAGTCCCAGCCTTGTCCATCAAGTTTTTAGTGGATATTTAACAATTTTTTTATATTTGCAATTGGCCTTTCATGTAGAAGTTTGGATTAGCATGGTTCTACTCTGTTGATATTAAGAATTATATAACTGGCAAAATTGTATTCCAGTCCCTAGTTAGTATAGTATTTGAATATATACAAAACTTTGACCCTTTCTTTTTCTCATCAATCTCATATTTAATTGACATTCCTTCTAGAATGTTGTTTCTGTGTGGCTAAACATTTCAACATGTCGTCGTAAAATGATTCAGATAATGGTTCTTTATAATTTGCATCCATTAATGAACTAGATTGTGACATACTACATTCTAGGCATAATACATGTGTAGTGTGTTACTGCCTTAGCAATACCTACTGTGGAAAGGTTAAGGCTCCAGGCCTGCTAGTGTTGACCTCTGCACTCACTCAAAGTTTCACTTACTTCATTAGGGTATCAGATGTGTTTGGGGGTCAGTATTAACAGATTACATTGCAGAAGTGGAACCTAATTTTGTTTGTGGTTTGGGTTTTTTTTCCCCACACAGGCTATTGAGAGCGTAAGTGATTATATGGATCATCTCTTAATATTTCAGACACTTTCACCAGGCAGGCTGTTAGTTTGGCTATTCAGTCCTGGTTGGAAAAAGACTGTAAACAGTTTGCATGTCTGATTTCTTTAGTTAAAAATAAAGTCTCTCAGTAGTTTGTGGATTAATTTAGTTAGTTTTACTGCACTCTTTTGACTGAATAAAAATATTGAATAGTTTTCATACAACTGCAATAGACTGTTTCAGCACACCCTATAAAAATGTGCTCAGTGCAGAAGCTACTACTTAGATCGGTGCTCCCATTGGTTTCAGTGGGGTTGTCTATGAAGGTTGCAGGGTTGGGTCCATGTTTCTCAAATTGATGACATTCTTCCTTACAAACACAGCTCCTCGGGGACCTTTGTAAGCTCTTTAGGTCAGGGGCCTTATGCATCCTTGACTCAAATAGTACCTATTTTGCCTTTGGCACAATCTGAGTATGAATCCTTTCTGTACTGTAAGACATCACTTAGGCCCAGGCAGGATTTTGCTATTGACTTCTCTCCTGGGCAGTTCTTTGTCCTGTAAATTTTTCTTCACTGTAAGGTTAGCCAAAATTTGGAATGGGCTTCCAAGGGAGGTGGTGCTCTCCCCTGCCTTGGGGGTCTTTAAGAGAAGGCTGCATAGGCATCTGGCTGGGGTCATCTGACCCCAGCACTCTTTTTTTTTTTCCTGCCTAGGTAAGGGGTCGGACTCGATCTGTTGAGGTCGCTTCTGACCTTACATCTACAAATGTATGAATATCCCTCCCTCCTTCCCCGTTGGGGCCCCAATCTCCCCTTCCCTCCCACCAGACTTGCCTGCACATGCCCCCTGCCTGACCACCCTTCTCCCACTCCCCCATCCCCTTGCAGGCTGGAACTCTTCCAGCCTGCAGAGAGCTCTTTGCAAACGTGGAAAATCTGCATGTTTCTCTGTTAAAAGGAAAAATCCACAGGGTTTTGGGGGGGCAGGGTTCAGTTTTTTTGCAGGAACTGTCAAACTCGGATTCCTGGTAACCACACATTCCAAACCCTTGGCTGGACAGCTGCAAAGGCATGCTCTTCAGGCAGGGGTTGATGGGAGGCATGGAGCAGCCCTCTCTTCCCCCAGGAAAGCCTGTCACTGAGCTGGAAAGGCTCACAGATAGGCTTGTGAACTTGGTTCCCAGGCAGTCTGAAAGCTACCTGCTGGAGCCCTTTAAAGTTCCCAGGATGCCAGTGACTGGTGGCTCTAGCTCCCAGGCTGTGTAATTGCCCAGCCCTTCAAAGGGCATGCCTGCAACCTGAGAGCTAGGATGCTGGTGACCAGCTTTCCAGCTCCTGG
>NW_005841884.1:4345621-4350520 GCF_000455745.1 Alligator sinensis
GGCATGCCAAGCAAGCAGCCTGGGAAAGCACAGAATGCAGGTTCCCTGCCGAGGCAGCCCTTGCTGGTGGCAGTTTTGTCCTGGTTGCCTTCAGGCAGTGACCGGGATAGGACAGCCTGCATGTCACCCTGGCAGCTTGTTCCTCTGTGGACTGTCAGGGAGCCAACTGCTTTCCCTCCCCTTCAAGTAGGAAAAGGAAAGCAGCATACTGTGGGATTGTGTGGCATGTCTGCCTAGGCACACATTCAATTTGTCCTGCTATGACAAAAAGTTACTGTTTAACCAGGATCTTCTTTGTCTTCGCTCTGCCATTTTTGTTCCATGCCCCACTGTACAGTGAGGGTGGATGCATAGCGCAGTGGGGATATGGGGGGGCATCCACATGGCATGCAGCCCAGGGGTCTGTGACTTCCCCTGGTACAGACTAGGGGTTTATTGCTTGTGGCTACTTAGATGTTGGACAGCCCTGATCTAGTTGAAGGCCTTCAGGAAATAGAAGTTGTAGATTTTTTACTCTAGTGCCAAAAGTTTTGGTCCATATCCTGGGCTTCTGTTGTGTTCAATTCTGTACAATACTTTACTTGTTCTGAGTTTTGCCACAAGATCTAAGTAGGTGTCATGAAAATTCTTACTGTAATCTGAAAAAGTCTGTAGGTTTAACTGATTGAAATGAGTCTCTCAATCTTATTAGAACAGATGACTTTTTATGTTGCCGTAAGTTGTTGCCTGTATTAATAGTAAGCGGCTGAAAGTACTCTCTTTGCCCTAAAAGTTAAGCATTGTAACTTCATTGGGAACTGTGGCAACCAGAAATGGCTCATTGACCAGATTGAACTTCTTTTTTCCTTAGAGTGCAGTGAACCAGCTCTTATTACTTCATTTACTGAAGCACATTCCTTTTCTTTCTGTCTTGTTAATTATTGAATTTTAGTGAGTAACTAGACTGTTTAAATTATGTTGCAGCATCCTGGGGGCATGCAACTGTCTCATGTTCTTTAATAAATGCATTTATTTGATATAGTGATTCATTTGTCTAAACTTTCAATTATTTTGTCCGTCTGTGTGGGTATTTCTTTTAATGCTGGCACACCTCATATTTAATAGCAAATATTAATGTTGGCCACTGGTGCTCATATATTAGGCAGTAGGCTATCTGGTTGAAAATGCATATGTTAAGCAAGAGCAAATTCTGAATCTGAGACTTTTAACGCATTCTGTGAATGGTACTACAAAGCATCAGTGGCTGTATACCTAAAACCACTGAGCTCTTAGATGCTTGGTCTAATGGAGTAGGGGCCAATCTTTGCAAAAGTGTGCCTTAAACTAGCTCTGCACCCGCTGAGAGCCACTCTGATCCCCTTCTACCCGATTTGCTACTTTGCTTTCAGCTCCTTGCCCTATGCTCTCTGTCTGATATGTTTCTCTGCTGCATGCTATGCAGAGGCAGGTTGGCCACTCTTGGCTTAAAGTTGAGCTGTTCAATGCATGGCCCACAAACCACATGTTGCCCACAAGAGGCTGGTTTGTGGCCTGTTCCCACCTGAGTGTCATTTCACCCCCCTGCCCCTTTGCTCTAGCTGCTTTTGTGACTGGAGTCTGGGTTCCCCTCCCCCCCACTGGCTTCTGTTTCCTACCCCTGCAGCTGGCTGGGCTTAGGGGGATGTGGGCACCAGTATCATAGTGCAGGGGCCCATGCAGCCTGTGGCCCCATCTACTGTAACATTGGGCGGCCTTAGTTTAATACTCTGTATCATTTGGCACCCAATGACAAGTTTAAATTTAATTACATTAAAATGTATAGACTGACCTAATTTAATAGTACTCCATTTGTAGTACTTGATCAGTTTCCTTCAAATCAGATTACCAAGAATTTTGACTTTAATCAGTTTTTTTTAAGTTTTTGGGTTTTTCCAGAGGGACCAATGTTACATACTTAATTTTAAGTATCAAAATGAGAAAAAATCAGTATAGAACATAGGAGTATAATGCACAAATTTAATCTGTGTCTATTTCACAAGCATCAGCTAGAGAGAATTACTGGAATACATGAAAAACATGTATTAAAGTTCCCATGGTCAAATTGCTAGCAAGAATGACTGCTGTATTTGAGGCTGCTGTAAGTGTTTCTGTTCTAATTCTGTCTTAACTTAATCATGATTTTCTTCTTTATAAACTAAAACTTCTCATGCTTGATTTCTGTTCAAAGGTAAAAGTTCTGGGAAGTGTAAGTAAAACCTTGGCATTATTGAAGACTTTCTCTTGTGATGCCCACAAATTATATTGTTGGATATTGGGTAGGTAAGTGGTGAGCTGAGATGCCTGCCTATCCCTTCCTTTCTTCCCCTGTCGACTTATGTTCCTTACCTCATTACTTTCCATTTGACCACCTGTTGTGTAGCATTTTTTTTTATTATTATTATTTTTTAAGGAAAAAAGTCAGGAGAGCTTAAAATTTGTTTTTTTTGTTCTTCATAGAAATTTCTCTTAGTGAAGAACTGTACAGGCTGAGAGAAGAAATTAACTTTTATTTGACAGTGTTACCCACTCAGTATTCAACCATACATTTTCACTGAGGTTAAACATGCTTGAGGAACAGCGTGTCTGTTGTGTGTACAGAACCCATCCTCTTGGTAATTGGCAGCTTATGTCCCCTTCTTGGAGATCTTCAAGGGGATTGTTAGCACTTTCATCTTGCACATTGATAGGGGAACTTAGTATAATGGGTTTCCATTAATAATCCTGTGAAACCTACCTGACATGGAAGAGATGCCTCATTATTCCAGCAATGGTAAGAAAAAAGATTTTTGCTTCGGAAGTGATGATAGTATTATGCTAGCCTCAAGATTCCTCCTGAACCTTTGAATTTTTGTAGTTGTCTTTATATTTTAAAGACTTCAACACTATAGCAGTTCTGCAAGGGCCCTGTAGGATGTTGATTCCATAGGCAAGATAGTTGATGCGAACAACTGGAAAAGAAATAGCAAGCAACCACTCTGCATCAGGATGTTTTCTACTTGTTTGGGGAGGGGAAGGAGAGGAAAATGACTTGGAGGATTAAGGTGTGGGGGGGAGGGTAGCTTTAAATGGAGGAATTTCAGCTAGGTACAATTATGATAATTTTAGTGATGCTGAATTAACATTTTGTGTCAATTTTTTTTTAACTAAAGTTCAAGTTTGGACCCTAACATCTAACTTTAAATGTAGCCCAACTTGATAAGTAGGCTCCCTTAAGAGTAGACTTTTTTCCCATAAAACCTGGAACGGATGATGATTATTAATAATGTACTATTAGAGACAATATATTCATATAACCTTTTTAGAAGTTTTATTATAAATAGGTCACAACAGGCCGTGGACTATATTAGGGGCTCAATCTTATGGGGTTCCCTGAGGCTTTTCTATAGATTTTTAAAGATTAAAGAAAACCACTCTATCCAATGGAACTGTGCTCAGTCTAGAAGATCCCATTAAGCATCTGCGTGCTGCTTAGTTCCAGTTCTCAACCTGTGGATTTGTCTACAGAGATATAGGTAGACGAGATTCTTTGGGTAGATGCGATATCTTTTATTAGACCAACTAAATAGTTGGAAAAATTGTTCTTTGCAAGCTTTCGGGCACAAACAGCCTTCTTCAGGCATAGGGAGAGTTTGTTGTCTCCAGAGATAACATCCTTATTAACAGCAGTGTATGGAGATGAGAGATAACAGACCTGATTACCCACTCGTCAGCCCTAAATCAAATCCACCCTGGCTGCAATACTAGTGAGTAGTAGATTTATAGTTGTTTTCCTTTATGCAAGAATCGCTTGGGTTTACAGGTCTGTTAGGTTCATTCATTGGATCGTAGTTACAAGCTGCACTTCTGTTCTGCTCTTGTGGTGTATGGCTCAGTTGGGAGTGCCAGAAATCCACTTCACAGTCTGTACCTTTTGGAGTAGGCAGCAAAAGAGCCTTGAAGTCACTCTGGTAAAATATATATATTGTGGAAAATACATAGAGAAAGATGGTGAAGAGAAATAAATAGAAGGGTGAAGAGAAACAAATAGAAGTATGACACTGCTAAGGTTGCTGGGGTGTAGTGAAATAAAATGCAAGGAGGGGGGGATGTAAACTCTCAGCATTTTCCTTCTTAATTCCTTTTTAAAGGTTCTTATTCGAAGAGTTTAACTTGCAGAAATGGCACCTGCTATAGGAGGAGAATGAGAAACAAATATAAAGAAAGTTTTGCCTCTGTCTTAGAGAAACTGATAGTTTGGTTAACTGTGTACCTCTCAGTACAGCTTGGTCAAGCATGTCTTATTTCCCTGAGTGATTCTGCATGCAGCTGTCACACTTGGTGCACGTGTACCCATAAATATGAGTTTGGGTTCTTTTTGTATAGCAAAATTCTTTAGAGCCACTCGCACTTAAGACTAGGGTAGTTTCAGCCACTTCTCACATCCTACAGGCTGCCTGCAGCAGTGGATTATAACTCTGCACGTGTCTGCACAACAGAAGGAATCTTTGTGGACAGAAAGAACCACAGTTATTGTATGTTAACTCAGCTTTCCAGCTCTAATGAACTTGCATAAAAAGTTTTGCTTAATTGCAGGGTCAGCAGCTTGCCTGCATGGTTACAAATACACCTGCTCTTTAGGGTCTGTTTTCTAAGTTTTCATAGTTTGTGGGCCATGGTTTAGGAATCTTTCAAATATACCATATTTGGAGCAATATATATGTTTGTTTATTATAACAAACTTGATTACTGTACTGTAACTTCCTTTGATGGAGATTTCCTTCCATTAACTAAACTTGCTTGCAGGCTCTGTGTTAAGATATTGGTTTGACGGAGAACAGACTGGAAGCATTGATTCAGAAATTGCTTTGCTGCAGTCTCTCTGATGATCCGTACTCAGCAGGA
>NW_005841884.1:4350693-4360417 GCF_000455745.1 Alligator sinensis
GCAGGAAGCTAAAAATCAGGAGCCAAAATTAACTTACTGCCCCTCTAGTCCCCCCCCATGTTTTTTGTATATTGCACAGCAAACTGTTTGCTGCAGGAGTGAGTGAAGTCATTCATTGAGTGTCCCTGGTGGGAAGCTAATTACTAAAGTAGTCATAGCATACGCTGTATTTAATACTTCAGTGAAATGTTTAGGCTGATTAGATGTTTTTCATACGAAGTTTCAGTTAAATCAATTCTTAAGTCTGTGGGTTTTTTCTTTTTTCTTTTGTATGTTAAGACTGGTTTTTTACGTGTGCGCAAGAGGTACCAGACTCGATGAGTTTCCATCGAAATGTCGGAAAAGGCAGGTCAGAACACAAAAGCAAAGGATGGGAAAACAAAGTATGCAACGCTCAGTCTATTTAATACTTACAAGGGAAAGTCACTGGAAACACAGAAAACCACAGGTGAGTAAATTGAATTGACTTATTTTTGTTCTGCAGCTATCACAGTTTTAATTGGTCATGTAGCTATGTGACCATTGAAACAAAGCAAGATATGCCAAATTTATTATAACAAGCTGGTTTGTTACTATATGGTTAACTGTTCTAGGTGTAGAATGACTTGGTTACTTTTAATATAGCATTTCAGTGTTGGGAGTTAAAGTATTTCCAACCCAGCAGAAGTTAGAATACTGCTGAAAGTTTTTATAAATACCATGTTCTCAAAATATGGTTACAGTTTATATTACCTGGTTACTTCTAGTCCATAGTACTACAGTAAAATAAACAGTTGAGGGAAAACAGTGACTTTGACTATACCTTCATCTTTAAAATGGTTGAGAGCCTTCAGCTTGAGGGGATTGCTCATGTCCCTTCAGTGTGCAGTCCACTGAATACTTCTTTTGAATTGGAGTAAATTATTTGATCCAAGTCATAAATCTGCTTAGTCTTTGAATCTCTCTGGATTTTGATTGACTGGTCCCTCAAACATTTCAAAATATTTTTAACAGGATGTATTTATTAATGGTGTATCATGAAATTAAGACAGCTGATTGTCTATAATTTATTGACCCAAGAAAAACTGGGGCCCTCTGATCCAGTTTCATTTTCATTCTGAGAATGCCAAAGATAACCATTGAACCTCTTTCTTTGAGAATTATTCCAGTGTGATGGAAAGCAAATGTTTTATAGCTCCCCACTTCAAAATGATGTGAGACTTTTTCAGTGCAAGGCAAGGAGCCTGGTGGGTGATACCTTTTATTGGACCACCTGTATAACTGGAAGAGACATAGATGAGCTTTTGGATACCACTGTACCCTTCCTCACTGGTACCCAAAGCCAGTCTGTCACTCCTAGCTCTGCATTAGGTCCAATAAGAGAGATCACCCACAACAATCTTTAGTCTTAATACGCTTATTTGGGACCATCATGACCACATCACCTTCCTGACATTACCATGAAACGTCAAGACATTTTTCTTAGTAAGAGACAGCTGTCATAAGTTTTTTGGTTTTTTTTTATTTACTTACTTATTTTGTACCTGTTTCTTCTGACAAAATATTTTTTTGTTCCAAAAGCAGATACTTTGAAAAAAGTGAATTTTATGGAAAAATAACATAATTTCCCTGCCCCACCCTTTTAATCTATATAGTTGCCACACGCCATGGATTACAGAGTCTGGGAAAAGTTGCCATTTCTCGGAGGATGCCTCCCCCAGCTAACCTTCCTAGTCTTAAAGCAGAGAACAAAGGCAATGATCCGAATGTAAACATTGTGCCTAAGGATGGCACAGGATGGGCTTCTTCTAAACAAGAACAGCATGAGGAAGAAAAGTAAGTTTATAACAGTGGCCAGTAGGTGTCACTTACTATAGTTTGTTACAGTCTTATCCTACAGTAGAAATCTTTTTAAAGATACAGGAAAACTGAATGAATTGATAGACTTCTGTGTCAAACCTCAGGAGTGCCAGAATATTATAAAGGAAATGGTATTATAATGACTGTCAGTGGGGTGGCTTTTTACTAGTTGAGGAACAGTTTGAAAAGAAACTCATGCTGAAGTCAGCATGCCAAACTATGTTCCAAATGAAAAGATGTTGAAGGCATTGAATTTTGACAGAAAGAATCTAGTCTTCTTGTCTATACTTGGTCATAGATTTTTGTCCTTCTTGCTAAAGCCCTGAAATAGGGATGTAATGCTGTTTTTAAAAAAGGCCATTTAACCTCCTCTAATTGCATCAGTTAACCTATAACACAACATCTCAGACATGGCTCCTGTGGTAGTATTTCCTGGTTCCTGGGCCCTTTGGGGGCAGGAGAGAAGTGGTGGCAAGCCTCCTGACAGCACAACCTGTGAGAGTGTGGCCTGGGAGGGAGGGAGCACCTGTGAACCAGCAGCAAATTGCTTAATTAGCTAGTCATTAGGCTGCCCACTGTTTTCTTTATTAACCTCATATGCTGTGTGTACTAGTCCCCTTCCACTCCCGCCTGCCTGCTCTGCTGCCTTCCTGTTCTTACTAGAGAACTGCATAGCTTCCTTCCCCTGCCCCCTACTCCCTGCTGGACTGTGCTCTTCCCCATGCTAAACAGCAACTGGTAAGCTGGAACCAGTTATCACTGGGCTTACCGGTTATACAATTAATCCATTAACGTTTCACATCCCTGCCATGGATGGTGACTGGTCATAATTTTGGTCAATTCAGCACTGCTGTTAGAGCTTAAGGCACGGGTGGGCAAAATGGCAGATCTGGCTGGTGGCCAGACTCCATTTCCCAGCAGTTCCTGCCCATGTCACTGTGACAAGTTTCCATGGAGACCCCAGTAGTGGCAGTGCCATGACAGTGTGGGGTCAAGGTTTCCATAAAGATTGGCCCCAGCAGCTCTGGCTGGGCGAGGAGCTGCTCTGAGGCCGAGGCTGGGATCTTGCGGTGGTGATAGCATGGCCTGCAGCCAGGGCATGTAGGCAGTGGATCAGCCCTGCCCCAACTCCAGACCATGTTGTCACCATTGCAGGATCTCAGCCCTGTAGCAGCCCCCTTCACAGCTGCTCACCCTGTCAGCACTCCTAGAGCCGGCAGCGGCAACACAGACTGGGGCAGCTGGGAAATGGAGTCTGCTGGGGGCCTGATCTGGCCCTGGGGCTGGACTTCGCCCCGGCCTAAGATGATTGAAACAGCTTTTTGTTCTACTGTTTGTTACTACACTTCTATTTAATGCTTGTAAAAACAAGAAATCATGCAAGGTTTTTCTCTTTTGTGTTTTTGTCATCCCTTTAGTGTATAGCAAAGCAATAAACTTAACATACATACGATGAGGCTTTGTCCCCAATCAGCGTGGGGGAAAATGTTCCTCGTCTTACATTCGCGTACAAGAAAACCTCATAAAATGCCTCATTAAAATGCTGCCAAAAGCAGTATGTGGTCAGTAATGGAAACCAACTGTGAAGTTGATTAAATGCAGCCAACACTGAGCAAGCCTGCAAAAACACACGGCCTATAGTGGGCAAACATACTGATGACAGCCTACAACAAGGATAGGTTAGTTCAGCCTGCCTGAATAAGATATGTGGTAATGCCCATTGAGCATTGTTCCCCTTAGCACTGACTCTTTTTCAAGTCATGGTGTGCCATTGCACTGAATACATTTTGATTTCCTCTTCACTCTCACAGTTTAGCTGTGCCTTTGTTTTCCTACTTCCAGTGATTATTGTTTTTTCACCACCTTTAAATGTCTGTCTGGTGAACATCACCAACCAGGGCCCCAAGCAATTCACCCAGAATCCCCATCGCCCCTTCAGCCTATCGTATATGATTAGTGTGCCCCCCTCCCATGAAATATTGCTGAACCAGGTTGCCTTGTGCCTCACCTGCGTATTTGAAGGATCCCAGGATTCCTGACAAGAACACCTAGCTGTAGTCATGGTCAAGGGTATGTTAATTAGCACATGGATCCTTTGTGGTGGATAGCCTGTGTGTACACACATACTGCTGAGCTGCAGGGTCACCATGGCTTGAAATGCTGTTTGTGCTGGGGCCCAGCCCAATGAACTATATGGTAAATGCTGGCCCTTCTGGCTTTGGACTAACATCATGCATAGTTTGTACTATAAGTAGGTACAAATGTGCTGCTTAAAAGTGTGCTTATGGAGTACATATGCTAAAACTTGTAGCAGTTTCATTTAAAAAAAGAAAGTAAAATGCATCAATTCTGGATGAATTAAGTCTGTGGATACTCATAGTAATTTGCCTATATGTAGCTTACTACAGGCAAGGTTGTTTCAAAGTTAGTGTTTTTGCATTTGTCCCTCATTTCCATGTGCTTAGGGAGAGTAGAGTCTGATGGTAAGGGGAGCTGGGGGCAGGGAAAGGGATTGCAGGGGGGAAGAAGGTGGAGGGACAGAGCGCAAAGGAGCTACCTGACCCCCTGCCAGATTTATTTTCCCTGCTGTAGTAGTTGGAGGGGGACAAATTTAAGGCAAACCTCTAATGATTAGATTTGACACCTGGAAAATCATAATACGTTTTATAAAATTTCCATATCTAAAATCTAATTATTGGGGTTTTTTCTTTGTATTCAGGGTCATCTTATATTTGAGTAAATATGATGACTGCTAAGGGCATGGAGACACACAACACACAATGGTTTCAATACAGTTTAAACTCGAGACAGACAGACATACAAGCCTGTTAAACTGATTGAAAGTCACTTGGAACAGTTCAAATGCACATGAAAATTTTGTCATTAAATACTTTTGAAACTGTCCCTCAACTACTTAAAATGTATTCTTATTCAAAGGTCTCTGCCACTTCAAGTATTTATTTTTTGCTCTGGTGTCTCATAGGGCCCTTTAGATTTCCTCCAGAGTAGTAACAGGGCTCAGGTGGATCCTGTAAGCCTCTTGAAACATGAGAAGATAAGTTATTTTTGTTTTAAAACCAAGAGAGGCTCAAAGAAATTAAGCATGACTGTTTTTGAGAGACTCGGCTCCTTTGAGAAGAAATATAAGGGGAAGAATGACAGCAAATGAAAGCTATCATTTTTTTTCTTTTTTTTCACCTTTCCAAAATAATTGTGAATTAACTTTCTAATCAATAGAACAATAAAGGAGAGAGAAACAGTGTTCTTAGGAACATTTCTGTTGTAAGGTGCTTGCAATCTCATACTTTTCAGTACCTTTATAAATTTACTTGGCTGACATTGGGAACTTAGTCTATTTTACTTTTAAATATAGTTTTGTATGCCTTTTCTGGTTCAGTCTCCATCTTCCTGTGTACAAAACATTTAAATAAAGTATTAACATCTCATCTTTTGTAGCTGTTCCTTGCATAACCTCAAAACTGACAGTCTTAACACAAGTTAACTGACCCTGGCTCTTAATTACTCTGCTGTTTTTTCTTCTTGCTTAAAAAAAAAAGTGAGAGAGGGGGCTAGGTGTGAGAGACTTACAAAGTACTTGTTTTTACTTTCAAGTAGCATACAACTTTTAAATATTTTGTTGCACAGATAAATAGTTGATACTGAGAAGAGACAGTTCTGTTCGATAGAATGTGCTTGAGGCCATGTAGGGTTATTAACTTCGGGGGGGGGTTTTAACCACCTCTTCTCTTCCCCACTATGCATCCCCATGCCAGAATGTTGAGGCAAAGCACAATACAAAAATAAAATAAAAATAGGTGTATGACTTGTTCTGTTCTGGAACTTCAGTTTCTGTCATTCATAGGGGTTAAGGTTACATGTCTGACCACCGTTGCATCACAGATCCCTAAATATTTTCTAGTTACCTTCCATATTGAGCCCAGTAACCTGTACTTGACAGGCATACCTTCCAGAAAGATACCGTATCTTTATTTGAAGAGATTGAGATGAAGAATCTATCACTTTAGTAGCTTGTTCCATTTTTAATCAACCCAGCTTCACTTGTTCCTGACTTCCAGTTTGTCTGACTTGAGCATCCAGCCATTGATTCTTTCTCCTGTTACCTTACAGTCTTGTAGTACCTGTTACTTTCTCTCAGGAAGGTGTATATGCACCTAAACAAAGGATCTCTTGATTATTTCGCTTATGAAAAAATTAACTCCGTGTCTCACTAAAGTAATTTTTTTTTTTTTTTTTTTCAAATCCAGTTTAAGCATAATTTTTTGTGGCTCGTTTCTGAACCCTTTCCAGTTTTTCAACTTCTTTCTTAAAATGGGGTTACCAGAACTATATACAATGTTCTAGTATCATTTTCATCCATGTTTTATATGGAGGTGAAATAACCTTTCAGCTCCTATTTACTATTTGTTACATCCTTAGATTGTTAATTCTGTTTAGCTGAAGCATTGCACTGGGCATTCATGTAAAATTCTCTACAGTGTAACTCATAAGAATTTTTTTGGAGTCGCTGCTTTACAGTATTCAGTCACTTTAAGAACTGGTTGCATTCTTTGTTCCAAGATGGTATAACTTCATTTGGCTGTGTTAAAATGTATTTAGTTTAAATAGGCCAAGTTTTTAACACCAAGTTGCACAGATCATGTTGGCTAACCTATCCTCATTTACTTTTCCATCAATCTTTGCAAGAATTACAAATTTTATCAGCAGTAACTTAAAGAATCCTTTGTAATTGATCTCTATGGAACACCACTCAAAACACCTTTGTTGAAGAATAATTGTCTGTTCATAGCCACTCTGAGATCTGTGCACCAATTTGTAATCTCTTTTAAAGGCCGCTGTATAGATATTGTACAGCACTAATTTTGATCAAAAGTGTCATGCAGTACCAAGACACACACCTTTTGAAATATTACATTTATGCAGTTAAAATCTCTAAAATACTTCAATATGTAATCTCAGAGAATGACATGAAATCTATTTGGCCAGGGTAACTGTAGGTCTGCTCTCCCTATTGGTACAGACCATAGCAACAAGAAACTAATTATTTTACTAGCTTTTAATTGAATCGCAGCAACTTTATAATTATTACCTATGATTAATTTCTAGCAAACTGACCTATAGTTAACCTGGCCATCCATACTGGCACTGTATTAGCATTAGTCTCCTGAAATTTTTATGCTGTTTCCTGATTTATTAAAAATAAACATCAGTGAACCAGAGGTTTCCATTGCCAGCTGGTTAAGCATTTAAGCACTCACAGTGCAAGTTTCTTGACCTGTTTATTTATAAATATTTGCCATGGTAGGTATTCAACACTCTCTTTTGAACTAAAGGAATAGAAAGTATTATGCTATCTTGTAATTACAGCCACATTGCTCTGCATCTTTTGAAATGCAAAGGAGGGCTATTTATTGCACACTTGGTTAATACCAACCATCTAATAATGGGCCTATACATTTGTTAAGATTTCTTTTGAAATCTAATGCACTTTAAATTGTTGTCTGATCCCTGATAATACTGGAATTTTCCTGTGTCTTTTTAGGTTCCTTTCTTGATATTCTGTGACCTCAGAATTTTTAATTTGATATACAGTGGTCTGCTATCAATGTTCTGCCGTTTATAATTTCTAATTTACATTAATTGCCACTTGTTTTCCCTCTGTCCTTTTTTCCCTTCGTTGCTTCATTCACCTCGCCACTCAGCAAAATAATGTCGTGTGTCGTCGTACCCCCCGCAACCTATACCCTACCACAGTCCCCCCCCCCCCCCCCCCCATCATCCTTTTCCTTGATTGTGGATTTGTATTGTTATGGCTTTAATAATTCCTACAAAAATATCCACTTTTTCCTCCAAGACGAATCACTGTTTTCTTTAGCTTTAGGAAAGTGGCTCGTGGAAGTACCATCTAGGTATCTTCACATTCTTCAGAGCTCTTAGTTTATTGTCACAGGGAAACAGAATAAATTAAAAGTCTGGACAAAATTGCTCGTTCTCTCCTCAGAACAGATCTTCTGAATCCATGAAGAACAGTTTGTTTAATTTTTAATCTTTTCTTTTAATTTCAGACCGCCAGAAGTGCCACCAACACAGCCAAAACCTGCACCACCACCTCCTCCTCCTCCTCCACCAGAAGCACCTCCTGTTGCCAAATCGTGGGCCAGTACCAAGCCAGGTGGGCAAGGCGATGGTAAGTGATGTTAAAAGTGGAGGAAACCTGAGCTGGCCCAGAGGCCTACTAGCTGTGCTTTGCACTCCTATGTGGGAGACCTGGTTTCAATATTCTTTTGCTCCTAGTCTCTTGTTGCCTGGGTCAGCAAGGGCTAGGAAAGTTGTGGAGACAACTTTTTTGGTCCTAAGGTGAAGGAGTGCCTTGTCACTCAAGTGAACCTCCTAAGCACCTTGTCAGCAGTGTTAAGTGACTCAAAAAGAAATTGTATGGTCTTATATTTGGTAGTAAGGAAAATAATGGCTATGATAGGAGACCATGAGTGTGGCAGTCTTAAGGACAGGGGAGAATCTTCTGGTTGTGCAGAAATATGTGCAAGTCTTGCATGGGGAAGGGAAATGGTAAACATTTGGTCCAGTTACTAATCATGCATTGGTTATCACTAACACTTATCTGGAACCGTGACATTTACCAACTTGTTTGGATGCATGTTACAGCATAAGGGGTGAGGGGCGGTTCTAATTTTTACTTGATAGAACTTTTAAGTCTCAAAATATTGGCACATGTAGTTTTTCTGAGAGAAAATTAAAGGGTTTTTTAACACAATATTAAAAAAGGTAAATTATTTCTATGGGTATAGGTTATTGGCACAGAAAATTAGCCAGTTGTCTCTGACTTCAAGATGTACTTAGTACTGCTGTGCAAAATGGCACTGTTCTATTTTGATGGAACAGCGTTTTCTTTCGAATTTCGTTTAGATTCGAAACTGCTGTTCCATTTCGTTTTATCGAAACAAGTTTCACTGTTTCAATGCTGTTTCAGCATTTCACCTGTAGGCTATAATGGGGAAGCTCGAAACAGTCTATAACTTTGTCATTTCTGGCCTGATTTGGATGAAACTTGCAGGAATGGTAGCCCCTTCGGAGGGCATGAAGTCTGCCAAGCTTCAGGGAGATAGGTGCAAGGGTTTTGGGGAAACTGCACCTCAAGTCTTGAAAGCAAAAACCTCATTTCACATGTATGTGTTAAGCCACAGCGGGGTCAAAACTGCAGGCTTGCTAGCTCCTGCTGAGGCAGCAAAGCCTGCCAAGTTTCAAGGAGATATAGGTGCAGGGGTTTGTGGGAAACTGTACCTCAAGCTGCGGACAAGCAAACCTCATGACATGGGTGACACTGTTTGTTAAGGCGCAGCAGGGTGAAAGCTGCAGGCCTGCTAGTCCTTGCTGAGGCCACAAAGCCTGCCAGCTTTCAAGGAGATGGGTACAGGGGCTTCTGGGTTCTGGGGCCCTGCACCTTTGGCTGCTGAAAGCCAAACTCGTGGCATGGGTGCTTGTGGGACTGTCTTGGGGCATAGGGGGGGTGAAAACTGCAGGCCTGCTAGGCCCTGTTGCGGCCACAAAGCCTGCTAGCTGTCAAGGAGATAGGTGCAGGGGGAGTCTGGGTTCTGGGGCCCTGCACCTCTAGCTGCTGACAGGCAAAACTTGGTGGGGGGGTGTTAAGGTACACCCTCACTCAACTGACACCAAGCCAAAAAGCAGGGCAGTTTAAACAGTGCTGCCTTTTATGCAGTTTTTCTATCCCGCCCCCCGAGCACTGGGATTGGAAGAGGCCTCAGGAAAGGATGATGGTCACAGGCCAGCTACATGGTCAATAATGAGAGCGGTCCTCTTCTTCCCCCCCCCCCCCCCTCCCCCCCCCCTC
>NW_005841884.1:4361188-4400951 GCF_000455745.1 Alligator sinensis
CCTTTCCCCCTCCCTCTCCTCACTTTACTACTTGTTTCCCTGCAGGCAAGCCCAGCTTGAGCTTCAAAACTCAAAACGTTTCAAAGATTTCGAAACGTTTTGAGTTGCCTCATTTCGTTTCAAGGCTGTTTTGAAGCTCTCTCTTTCATTTCAATTTTGCTGTTTTGAGCTCAAAACGAGTTGGAGCAGTGTCGAAACGAAACTGCCGACAAAATTTTGCACAGCCCTAGTACTTAGCTTGTGATTTCATGTCTGCCATGATAACCATGGGACTCTTGCAGACAGTTGCCTCATTCTGTGAAATTGGCTACAGTACAGGTCTGGTGCGTACAGAGGAAATAGAGGTGGTGGGGAATCAAAATCATGCCTCTTTTCATGTTCTCGTTATATTCTTTAGTTTGAGATTTGGGCTGCATCTGCCAGGAAGGTTATAAACAGTTTGGTTTAACTGGCTAATGGAACTTGTGCATTTCCAGGTGTTCCTTATGCAGTAGTCATTTGACTGACCACTTACAGTCTGGTCTGATGCAGTCCTCTCAGCCTCATTCTCATCTGTTGCAGTGGCTTGTGACAAATTATAGAGGAAGGGGTTTTTTTCTCTGCTTGCTTTAAAGAATGTTGCTAATTTGCAGCCTCTCCTTTTTTAGATCTTTTGCTGTACAGTAAGTAAGGTTATCTGGCTCCAGAGCACCTCTGAAGTCAAACAGCTGAATTGCCTGCTGCCTGGCTAATTACTCCAGATGGACTCCACTTGATTAATGACCAGCTTATAAATGAGATTTACTCTTACTCTGGCAGAGGAAATTGCTTAGTCTGAGACATTGTAACAACTCAACAGGTAGTGTTTTGAAAATGCTTTCAGATTCCTCCATTCAGCTCACTGAAGAGCCCTGAAGGGACAGTCTGCTTCATGGAAACACACCTCCGTGATGTGATTGTTCTTGCTTGCCCCCTGCAGTTGGCCAGAGGGAGGAAATCTGTTCCTCTGTCATGAGGACTTCCAGGGACACAACTGAACTGCTCCCCAAAAACTTAGCAACAAACCAAATTCATATTAGTAAAATGACAGCCAAATTTGAATTGGCTTACAAACAGCTGGGTTATATAGGCAACTATTAGGCGTGTTTTGTTTGTTTGTTTGTTTGTTTGTTTTAAAGATGAAAAGGTCTTGCCAAGTTTTGGTTTGTGCTTGACCTTACAACTTAAGACACTAGAAATCTTGAAAGTCTTGTTTTCACTTTCTTGCTCTGAATGTCCCCGTGTATCTAACAGTCAGCGGGAATTTTCCTATCTCTCAGGTGTTGCAGGCTTGGGAGGAATGAAAGTTTCAAGATTCTGCCCCTGATTGTTTGGAGAGTAGTTTGAGTTGGTAGGTTTGATTTAAAAAACAAAGCAAAACACATGCATAGTTTTGAATGATTTGAATGAGGTTTATTTTCCATATTTATCTGTTTTTTACTTGTTTGATATATAAAATTTCATTGCTAAATGTGTGCATTCCATCATATTTTCAAGGAAAATGAGACTAAACTTTAATTTCCAGTTTCAGGTTTGTTTTAATTGGCTTAGTTCTTACTGTACATCAAAGTCAGATGGGCACACTTTCATCCATCCTTTCAAATCACTCAAAGTAGCTTCTGCACTCGATCTAAGGACTTTTTTAACAGTGCTTTAACCTCCTCACTTAAATGTAAACTTAATCTTTTGGAAGAGCTGTATCAAGAGTTGGTACAGCAATAAAGATTCAAGAAAAAACATTTTTATCTGTTCTTCAGTAGTTGCAGAATCTATAGCTGTGTAACATGCTTTTGGCTAAGCCATGTGTAGTAGTCTTTGGAAACTTCAGTGCGTTTTCACAAACATGGTGTCTATCTCAGAGAAGTTGTCCCTTTATTTTCCTATGATATCCTACCTGTTAATATTTTAGATAGTTCATGTCATCCACTGTTACTTTTGTAGTCTATCTTGTGGCTTTTTAACTTTGATATTTCTGATGTTAATCGGTAAGTAGATTGGTTCCATGGATTTAACTATCTCTTGTTTCATTTGGGAACACAAAATTTTACAAAGGATTTATCTGAACTCTAATAAAAGACCGTGATTGTTTAAGTTTTTCAGAAATTGAGCTACATAGTTTGGCCAAATTTTACAGGCAGATTCTTCTGAACTATGTTTATATTGAAACTTGTAACCATTCTATGGATTTTCTTGTAACAATTGTCTAGGTCCAGCTCTTCCAGTAAACCGTTATTTCCAGCAAGAGTTTCCCAGTCTGCAGGCAGCTGGGGATCCAGAGAAATCAGGCAAAGAGAAAGATGCAGCTGAAGAGCCCCAGGGACCTGGACCTAATTCACGACCACAAAGTAAGTGTTTGAATTGGTATATATCTTAGTGTAGAGCTTTGTTTCAGAGTTTTGCTGGAGATTTCTTATCTGTGGTAAATAATAGATAGAATTTTACCTTTCAGAAATTCCAAATGTAACAGAAAACTGAGAAACAAAATGGCTTATATTCTACCTCTTATTCTTGCGAAAGTTTGAGCGTATTCTTTCCAGACTTACTTCACAGATTTGTTCCATTGTTTTGCTAGATTTTACTCGTTTGCTTTATCATTTTCTTTGAATCTAGCTTTTTCTCGCATGAAACCTCTTGAATATTTTTGACTAAACAGCATTCATTGTTTTCATTGTTCACCTTTCACTAACAGATTACAATGGGGAATTTTCACACTTGTATATGTAGATGTTCATGATTCCCTTATTCCTAGGCTACAGTTTACAGGTTCCCAAACTGGTAAGAATACTTGCAAGTTACGTGAAGCTGGCATCTCCTTACTTCTAGCATGTAACTGTTATCTAGCTTAAAAATACATTCCAAATATTTCTTGCTACATAAATAGCTGGTGGAAGTCGCCAAAGAATAAATGACTGCATAAACATAAGAGGAAAGTGGTCTGCTGAATACTGAATAGGAAGAGAGTTGGTCAAGAAGATGCCAAAAAAAGGGTCTCGCTCTGAAAGTTTGAGACTCCTCTGCAGAGAATTAGTGTTCCCAAGAACAAATCCTGCCACGCTATAGTTCAGGGGTCGGCAACCCCTGGCACGCGTGCCGAACGTGGCACGTGAGGCCATTTTGCTTGGCACGCCGTGGCCAGCCCCAGCTCCGGGGAGCTGCTGCCTGCAACAGAGCTCCCAGCAGGGCTTGCAGCATCCCAGCTGCCTGCTGGGAGCAGCCCGGGCTCCCAGCTGGCAGCAGCTCCCCAGAGCTGGAGCCAGCTGCAACGGGAAGGCTCCAAACAGCTGTGCCGGGCTCCAGCATCAGCTCCACACCGGCGTGTGTAGGCGCGTCTCAGAGCAGGTGGTGGGGGAGGGGCCTGAGGCAGCACAGCCCTGGTCTCTCCCCTGCTCCCAGCACAGAGGTGGTGAGCTCAGTGCAGCTGTTTGTAGCCAGCCTGGACTCTGGGCAGCTGCAGCACGGGCAGTCTGCAAACAGCTGCACCAGGGTCCACAGCTCCGGCATCAGCTCTGTGCTGGTGACGACTGCGTGTGCTGCCCTGCAGTCCTCCCTGAGGTGCACACGCAGTCACTGTCAGCACAGAGCTGATGCTGGGACAAGGGGCACAAGTAGGGCATCCTGCCACGTACCCCTTGCCTTCATTTTGTTTTTCTGCCATGCCAGCACTCTGGCACCTTCCAAGGTAGGCGTTGTGGTGTTTTTTGGTGCTCCGGCCAAAAAATGTTGCCTACTCCTGCTATAGGTAGACTAAGTTGTTTCCACGTATGCTTCATTTGAGAGGAGTGAGGGTTTTCTTTTCCTGAATCTCCCAATCCTTTTGGCTTTAGTCTGCAACCTGCAGGGCACATATACACGTGCCATAAGGGGACAACAATAAACCATGGAGCTTACTGCTCTGCACTTTATTGGTCCCAGGAAGCTCCTGGGCATATGTCTGCATGTGCACCTAGAGCACAGCACCTTGAGCTCGGTTGCAGCAACCACCACTGGCAAGGAGTCTGGGAGTCAGCCTGCTAGCCTGGGCCTGCTCCAACCGTGCTCATTGTGCTGCAGAGGGGCTAGCTGGGGCATGAAAGTACTTCAGTGCAGGGCTAGCTGGCCTTTTGCCCCAGCCAGCTGGTCAGTGTCTACACATACACTGCTACGCACAAAAAAGCTCTACACCAAGGTAGCACTTGTACAAGTACTACCCTGCTGCAGAGTTCATGCACCCTAATAGGGAAGCATATGTAGACACGCCTGCAGTGTTGGTAATAGCCAGCACTTACTCTTCCTTACATGAAATTGGGTTTCTTTTTCTCTCTTCTTTTAACTCCCCCTAAACTTTCATGCTTGTTCCAGTGGAATATTCACAGGAAGCTGTGACCTGTGCAGATGATGGCACTGCCTTGCTTATCAGTCACTGATGCAGGTAGCTGTCATTCAGATGAAGGGACTTGAACTTCCAAGACTTAACTCTCTTCTTCAGCCTGTGTTTCCTCAGTTTTCTTTCTGCTTCAAAAACAGCAGCTGGTTTATCTTGCTGAAAGGGGCGTATATTTGTTCAAGGTGTTAACTGGTTGGTAGGTGAAGAATTTGCAATCAAGAAACTACAGAGAAGACTACGAAATGGGAGAAGGGAAAACTACCTTCCCTACCTGTCTGATATTCCAGTCTCCACTAGCTTTCAGTTCTGGATCTGATCAGTGCCATGCGCGCACACCCTTATCTACCACCCTCGGATCTGAGAACAGGACACAAGAGAAGACAAGTTAGAACTCTGGGGCAAGATGATGGCAGTGCAGCAGGAGCAGTAAAAATAAACTGATGCCCACAAGGCCGCGGATAAGAATACCTGCTACATACCCCGCACATAGGGGAGATGCTACAGGACAGCAAGAATGAAGTATGATTTTTTAAAGGAACATGGATGTTTCATAGTAACTAGAGTCAAGACGGACCTGTACAGATCATCTAGCCTGACCCCCTGCCACAGGCAGGAATGAATGCTGGGTTCACAAGACCCCAGACGAGATCGTCCAACTTCCTCTTGAATTTGCCCAAGGTAGGGGCGAGGACCACTTGTGTGGCTTTTAAAGTCTGTCATCTTATCCTGAATAGAGCACCAAGAGGTATTTTTTCAGTGAACGCTTTTCAACTTGTTTGGGGAAAAGATGGCCACAAAACTCTGCCCACTTTCTTCTCCAGACTCGGAATATGGAAATATGCAAAGTGAATTTTGAATACAGGATGCTGCCAAATCCTTTGTTTTCCAACCTTATCATAAGCAAAAAATTCCATAAGAATGGGACTACCTGTCTGGAGTGGTAAACCATAAAAAAAAAAAAATCACTTCAGCTTAGTCTTCCTGGATTTTTTCCACACTTCTTCAAGGGCTGTCCTCCTAGCTAGAGATGCCTGTCTGTACCCCTCTGTTTCAGAATTGGTAGACTCTTAACCGACAGCTGTAAAGACCTGTATTCTGCATACAAACTTAAAGGAATCTCCTAACATGGGACTCGGAATATTGTACTTTTGAGTTCTTCCAGCCAGAACTGACTTGCTTCATGGTTTTGGCACCTAAGCAGTCCGATTCCCAACCTTGACCAAGGTCCATCTTCAGGCACACCATGCACCTCAAGTTGTCACAACAGTTTGCTTAACCTACACACTGAAAACTTGTAGGGCTGGAATTGTTTTATGTTCTAGCAATATATCCGTGGACACATCTCTTGAATCATGGCAAACAGCCTGAGTTAGGCTAGTCAATTTAACTTTCAACTTAAAAAACTCTCGAGAAAAAGCAGCTTGGAGGTGGGCTGAGGAGGAGGATGGGGAGCCAGCAGCCTTTTAACTAGAGTAGCCACCACCTGCATGAATGACAAGCTGCAAAAGCATACATCTGCACTGGTGCTTCCACATCAGAAACCTGGGTAAGACATTTCACGCTGCGTTGTTAAGCGTAGTTCAGTGTTTTTCTTGTCTTTCTCCTTTACTGGTTCCTTCTACATCAATGTTTCTAGTTGAAGAGAAGGTAAAGATAGAAATCTCAACACCCCAAATTCTCCAACAGATCAGGAAGTTAAAACTCCAGGCCAAGAAGATGGTAGTGCAGCAGGAGCAGCAGAACAAACTGACGCCCAAAAGGCAGCAGAGAAGAGGGATGTACGGATGCCGCAGGTACCTCAGCCCAAGCTGAATGGCCAACAGCAACCTGGTATCTCTTCTCAGTACCGAGCAATGATGCCACCTTATGTAAGTAGCAGTAATATGAAATCTCAAATCAGGGAACTGCTATTAGCCAGCTAACTTGAAACATCATAGCCTTTCTCTAGGTCTTCTATGGTATGTTTCTAAACATCGCATAAATTAAACAAGTGAGTTTGGTTCCTCTTTTGTATGCTGGAGTTTAGACTTGTGTGCATTTTAATTCCTTTTGAAGTATTCATTCTGGAGGACAAGCCTACATATAGTTGCAGGAACACTCTATTGCCACATTAAAGCATTCCAGTCTGCTGGTAGGAGGGCTACTTGGCTTTTCACTTGTTCACATACCACCCAAATCTTGCATTAGTTCATATTTCCTTTCCTTTCAAAATAATGGGGTGTATAATCTCAATCTGATATTCATTTAATGCTCACTGGTAAATTGAACCTTTTCATGGCTCCACCAGCCTTGATTTTAATGGAAAGCAATGTTTTTTTGCTTTGTTCTTTTTCACTGTATTTTGTTGGGGGCTTGGAGTTTTCTTGTGGGGGGGGTCAGTTGGTTGTTTGCAGGGAGGGGCAACTTGGTAATATCTCTTATTGGACCCACTGTGTATTTGGGAGAAATGTTAGATGAGCTCTGGGGGACCCAGTACCTTTCTATAGGTCTAGGAAAGAGGTAAGATTTTTACCTTGTCATTCAGGGTCATTACAAGCCCCATATACACATTTAAAAAAACATAAGAACTCATGCCACTATTCAAGATAAATTCTCTCCTTGAGTTGCAATACATTCTTATTTATTTTCATAATGGTTTTTGTAGTGGCTGCATTTGTAAGTGCATTATTCCTGGGTCTAACACTTTTGGTAATCTGGGGCTTCCTTTTCTAGATGTTTAATCAGCATCCCAGAATGGCATATCCTCCAATGCAGGGTCCCAGCAGGTTTCCTGCTTCATCTGAGCCTAGCAGGTAAAAATTCATAAATACCAGAATTGGGTGAGCTCTGACCATTTCTTTGTGGGTAGGATCAGGACTGCATGCAAAATTTTGTATTAGACTTTTATTAATTGAGGTCGTGTGACTTTACACACACATTGCTCCTGTTTCTGTGTGTGTGACATGATAACTTTTGAAAGGTGCATCTGACCAATTCCAAACTTTAAGGGAAAATTTTGTGCATCAATGGGGAAACCCCTTTTGATTAGAAGGAGGGAGATTAAAACACTGAAAAGGAAAAAAATAGAGGGCATAGAGTTCTGTCTAGCTGAGCCATTACTTCCAATATCTCTGGCTGTCTCTAAACCATAGAACTAGTTGGTGGTACCCGTTAATGCCTTTAGCATACCACCACGTTTTCAGCTCTGCCCATTCTCCTATACAGCTTAACATATTGATACCAAATACAATTGATCTGTCCTACAAAAAGAATAAGACTTGGGAAGGTGAGGAATAGGGGTGTTCACATAGCCACCCGTGATATGGCTGGAGGATACAGAACTTTGCTTTGGGAAATAGCTAGAATGAGGCATAGAAGTTCTGAAAGAGGAGACATAGGAATGGTGGGAATAGGAGAGACTGGGAGGTTACATGAAGACAGGTTGATAGTATTTGCCTTTATGTGCAAGGAGATCAACCAACAGCAGCTGTAGAAGGTTGCAGCTCCCTACTTAGAACCCACTAAAATAGAGTACTTGCCAACAAGGTTCCCTCTGAGGTGTGCGTGTGCGCAGCCTCGCACAATTTAATACCATGCCACACACTAACTTATTAATGCCGTGCACCTGCCTGGAGAGGAGCTGGGCTGCAGCGTGACATGGCACGGCGAGACAGGGGCTGAGGGCTGGCGTAGTCTCTCCTCACTCCCGGAGACGGGGGCTGGGGCTAGGGGCTGCCGCCAGGAAACTGCTTCACTCCTCAGCCCCGAGACCATGTGCCTTCTCACTCCAGGAGGTGAGATGGAGGCTGGTGCCGGCTCTGCTGGCGTGGAGGAGCTGCTCTGCTCTCCAGCCCCGAGGCCATGTGTCTCCTCACTCCCGGGGCTGGGGCTGGCACGGACTCTGCCGGCTCTGGGGAACTGCTCCGTTCCCCAGCCCAGAGTCTGTGCGCCTCCTTGCTCCCGGAGCAGGGACATATGTGGAGCTTGGCTTCCCCAGATCTCAGGTACATGGGGCAGAGCAGGTTGGTGCAGAACCTGGGTCTGCATCAGAGGAAGAGGAGCAGGCACAAGGAATCGTTCCTAACCATGATGTAGTTTGGGGGTGCTAGTTACAGCTGTCTTGGTCTAAGAACATAGGCAGACAAGCTGCTTTGGGTAAATTATATCACATTTACCCAAAGCACTTTGTCTAACCATGACATAAGATTTCTGCATCATGAATGGGGGGGGAGTCCCCATTACCGGCTCTGGGGAACTGCTCCGCTCCCCAGCCCCCAGTCTTGTGCTTGGAGGATTATTGCAAAATCCATTGCATGAGGATCCATTACATGAGGATTCTAGTCTATTAGGCTTAGCATAGTCTGGATCCAGGTTTAGCGAAAGGGGGAGGTGGGACCAAAGTGGTGTGCTCACGGATCAGTACACCTTAGAGGGAACAAGTTGCCAACTGCAGTCAGCTGTATCTACACAAATAAGACATTTGTAGTTTTCTGCCTTTTTAGTATGGTAAAACCACGTGATTCAAAGTTTTCTCCTTCTCTTAGACATGCACAATAAGAAAACAGTTTTACTAAACGTTTATAAAATATCTAGTACAGTATGATATATTTAGCTAAGCCAGTGCTGCTAACAGTTTTGGCCGTGTGAGACAGATGAATTGGTGTGGGGCTGGTCCACAACCAGGATTGGGCCTTCTGCCACCTGGCCAGGTTCAGGCCATGGCCCTGGGGGAGCTTCCTAAAATACATGAGAAACCCTGCAGGCTGGATGGCACAGCACCAGTGGCTGCATCTGACCTGCAGGCCAAGGACTGAGCACCCCTGAGCTAGGTAGTAAACTTATGTCAATTAAGATAGGAAGGTAATCACATTTGCTTAAAAATGGCAGGGGGCTGGACCAACCCAATGATCTCATGAGGTCCCTTCCAGCCTTAAAGTCTATGAAATCTATGCAAATTAACTTACGATTCTAATTGTAACTAAAAGTCAACCTTTAAAGATATTAAAGATCATTGATTTGCTTTCTTTAGCATAGCAGCTGTTGTATACATACTGATCTTGGGCTTTTTGGATTATTTATTTCATTCTAGAGGTCCAAGGGGAAGAGGACCCCCATCTCGGTGTGCAGAACCAGTAGAGCGTCCGTCCATCCTTAGTGCTAGCGAGCTCAAGGAGCTTGATAAATTTGATAATCTAGATGCTGAGGCTGACGAAGGCTGGGCTGGTGAGAATATTGTGAATCTCTGAAGTCTCTTGTTTGCATACTGAACACTGCTGATAGATTAATCTGAGTTTTTATTTCCATAATAGGTGCTCAGAGTGAGGTAGATTATACAGAGCAGTTGAACTTCAGTGATGATGAGGAGCAAGGAAGCAGTCAGAAAGAGAAGGAAAGTGGGTAAGTTGAAGTCATAAGTCATATTAGTTATAGCATGTGTCATAATTAAGGTTAGATCTTAAAATCCCTTTAAGGGGAGGTCAGTGAATTGCTGTTCTTGATGACTTAATCATTCAAAAAATGAATTTCTCTATATTATGTTAGCGCCTGCAGATTCCAGTTGGTATTGAAGCCCTTATTTGCCAGATGCTAGTTTGCTAGTAGAAATAGTTGTTGCCCCAAATAACTTGCTGTCTAAGTAGACAAGACAAACTGAAATTGGGCAAAAAAGGTACTATTGAATACATGCTTAACATAGGCCTTCAGTTTCATTTGTTTCTTTGATAGTGATGAACAAATGCCTTCCAAAGATTCTCAAAGTATTGACAGCCACAAAGAAGCAGAAGAACAGTCCAGTAGTAAATCCTCAACCCAAGCTACTTCACCAGGAGTAAAAGGACCATATGGCAAGAGCACTCAGCCTGACCAGGTTTGTATTTGTCACTTCTTTACCCCAAGGAAATCCTCTAACCCAGGGGTGGGCAATTATTTCAGGCAGAGGGCTGCTTATCGAGTTTTGGCAAGCCATTGAGGGCTGCATAACAAGCAGCCAGGGGCAGATATATTAATTTTCTAAATTTTTAGGGACCCTGCGGGCCAAATAGAATGACCTGGCAGGCTGTATCTGACCCGTGGGCCGCATATTGCCTGCCCCTGCTCTAACCCATAAGAATACTTAGTGTTCTTCCCCATTCTTCTGAGGGACCAATGATTTCCCTGAAATCACCGCACAGTTGTCTTTTTATTTTGCTTACTTCAATCTTGTAACTCTTTGGTGGTAACCATTTAAGATATGTCTCTGACCACTTTGTTCTCCAGAACTGTAACTCATAACTAAAACTGTAAATGGAGTTGCATACAGAGCAGCTTTTCTCACTTAATTGTTCCAATGTTTCTTATTTTCCTTGAGGTAATCTCTTCAGATTTCTTTGAAAGATACAAAGCTTAAGTTTAGGTTTTCCCAGTGCACCATATCTCCCTAAACTTTTAAGCAACAGGTCTTAGATACATTGTAGAAACTTCACACCTCAGATGGCTTTTTCAGGTCTTGGTTTATCCTACAGCACTGTGGTGCTCAACTCACCTAGCTACACCAGGCTAGATGAGTAGCAGCAATTAAACATTGCCATGACTCTGCCACTAAATTTCCAGCCTTTCAGGGAGCACCATGATCATGGATGACTTGGCTGCACAGACCAGATCTTGGTCACCCCTGCTATAGCAGAAAAGATTTGCAAGTATCTAATATAAGGTCTCTGTGGGACTTGTTCTTGTAATTTGTATTTCCAGGGAAGCAAATTCTGGCATTTGTTTGAACATTTTACTGAGATCATTAGCTTATCCTTTTTGCTTCCACCAGCTGCAAGATGGGAAAGACTAGATTGGCAGCAAGGAAACCTTTAATTTCAATCAAAATATTATTTGATGTTAATGTAGAGGAAGGGGGTGCCTAGTCTTTTTTGCTGAATTGAAGTGTTAGGACTTTTTGAAGGATGATGCCTTCAGTTAAATCCAAGTTATGCCCCTTGAATATGTGAAAATCTGAGGGTATAGTTTAACTATTTAAAACTTAAGTGAAATCGATGTTTTGACCTTTTTTTTTTTCCTGTATATACAACTTCCACAAAGAGTGCAAGGTGGTTTAGTTTGAAAATGTTGAATTCAACAAGGAAGCATTCTTAATTTAGGCTATCTGCAAGTCTGACCAAACATACATTCCAGCAAGCAAATTATTCCCAGTCCCATGTTTTGTCCTATAGGAGCGGGGTCCAGCACCACTACAGCCTTCTGTACATGAGAGAGGCAGTTCTACGCTTCCCCCCAAATCTATTTTACAACAGGTATGAGATGAATGGGAAACTGACTTGTTGGGCATTCATGCCACGTTGCTATGTAATAATGTGAAATCCAGTCCTTTCAGCACCACATCTTGCCTCACAGACCTACATTTTTGCCTGCAAAATGAGTAGGTAGAGTGTCAGAGTAAATTTAAATGCTTCTGTCAAATATATAACTTTGAATTTTTTCTACAATATGGAATCTCAGAATTGAATAGTTCATGATTCTTAAGAAATCTTGGCACTGCTAGAAGTTTCATCTTCCTGTCTTTCCAGCCCCTTTCTACGCTCAGCTGCTGGGAGAGGTGATAAAGCTCTGCATCCTTTTGTGGGAGGGAGGGGGATTCAGGAATTCATCAACTGTTTCCTAATTCAGAGCATCAGTCACAGTTGTCATGTGCTAAGTGCTGTATTCATACTGGTGAAGATCAGTAAATCTGAATTACAACAGGAATGTCAGACCAGCCATGTGCCCCTTCTGCCTCCCTGTAAAACCTACTCATTAGTCTGTGGCCGAGATCTTTTTTTCTAAGGCTTCCTGTCAAACATGGATTTTAGCATATTGCTGTATAGTCAGTTGATCTAAGTGCAAAAGACTTGTTGTTCTGTACTCTAGTACAAGGTGCTCAATCCCTAGCCCGTGGAGCCATGCCATGTAGCTTACAGGGGTCCTCATGGGTCTGAAAATGTAGGGTCTTGTGAGCAGTGGCAGCTATTGCTGCTCCTCTGCTGCCAAATTTCTAGATTAGTGGGGAGACCCGCAGGCTGCTTAGCAGCATGCTCGATCTTTTCATGGAGGTGGCCCAGGGCCCAATCCAGGGACACAGGCTCACTGGAGGTGGCATGGGGCCAAGGGAGGCAATGTAGAGCCCTCATCCAGGCTCATGGAGACCCACATCATTCATCCAGCCTGGGGGCACCAGAAGCTTGACCATCAGCACTCTAGTAGATTTACTTTACTTTACCTTAATGTTGTAGCACCCACCTCCGGATCGCCAGGCAGGACCTGGAAGACAGGGACCCTTTCCCCCTAAGCCAGTACCAGATGAAGATGAAATTTGGAAGCAGAGGCGAAGGCAGCAGACAGAAGTATCAGCAGCTGTGGAACGAGCCCGAAAGCGGCGAGAAGAGGAAGAGCGAAGAATGGAAGAACAAAGAAAAGCAGCTTGTGCAGAGAAGCTGAAACGGTTAAATGAGAAGTTCGGCTGCGTGACAAAACCCTCCCGGGAAGACTCTCTGAAGGCGAGAGAGAAGGAAAGGGAGCGAGAGAGGGAAAAGGAGAGAGAGCGAGAGAGGGAACGGGAGAGGGAGAGAGAAAGAGAAAAGGAAAAGGAGAGAGAGAGGGAGAGAGAAAGGGAAAAAGAAAAGGAGAGGGAGAGAGAAAGGGAAAAAGAAAAAGAAGAGAGGGTGAGGGAAGAAAAAGAAAAACAAGAGAAAGAGCAAGACGGGGAGAAAGAGAAGGAAAAGGAGAGGGAAGAAGAGGAGGAGGCAAAGGTGGAGGAGGAGAAGGCAGATGAGAAGCTGGAGCCTGAAAAGCCTGAGCCTCAAGAACCAGTGATAACACCTGTAATAGAAAAACAAGAAAATGAAAGCAGAAATAATAATGAAGAGAAGGGTATGTATGAATTATTGCATGTTTTCTTTTTTTTTTTTTAAATGAGCCACAAACAGCATAAGAGATTAATCTTTACACCCACTGTACTTGGCTCTGCAACATGTTGCCTGGTACACTGGCATGGCAGATCGGCAGTTGGGCCCTGACATGCTTTGAACCAGTTCATCAGCAACATGAAAGAAATAATTCATGAAACACTGTATATCCTGCATTTTTAGCAAGTGTTGCAATTTTTCTTGCCTTTTGCAAAATCTTAGTGTTTCTCTAGTTAAACGGGGGCTGGAGAAATCCACTTCAGTCAGAGGAATGCCATTATACAAGGGAACAAATTTGATGGTGCTGTTCTTTCAACCCTGCACTGCAGAAAAGTGAATGCAAATAGCTGTAGTAAACAAATATTTAAACTTTACCCTTTCCCAAAAGTAGAGCTTCATTGTCAAATCAGGATTATTTAAATACCAGCACTTAAGTGTATAGGCAAATTCTTTTTTAAATAAAGTGTACAACTGCTGCAAATCAATGTTAGGGTTACCCAAAATAAGTCAGACATTTTACGATTCGTACAGAAGTGTTAGCATATTAACATAGCATTATCCTATAGTTTATAATTGCTTTTAGCAGAACCTCTAGTAAAACAGTTTCCATGTGTGTGAGTTGAATTAGTAGCCGCTAACCTTTGTCTCAAAGGACTGATTTTAATTTAACGTCCCCTTTCCATTCCACTCCATGCCATTCCATTTTAGGGTTTTAGAACACTAAAATCCTAAAATGATAACATATGCAGGCTGCTTTCATTTGAGAGAGGCCAAATTAAAAAGAAAGGTCTGATCTGGTATGCATATCAGTGTCTTTGTCAAAACTTGCATGTACAACAGTTGTAAAAGATGCAAACTTACCTTTATTTTTTGCAGAGAGTCCACCAGTCTTCACCAGACAAGACAGTGGTCGGAATGAAAAAGAAAGTTCACAGGTGGCTCATGACAGTGATCTGGATACAGGAGCCCAACCTCGTCCTGCTGTTTCCTCAGGCTATTCTAAACAGTTTCAGAAATCATTGCCACCAAGATTTCAAAGGCAGCAGGTAAATAACCAGTACATAAGCATCAAAATAATGAATGGTGTATAACTAAGAACTAAGTAATAGAGTTACAGGTCTGACCTTGGAGTTTCTAACCTTCAAACTGGGCTTCAGACTCATGGGGTGATAAGTTTCTTTACAAGCCTCAGATACGGTTTTTCATCTTCCTGTATTATGATCTACAGTATTGGCAAGAGTACCTCTGGTGCACTTTATCTTTCTTTTTATATAAAGGCAAGATATCTAAAAGAGCAGAAAATAATGAAAGAATTATGAAAATGTGATTCCTTCCCCACTCTCTTGCTGTGAATAGCCAATTCATATATACCTAAAGACCGTGATGAAAAGGGGATTGATGTTAATCGGGATTTCTTAAAGGATTCTTGCAACTTGTAGAGGCCGATACCTAACATTCAAAAAATAACTTGCCTGAAAAGCAACCTGCAACATCTTTATTTACTTTTTTATTTTTACTATGTTAACTGAGCATATAGTAGTTTGTCCTGCTTTTCACTGAAAACCGTGCAACCTTTGTTAGTTAACATTTGATAATTTGTTCAGTTTTGGTTTTTCCCCCCTTCCTTCCCTTCCAGGCTATCCTCTTAAATCTTTTATTTATGTATCCAGAGGTTTTGAATAACAGTACAGAGATGCATAATTTTAAATTATTTTTTTGTAATGTTGGATCTGTGGTGTAGGAGCAGATGAAACAGCAACAGTGGCAACAACAACAGCAACAGCAGCAAGGTGTACTGCCACAATCGGCTCCATCGCAGCCTTCCAGTGGCCCTGTCCCTCCTCCCCAACACAGACCACTTTACCAGGCCATGCAGCCCCATCCTCAGCATTTAGCTTCTATGGGCTTTGATCCACGGTGGCTTATGATGCAGTCTTACATGGACCCGCGAATGATGTCGGGAAGGCCTGCAATGGATGTGCCTCCTATGCATCCAGGTAAAATCTAGCCAGTATTTTCACTTTAGTATTTGCAAAGGATTTGGCCCAGGATTTCTCTTGTCCATTGTTCACACAGTAGCTGGAAATGCAAAGAATTATACCAGTACTAAGGCTGTAGCACATTAATTTAATGGAATGATGGGATCTGATTCTCAATCCCAACAGTCGTGCCTCCATGGCAGGATATGCGATTTCAAGATCAGGGTTTAGATCCCGATTGTGCCATTTCTACTTGCCAGTGCAGGGGGGAGCCTGGGATCATGGTCTCGGGGTCAGGACCAATAATCAGTTGATGGTCAGTCTCAGCCCCCAGATTTCATGGGAGCCAGATTGAGATTCCAGTGTGATCCCAAGGCTGGAATTCTCAGTGAAGTCTGGGAAGATGCAAGAACCAATTCAAGACTCACTGCAGTCCCAGCCCCAGGACCTCACTAAGATCTATTTCACAGTTCCATTTTCCAGAATATCAGAAAAACAGCTGCACACAGTTGTTTGGGGTTTTTTTAAACATCCCAGCCTTTTGGGACCCCAGGTTTAGGGGAGAGGTTCCCTGATCTTGTGGGGTCCTTATGTCCTGGGTATGTGGGGGGTTTTTAAAGGTCCTGGTGCTCAGGGACTCTGCCATTAGGAGACTTCTCTCCAATCCCTGAGTCTCCATGGCTGGGATATGTCAAGTACCTTGCTCTGGAGCTCCCTGGGAGCTGCAGGGCAAGGTAGTCAGCCTACTGGGTCATAGGGATCCATGCCATCCCTGTGACCCAGCACCCCAGCCTCAGCTGATGAGCTCTCCTCAATTCTGCACCCTGAAAATAGTGAGGTGCAACCTCATGCGAGATTTCACCACTGGCTGTGAGCCTGCCAGTGTTGGAGAGTTGTCAGCCATCTCCACCAGGCTGCATGATGGGGGCTACCCTGCCAACATGTTCAGTTTAAGGCCTGATGGAAACCAGCACAAAAATGTGTAATACTATTTGTAGTGGGCTTCCCATTTTGTGCAAATCATTAATTGCCTGAATTTGTGGCACGGTTACTATTTATGATGATTAACAGGTTAATTGTGCCTTAAAGACCAACATCTGCCAGAGGCCTAAACTGTTTTTATGCAAGTATCAATGAGAAAATCCATTGCTATTCTTAAGCTTTAGCACATGTGTATATATTGCAAAATTAAATCATACTTTAATGCTGTGTTGCAGATGGTATTGGCTATAGTTAGGGTTGTAATTAAAATTTCCTGATAAGCCTTATTTTGATGAACTTGAATGTGAAGCTTGTTAAACTGAGCGATATAGATTCAAAACTTATGACTAGCTTATAAATCTTCAGAGTTTTTCCACATATCAGTAATCGGATGTTAGCACCTTTGTTAAAGTATGCATTTTATGTCTTCTCAATAAGGACATTTTTAAGCCCCATGATTTGCAACTTGGATTACTGTTGTGGGAGCCATTCATTAAAGATAATGAAAGTCTGGTAAAAAGTAAAGATGTTGCAGTTAGCCGAGGGAAGAATGAAATCTATGGCTGTGGGAACTGGGAGTCACTTCAGGGAAGGAAATGAGGAAAGAGGGGAAGGAAGGACAAACAAGACTATGGCAGTTTGAGCTCTTCAGTTACAAAAATGTTCTTTTCACCTAAATTTCTTTATAACCATGGATTAAAAAATCCCCCTGCCCAAGAACATTAGGCAAATGCTGTTTAGTTGTACAGAACCAGAGTTGTCCCCTCCCCCTTCCACCCAAAAAGAAAACAAAAAAATCCTCTAGTTTAAAGGTGCCTGCAGACATGCAAGACATCTGCTTCAATGCACTGTAATTACAGTGCATCAGAGCAGACTTGATGAATCAAGTCTGTTGCAGCATTTTAATTAGCCTGCTCCAGCAGCCTGGTCGTCTTGCGTATTCAGTGTCTCTGCACTTCAGAATGGTAGCAGGGGTGCTTTAACTAAAGCATGTCAAATGAGTTTCAGTTAAAGCACCCCACCTGCCATTTTGAAACGTGGGACACTGTATATGCCAGATGCTGTAGACACTTTTTAATTAGAGCTGCTCCATAGAGCATCAGAGCAGCTCCAGACCCCCTGGAGCACATGTCAAGATTCCCTAAGGGTGGCCAAACTTGTGAAACAAGCGAGAGCCACAGGACACATACCTGATGAGATGTGCACATCCCAGAGCTTGATCTGCACACAGGATCCCAACTTAATCATTTGTTGTTAAATGACATGTTTCAGGAGCTACGTTTAAACTGCCTGGGCACTGCACACAGCTCTTGAAGCATGGCTGGTTACCCCTGTTCTAGCACTTATTGTAGAACTTGAACTGAATGTAAACTAATAATGCATTAATATGTCTAAGTCATCAAGATGAGATGCAGTGGTAGGCAAGAGGGTGGTATGGATGTTATTTAGGATCCTTTTGAGATCAGGCAGCGTTAGAAAGTCTTTTAAGCAGGAGGAACAAAGGCAACAAAATATGAGTTGGAGTACTGGATACATGAGCCTAGTGATTAAGTTAGTCAGTGAGTAATTTTTTCAAGATGTTTCTTTAAAAAAAAAAAATGGTATTTTAAGATGTTAATTTCAGTTATGTAACTTGAATCTTTGATCACAGGAATTATGCCTCCCAAGCCATTAATGAGAAGAGACCAGATGGAAGGGTCAGGAACTAGTTCAGATTCATTTGAACATATAGTTCGATCAGCAAGAGAGCATGCTGTATCACTGTCAGAGCCCCGCATGATGTGGGGTTCAGACCCATATCCCCATGCAGAACCTCAACAACCTAGTACTCCTCCCAAAGTGCTAGAAGAGCCTGAGGATTTGAGGTAAGTATGAGGGTTATCAACTTGTGTATGCCACTCAACTCAACTACACACCTGTATTTTAGATTTGCAATCTGTAAGTGCAACCAAAGTGAAATAATGACCCTTTTATACTGGGAATTTTAAACTTCATGAGTAGTTATGGTTGTTTTAGGGTCATGGATTTTTAATTGCCTGGGTTTATACTACTTGCAAATATAAGTAGACAGTTACTTTTTTGGCCTCATGCAGAAATTGCTTTTCTGAGCTATCACAGTGCGTAATACACTAAGCAATTCCTTTTAATTAAACTGAACTTGTGTTATATTAGCTAATCAACTGACTCATTCAGAGTTTTGATTTGACCATTAAGAATAATAAACTCCTAATACTAACTGAGATGCTTAATTGTAGTAACCAGAAATAGAGGATTTTGTTTTATAGCAGGTTAAAAGGTATCTATTGAAATATATTCAAATAATAAATTCTCTCACTATGATAGTTCCCTGGTTATTCTTTTGTCAAATGTGACTAGAACAGTCAAAAGTTCTGTATTGGGTTACAGGAAATATGATTTTTTTTAGAGAATTAATCTATGGACATGATTTCCTTTCCCTTCCTCTTCCCAAACACAGACCTAATTTTTTTTTTTCTAAGGCCTGAAGCACGCTTGGAACAAGAACGAATTGCTGTTACTACTGCTTACCCTGTTGAACACAACCAGTTGGACTCTCATCCAAAGGCAGACTTTTTTAGAGAACCAGGTGAGGTGGATGTACAAAAATTCCCAAGCAGGTCTTTGGAAGACATACAGCCTCTCCAAACTGACGCACCTAGCTCAGCACTTAGCTTTGAAGTAGTTGATGAAAATATTGCACACAGCTCTCAGGAAGAGCTGGTGCCTATAGGAGAGAGTCATTCAGCTCTGAAGAGAAGCATTTACCATGGTTCAAGTCATTCTTTAAAACCAGAAGAACAGAGGAATGAGACATCATCAGGTATTCCGAAAGTGAACAGCAGACCTGTTGAGACAAAAGAGCCAGCGGAAAGACCAGAAATTAAGCCAAAAAAAGAAGGTTTTATGAGTAACAGAATATCAGAAGGTCCAAAAACTGAAAAACCTTTTAAGCCTAAATCAGAAACCAGATGGGGTCCTAGGCCCAGCTATGGCAGAAGGGAGGAAGGTAGTGATAGACCAATAAGAAGATCTGGCCCTATTAAAAAGCCTGTGCTTCGAGATATGAAAGAAGAGCGTGAGCAGAGGGAGGAAAAGGAAGGAGAAAAGGTGGCTAATGAGAAATTTGGCAAGTCTGAAAAGACGGAAAAGAAGGAACAACCACAGCTGCCACCTCCCCAGGCAGAGCCAGAAAAATCCACCTCAGAGAGTGCTCCTGTGGCTAAAAAGGTACCACAGGATACAGGTCAGGTGTCAGAAACTGAAGACGGCAGTCTGGCAGAGTCCACAGTTAAGCCTGCAGTACAGCCTCTTCCTGTAGTCCAGCAATCTCTGCCTGTAGTTCAGTCACCTCCTGTTCAGCAGCCTCCACCTGTAGTGCAGCAACCAGCTGTTCAGCAGCCTATAACTCAGCAACCTCCACCTGCAGTGCAGCAGCCTCCTGTTCAGCAACCTGTTTCCACAGTTAAGGAAGACAAGCAGTCTGAGAAACCTGTTAGTAAAGAGATTGTAGAGAAACCTCGCTTGGAAACCAGACCAGTAAAGCGAGAACCTGGTTTGCCACCTAGAACGTACTGGAAAGAAGCTAGAGATAGAGACTGGTTCCCAGAACAGGGATACAGAGGGAGAGGCCGGGGAGAGTATTATTCTAGAGGTCGCAGCTACAGAGGTTCTTACGGAGGACGTGGCCGGGGCAGCCGAGGCCATAATAGAGACTATCCACATTATAGAGACACTAAACCTAGAGTAGACCATGTGCCTCCAGGACCTGTTAGGCAGAGAGAAGAGAGCGAAACTCGTAGTGAGAGCTCTGATTTTGAAATAATCCCCAAACGGCGAAGACAACGAGGCTCAGAAACGGACTCTGACAGCGAAGTTCATGAAAGTGCTAGTGATACTCTGCTTTCAGATAAAGACAGCCTAAGCAAAGGCAAACAACCAAAGAGAGAAGAGAGAGTTGAAGGCAAGAAGCCTCCAAAGCCTCTGTCTTTCAAGCCTGAAAACCATGTTAGAATAGACAACAGATCTCTAGAGAAAACTTACATAAGGGAGGATGAGAACAAACCAAAACCAGGATTCCTTCCTAAAGGGGAACCTTCAAGGCGTGGCAGAGGAGGAATGTTCAGACGTGGTGGTAGGGATCCAACTGGCCGCCCACCCCGTCCATCCACGCTAAGGAGACCAGGCTATCGAGACAATCAGTGGAATCCAAGGCAAACAGAAATCACTAAACCTGAAGATGGAGAGCCACCAAGAAGAAATGAACACTATGGTCCCATACCAGTGGATAAAAGACCCCCCAAGTTTGAGAGAAAGTTTGATCCAACTAGAGAGCAAAGGCCTGCACGACGGCAAAGGCCTGCACGACCTCCAAGACAAGATAAACCACCCCGCTTCAGACGGCTAAAAGAAAGGGAGGCTGCATCAAAAATAAATGAAGTAGCAACTAATTCATCAACAAGTGCTACAGTTACTAATGCAGTTAATGAAGCATCCAGCACTGCACTGGATATTTCAGGGAGTAAAACACCAGACTTGTCCAATCAAAATTCTTCAGACCAAGCAAATGAAGAATGGGAAACTGCCTCTGAAAGTAGTGACTTCAATGAGAGACGAGAGAGGGATGAAAAAAAAATGGCAGATGTGACTATACAGGTAGCTGTCAAATCAGGAGAGGGCACTGTACCTCCCAAAAGGGAAATAGCCAAGAGAAGTTTCTCTAGTCAGCGGCCCGGGATAGATCGCCAGAACCGACGTGGCAACAATGGGCCAGCAAAGTCTGCAAGAAACTTCTCAGGGCCTAGGAGCGAAAGGCGGAGTGGTCCCCCTTCAAGAAGTGGAAAAAGAGGGTAAGTATCTGCGTTTCCAGTAGAACCCTCAATAGATAATCACTGTACAAACGCACAAGACTATAAAACTCACACATTTCTTACAGTGTATTACATAGCCATTCATAGTCCAATAAGATTCATAATCATGGGCAGCAGAGAAGTGACAGGATTTGCGTTGGTGGATGTCACAGTAGTAGGGTTTTATTTTAGTTTCATGCCTTCATACTTGAAGTCCAAGAAAATAGAAAGAGCAGACCTTTCCAGTGTCCACTGTACTACACTAAAATAGTCTGGCAGAAAATCACAGTGGCTATTCTTAAATGTGTAATTTATATTTCTCTTCATGACACTTGAATGTAAATTCGTATAAATAGTAACATTAAGCAGGATTGAAAATTGCAACTTTCTTGCTGTCTCTTTAAATCCTTTATCTGTATCTAACCCATTGGGTCTCCCTGTCGATATCTGGTAGAAAAATCAATATAGCAAAGCACGTCAGGCTGCAGTTAGGGAGGTTACGCTCAGTTATACTTGCCATGTTCCTTAGCATTGGAAATTATCTTTTATGTTCAACTTCTTTTTGCTAAATCAGATTCATCTGACACTAATGCTAGTTTCTTGTGTTTCTAGCAATTGTGTGACAGCCTGACCGCCAGAACAATTAGATGAAAAATTCCTGCTTTGAATTTCTACTCCATTTTAAAAGTTATGGCTTCCTTTGCCCTGCCTTGAAAGATTGTGATGACTAATCTAAACTCTGAATTAAAGATTAAGATGTATTGCTGGTCATTGAGTTAGAAAATGAGTGCTCCTCTGAAATATTTGTATAGGTGCAGTGTTCAGCAATAAAAAGGCAGAATTGTGCAGATTCCCATTAGCCTGAATGGCTTTGCTTGTAATTGATATATAAATAAGGCCATGGTCCAGTTAAACACATTTGAACCTAAAGTGCATATTGTATGCTGTGTTGTGTGGTACAGCAGCTATTCAGTGGAGTTCTGAGCTTCATATTTTGGAGTATGAGTTGTTCTTTCACCACACCAACTGATTTGAATGGAAGTTGAAATGAAAATTTTGCAATTTAGAAACGAACTGTTTTCCAAAAGCAGCATTGTAAGTAAAAGTCAATCTCACTGAGGAATTTTAAAGTGGTAGCTATACAACTGAGGCCCTCTCCTACCCCTGTTGTAGATGCACAGTAAACACTTTTAACTTTATAATAGTTGCATGCCGCTATGTTTTCATCTCTGTTTCTGGATATGTTCTGGGTACGGTGGCTAGTTCTTTCTCTGTACAATTTTTCTGACATAGGCCGTTTGAAGAGCAGACAGCAAGCATGACTACTGTTGAGCCCACCAGCAGCAATTCTTTACATCAGGAAGAAGGCAGTGGTGGTGCAGTGGTGCAGAAGAACTCCAAAGATGTCTGTGGCAAAAAGAGAGACGACTCCAAGCCAGGTCCAAAGAAACCCAAGGAGAAAGTGGATGCTCTATCTCAATTTGACCTCAACAACTATGCAAGTATGTCCTAATACAGTTTATGATAACCAGAAATTCTGGCAGTACATTAGTATGCATGCATCCAGAACTAGATGCACTTAAACTGCTGAAAAAAAGTTTGTGCATTTTTATAAAGCTGCTTTTATCCCAATGTTTACAGGCAGCAAACTGCTTCTTTTGTAGTATTTAGGCATATGGCCTTTTTTTAAAACTTGTAACAATTGACACATGGGTAAGCAAGCAAAATAAAATACCTGCTTTAAAAGAAGAGCCTTATTGCACAGCCTTATACTTGATGTCTTCTCCTAGCAGTCATTCAGATCAACTTAAGACATATATTTTCTCTCTGCACATGAAGAGCACAGGAAGTCTTTAGGAAGTCGGTAACTGATTTGGTATGAGAGATATAATCTTCCTAAAGGAGCTAAGTCATACTGACTTTTGTTATGTTATTGTAACACACAATATGGTATCCTTTTTTTAAGGAGCAGCTTTGCATAAGATTTTAGAATTCAGTACTATTTTGTGGTCCCCCAAAGAGAGGCTGAGCTGCAAGAAGAGAACTTTACCACAACCAAACTAACTGTCCATCAGTGCATTCTGACATTTTATATTCATTCCATTCTCTGCATTAGATGCTTTCTGCAATCCAAAACTGCAAATGGAAGGAAGGAACCATCCAACCTCTATCTTTTTTTCTTCCTCCCCGCCCACCCCATCTGTAGGTGTTGTGATCATTGATGACCACCCTGAGGTAACAGTAGTTGAAGACTCCCAGTGTAACTTGAATGATGATGGTTTTACTGAAGTGGTCTCAAAGAAACAGCAAAAACGTCTGCAAGATGAAGAGCGCAGAAAGAAGGAGGAACAGACGGTGCAGGTTTGAGATTTTGTACTTTTTACCTGGTGTTCCGGTACCTGCACACTACTTATTCAGTGAAAATGTTGCAAAGGGCTTTGCAGCAATTTAAAAGTTTTAAGCTTCCTAATAAAGTTGTTTTTCACCTTTCCAATTACTGTATTTTGGTTAGTCATTGTAATTTGAAATATATCTGGCCCAAGTTGCATTGTGCTAAATTGTCATGCTTTCTCTTTATATCATATAGTACAATTGACTGACAAAATGCAGGTTCTTCATGTCTTGGCCTTCTCTAAAGATCAATATTATTCTTAGGTCTGGACCAAAAAGAGTTCAAGTGAAAAAGGAAGAGGTCAAAATTCCAAGCTTCCACCCAGATTTGCCAAAAAGCAGCAGCAACAGCAGGCAGCAGCGGCAGCTGCAGCAGCTGCAGCTCAACAAGCACAAGCTCAGACACAAGTGCAGACACAGCCTCAATGTGTGTCTCAGACTACAAGCCAGCCACAGACTCCGGTTCAACCTCAAACTCAAACAGCAGGTGGAACTAACAATACAGAATATGCAGTAACGGGCAAAGCTCTGCAAAATGCACAGTCTCACAATGCTCTTGGAACAGAATTATGGGAAAACAAGGTAGCGCCCACGACTGTTATTACTGACATCTCCAAGAAGTGTAAGTGGTGCCTTTCACATTTTATTATGGTCTGAGAAGAGAACAACACAAACATTGTGCTTGGAGTGTGTTAACTAGGCAGATGTTTAGAGATCCCAGATACCTTGCCTGAAGCTATAATCCTTGTTACAAAACAGTCTTGTAGGGAGTAGAAAAGGATAGATTCTTAGCATTCCTGAAAATAAAACTCTACTACAAAATATTGTGTAGCATCTCTTAATACTGTTGCCGTATCGGTTTCCCCAGAGAGCCAACAACTAATAATGTCTTGTTGGATTTCTGCATGTTTCCAAATGTAGGACAATTTAGCTCAGTTGAAGGTGACTTAAAAAGACATGTAATGCTAAGAGCTGAGAACAGTTGTGGGGGGGCGTGTCTGAACTCAGACCTAAGTTCGGTAGCCATAATGTCATTGTCCATTCAGTTATATATTTACAGATCTCAGTCCTTGTGGATAAGATGTAGTATTGACTCTGCTGCATTCTCTGAATTTTTAGTGGGACCGATTAGTCCACCACAGCCACCTTCAGTGAGTGCTTGGAATAAACCTTTGACATCATTTGGATCGACTACATCTCCAGAGGTAAGAATAAAACTAAAAAGAACTGAACATTATACAATTGTATCTTTCTAATGGAACAGAAGTTTTATCTAGTTTCTTTATACTATGTGCAATCTTTATCTTATGATAGATTGAGAGCCAGTGATAGTAAGGAAACCTGTAACATGAGGATTTGATGTTAAGTGTAGACGGGGCAAAAATTCTTACTGGCACAGTATTGACAATTAAAAATTAAACCAATACATTTTTAATTACAACCTAATTTTTTTCTTTGGAGCATTAAGTTACCACATGCTTTAAGACTCAACTTGGGGAAAATTGACGCAGTTAACTTCACCAGAATTTCAAAGCCTCAGTTTCTACTGTCAACAATGCAATTAGTAAGAGTTGTGATTTCAGAGGGGAAAAAACAATGCAAGCTTAATTTTAGTTAAAGCACTTAAAAAAATTAGCTACTGTGTTCAGCTCAGTCAGCAAGATAACATACACATTTTCTTCAAGTTATCAGACTTTATTATATATGTAACCAATAAGTTATACTTTCATGTCCCCAAAAGTGGGCAGTAAATGGGATTCCTTAAAATTGACGGTCTACTTTTTCCTGTGCATCTTAAATGGTCTAGGCTTTCTTTTAAAGATCCTGGATTCTTTCTTTACCACAATAGCGAACAATATAAAACTGTCCAAGCTTGATTTTAAGTCTGTAAACAAACTAACCTAATTAAACCAGTAAATTTGAGAACTCTCTTCATAAAAAATTTCTGATCACTTCCATCAAAATATTTAACAATGTTTAAAGGGGTGTAGGCAATTTCAAGATGACCATCTCCCCTACTGATTTGTTTCAACCTCACGTTCCTATTTCTGATTTTCTCTGAGCTGCTGACAATTAGAGAACAGGGGTGGGGCATTGGAAAATGGTTCTGCATAGAGCTTTTTTTTTTTTAATATAACTTTTTCAGATTATTTCCCCCAGAAGTATTTAGTGATTTCGTGTCTGTCTTGTTCTATTCATAAGCAAAAAATATTCATACTCCACAGCTTGAACTAACAGTTTCACCCAGATTCATTCTACTTTGGAACAACTAGGCCTATTTCATAGATTTCTAGTGGTACCGAATATACATATGATTTTGCAACAAGTCTCAGATAAAATGCATAAATAAATGTGTCTGTTCATTCTTCATTTTTCAAATAGTGAAATCTGGTTTCTCAGTGGAACTTTCTCTTGAATGATGCTTTGATCTAACAGTTTGTCCTAATGCTAGCAACAGAATAGAGAATGAGAAAATACAGAATCTTGCACAAAAGGTGCATGATTGTATTTTGTATTAACACAAAATAGTTGAGCAGACATTTCTTGAAGTAAATGCATAGTTTTGACTTATTTTGTATTAATTACTTGTATTTTTATTTCTCATTTGTTATTGACAATGTAAATCTTTTAAAATTGCTGTTGAGGTGCATCAAATTCAGCAAGCTTCTTGTGTGCTTGTATGGTAAAGTTTAAAGCTGTCTTAAAGTTAAATTACAAACCTTGTTAATGCAGCAGTTTGTTAGAATGTACTTGAAGCTTAAATACATGCTCTTACCACTTTATCTAGGGAGCAAAACCTGGACAGGAAAGTGGAGTCGAGCTTGGAATAGAAACTATTCAGTTTGGAGCACCAGCATCCAGTGGCAGTGACAATGAAGTTGGCCCTGTACTTTCAGAGAAGCCCACTGACAAACTACCTGAACCAAAAGAGCAAAGACAGAAACAGCCTCGGGCAGGCCCCATCAAAGTACAAAAGGTAAGAGAAGGTTTATTTAATTATAAAAGCTTATTTATATAAAGCTTGTAAAGGTGGTCCCAAGCATAGTAGAAAAGTCAAAAGAAGAAAAACACCAAAACAGTGTTGTCTTGAATGAAGCTAAATAAACTGTTAGAGGTTCAGGTCTGATAAGCTGGAGCACTAGAAACTTACAAAGAAATTGTGGGTGGAGCATTTTCTGTTTTCTGGGAAATGTACAGAAAAATTGTGGTAATTCTAGTGGTACATTCAAGTGTATGGAATTTTACTTTTCCCTAAATAATTTATTTGTGGGTACCTGCTTCTAAAGCTCAGAAGTTGGAAAGGGAAGAAAGCTCTTCAACAAGACAAGCAGTTAAATTGAGTAGCGTAGTGATGGCAGGCCATGAGAGGAGCCCTCTACCCACTGCCACAGCAAGCAGTTAAAACAGGCCTTCCCACGACCGTTCAGGGACCCTAGCTTTACGAGAGTATTTTGATTCCATAACATCTCTGATGCCTTCAAGGTCATGGGAGGAAGCTTCATTGGTCACTGCATAGACAGGCCTACCCCTTCTGTTTTTTCTTCTTAGAGTACCACAAATTTCCACTTCCCTGTTAAGTAGATCTGTTGTTCTGCCATCAGAGAGAATGCTATACTTCTCAAATTTTTCACATCATTCATTCAAAAAAATTCAAGTAGGCAGTATCCCAGTTGGAACAGCTATACCTGACAATCCTAAGGTCAGGTTTTTCCAAACAGCAGTGTTGAGGGAATCTGAGAGATTCCAGACCAGTTTTACTCTTTAAAAACTGAGAGTTTGACATTCGTACTAGTATTAAGGTTTCTTGTTGCATGCCAGTGTGGCCATCTGCTGGGACAGGGGTCGGCAACCCACTACACGTGCCAGAGCATAGCATGCAGGGCCATATGCTCGGCATGCCACAGCTGGCCCAGGCTCCGAGCAGCTGCCACCAGCCACGGAGCCCAGGATGCTTGCAACAGGCAGCCGGGAGGCTGCAAGCCCTGCTGCAAGCAGCCCATGGTCTGTGGCAGACAGCAGCTGCCCAGAGCCCCAGCCAGCTATGGCAGGCAGTGCAGAGGCCGCAAACAGCTTCATCGGGATCCAGAGCCCCAGCCGGGCTCCGTGGCAGTGGCCGCTACATGCGCACTCCAGGGCACACAGCCAGGAAGGATCTTGGGGCAGTGCAACCCTGGCCCCTTGCCCACCATGGACCCTAAAGCATACATGCAGCCACCACTGCCACAGAGCCAGTGCCAGGCCTCTGGAGCCCAGTGCAGCTGTTTGTTGCTTCCCGGCTGCCTTCCACAGCTGGACCAGGCTCTGGGCAGCTGCAGTAGGCAGTGGGCAGGCTGCAGACAGCTGCACCAGGGTCTGGAGCTCTGGCACTGGCTTCATGGCGGTGATGGCTGCATGTTCCCCTTGGTGCACACAGCAAGGAAGGGACCAGGGAGCGCAACCCCAGCTTCTCCCCTGCCACGTGCCCGGAGGCATGTGTGCTCCCACCACCAGCAAACAATTGACCAGGCCCCTCATGAATCCCCTGTTGTCTGTCTCTAGCATGCAACATTGAGGCATGGGTGGACATTGGGGTGTTTTTGGCATTCGAGCCAAAAATGTTGCTGACCCCTGCCCTAAGATGTTTCTCAGTCTACAGAGGATAGAGGAAGAAACATTTACAGACACACTGGATCTTCTGTTAATGCAGCTTTCTGTGCTCTATCCATCACCCTCAACGCATACCTGTGCATGTGGTTGTGGTGGGAGGGATGAAGCGGCATTGTCTTATCCAGGCAGAGATGAGAAGGTTGCAGTAGGATAAATTAGCAGGTGACATCTGATCCCAGCCTTATGTTCTCAGCTCTCAGCTGTCTTGAGACCCAGCAGCAGCCCTTGTACACTTCTTGCCTAGAAGAAACCTTTTGGAAGGCTTCTTTAAAAGCTAATTATACACTTGTCCATGACTTCTGATCAACCCACACTTTAAACAGACAACTTGCTTTTTTTGATAAATGTGAGTCTGAGCAGGTATCTTCTAATTCAGTGATTGTATCATTATTGTTAATAGCAGGAGACTTCTAACTAAAAAGTTAATTCTCTTGATAAGAATTAATAATCCAACACCTTACAATAAAATTAACTCTGGATTACATAAGTAGACTGCTTAAATTCTGTGTGTCAAGATTTAGGTTGGAGTTACTTAAGTAATGGCCAAAGAAATCTCATGGTTAATGCTTAGAAGGTTTCTTCCTGCCTGTATTAATATTACAAGTTCTAAGTTTGTCTATGTTGTTCATACTAGAGGTGAATTACTAGCCAATCAACATCCTCAAACTGTAGCGAATTGTGAGCTGTTGTTAGTTGCAAGTTATACATCTTTTGATATTTAAATTCAATAGTGTCTGTTTAACCCTCTGCCATTTGGTTTATGATGGGGGTGTCCAACCTTTTTGAATGTGGGGCCAGATCATGAACTTTTTATCACCCAGCGGGCTGGTGAGCCATATTCAAACCCCCTTTGTCCTGGGCCAGAGAGCCCCTGCCTGTGTAGCCCTACTGCACCTGCCTGTTAATGCAAGGTTCATGGTAGCTACTGGTGGGCAGGGGCAGGAGGAACCCATTCTGCATCCAGCCAGCTACTGCCCTGGAAACTGAAGGGGAGAAATAAATAGCTCCACATCTCCGTCCCCCAAGCAGCCCAGTCCCACGAGTCGGTGCTGCCTGAGGGGGGCTGGAACAAGGCGGCTGCTGCACCGCAGCCCCTCACCCGCCCACCTGCATGGCCCTGCTCACTGTGGTGCCCGGACGCCCACGCGCACAGCCCTGGTGGCCTCAGCACTGCGAGCCTGGAGCACAGGGTCCAGCAGACACCAGCTCCTGCCGCCTCGCCCCGCAGAGGTCACGCCAGGACGCTGCCTGCCGAGGCCCCCCCATGCTGGCTTCCCATGTGCTGCTGGGGACAGGAGGAGGCCGGCCAGGTCGTCACCAACCAGCAGAAGTGACTGGTGCAGGCAGGGGGAAAATGCAGCTGATCCCCTGCCGCTCCGGCCAGGCTCGTCCCATCCCGAGCAGCACGCTGCTTCGCCACTTCTTCTGCTGTCTGGTGCAGCCCCGGCCAGCCTCCTTCCGTCCCCAGCAGCTTGTGGGGAGCCAGTTTCAGCCGCATGCTTCTCCAGATGGGACGAACCCAACCAGGTCAGCACCGGCCAGGAAAAGTGGCATGCAGCTGAAGTCAGCTTCCCACGTGTTGCTGGGGACAGGAGGAGCCTGGCCGGGTCTGCACCGGCCAGCAGAAGTGGCGGTGGAGCCGTGTGCCGCTCGGGATGAGACGGGACGAGCCTGGCCGGAGTGGCAGGGGCTCAGCTGCACTTTCCCCCTGCCTGCACCGGTCAGTCCCGAGCGGCACATGGCTCTGCCACCGCTTCTTCTGGTGCCGACCTGGCCAGCCTCCTCCCGTCCTCAACAGCGCGTGTGAATCCGGCTTCGGCTGCATGCTGCTCTGGATGGGACAGAGCCGCCTGGGTCGGCACCAGCCAGCAGAGGCGGCAGCGGAGCCATGTGCTGCTCAGGACTGACCAGCACAGGTAGGGGGAAAATGCAGCTGAACCTGTGCTGCTCCGGCTGGGCTCATTCTGTCCCAAGAGGCACATGGCTACTCCTCTTCCCACACGCACCGCATTGACAATGTCAAGCTGACACAGTGCGTGTGGGAACCTTGTTGCTTCCCCAGCCCTTAGGTACCCATTAGGAAGCTGCTTGAGGGGCTGGGGGAGGGACAAGGGTTTCGTTTCCTGTTGCAGCATCGCAAGCTTCAGGAAATGCCTTGGCGGGCCATATGTTGGACAAGCCTGGTTTATGAGTTGCTACTTGAGAGCCCTGTGATAAATGTATACAGGCAGTATGTTTCATGTGTTGATGCTAGATTAATATTTCTGACCAACCTTATTAAAAACAAAGTGAACTTTTTAATTGTTCAGAGCTCGAGGAACAGTCGTTTTAGCCTTGCCGTGTCTCAACAAAATGTTTTGATTCTTTTACGTCTTAAAACTTCTTATATGCTTATGTTAAAATATTGTTTAAAAAATACAACTGACAAGTAACATAATTTAGCTTCCAGACTTGAGTCCAGTAGAAAACAAAGAGTATAAGCCTGGTCCAATTGGAAAGGAGCGTTCATTAAAGAACAAAAAGGTGAAAGATGCCCAGCATGGAGAGTCTGATGGACAGGAGAAGCCCAGTCCCACTGCTGTCAGAAGTCCAGAACCTGTTACTACAAAAGAAACCAAAGCAGTGAATGAACTGAGCACTGAAATAGGAACAATGATATCAGTCTCCACTCCAGAGTTTGGAACTAATACAAAGGTAGGAAAAAAGGCAAAAATTTAGTGAACATTAATGAGCAATATGTGTAGCAGGGCTGTCTAACTGGCGGCCTGTGAGAGGCTTAATTATAGCCTCCGGACTCCTGATCCACTGCTTCCCCACTTGCTCTCTTGCTGCTGCTGCCGCCAAAGTCCCCAGGCTCCCCTGCTGTCCTCCAGCTTCTACTGGGGGCGAGGCAAAATGGCACAACCTATAAGATCCTGTGCCTGAATGGTTTGTATATATAAAGAGAGATATTTTGCCTCATGTCTCTTGTGCAGGGGGTGTCTGCATGGTGCAGCACATGTACCCTGGGGCTGCAGGGTGCATCAGGGGCTGTGCAGCAATGGGGTTGGGGTTCTTGTGGCATGGTGTTTAGCCCATGTAGCATGTTGTATAGGGGGGTTTGCACCTGCATGACATGTGGGGTGAGTTGTGTGGAGACTAGTGCCTCTGCTGCTTCAGGAGTTGGACAGCCCTGGTGTATAACATAGCCAGTACTTGATTATCTAGAACAGAGTTATTTTTTGCACTGATTATTTAATCTCTGAATTCATCTGTCATGTGGTTGCCTGCTAATGGCATTTGCCTTCATAATAAAGCCCACAAAACACAGGAATTGAAGAGTGAAGTGCTTGTTTACCGTTCGTACCATCATCAGAGAATTTAAAATATATATTTGCTATAAGTAATGCTCTGTAAATATGACTGGAGGTCAAATATTTATCACTGCTAAGACAGTAACAGAGTGGAATTCCTAACTAAACAATGGGAAAAAAAGTCTGTGTCTTGGTTCTTAAGGTATGTGGAGAATAGCACCAAAGAGGTTTGAATATGCAGAAGCTCTAAAGTCAAGGATTGAATGTGCAAGAGGGATGTGCTCAATCATGAGCAGAGAGCTGCAACAGCATATGGAAGTGAGGCTTGACTGGAAACCTTCAACTTGGAAACTGAGCACCACACTAAGGGAAAGAACATATTTCTTGTCTTGGAATAAAACTTTAATAGGAATAAAATTTATTTAAAAGTTGTCAGTCATTTAGATACCCAAGTCCCACTTGAGTTCCAGTGACACTAAAGTACTTCTAAAAACTTTGCTGATGAATATCCATTAATGAGTACCGTTGTAGCACACCTTGACAACTGTTTAAGCTTCACTATAGGTTCTCTACAGATAGCTTTGCTGTTCTGTGCAGATTTTAAATGATGCTCTACAGCAATACTTTTTTTTTTTAATTGACTTCACAATAGGCAGCCTGAAAATGAGATTATGACCCAAGCTTCCTTACAATGCTACTGCTGTAATGGCTCACTGAAGGCTAGTGGCATACAGGATAACTTGAAAATAGCCTGCATATGACTAAACAGTGCAGGATATGGCTATCAATGAGTGGGAGCTCTGGCTATAGAAAATGGGTTCATCACCTGGCAGCTATTAAAAAGAATATCCAGAGTTTTTAAATTAGATGCTAGGAATCATTTCAGGAGACTTATCTATACAGCCCGTTAATGAGGTAGATTTATGTTCCATGCTGTCCCATGCAGGGAGCTTAATTTTGAATGGAAATCTAACTAACCTCTGCCAAATTATTGTTCTGTGGTTATTTTTTACATGCTGAGAAATTGGTTTAGAGTGCTGTTGCCCCTGTGGAAAGGCAGCTTGTGCCCATAACTCAGCCATTTTCAATCCCAACTATATAGTTGATCCAATAAAAGATATCACAAAAAAGAAACAAACACCCTCTCTCATGCTGAGGGATGCGAGGGGCAAGTCACTTCAAAAACATGTATTAATAGTTCTAACTTAATTCAGTTCAAACAACTCTGAAAGATCAACAATAATTGTTGCCGAGTTGCCATGCACCTCAGTGAATTGAGGCCAATCTACACTTTGGTTAGGGGGGCCACATATTGTTGCATACTTAACCAGTATAGCATGAGAGCTCTGTCCTTGCAAAGAAACAGTCTCTAATATCTACTCTAGTTTGTTGTTTTGACAGGTTTCAGCTGGTCCCAGCAGTGATGGGATTTTTGCTGATTTTTTTTTTTTTAAAGGGTTCTGACAAGTTTGAATCTTAAGTTCAGTGCTGCAGTTCTTCTGTTTTGTCTTCTGTGCATTTGACTGTATCAGGCTTTGCTGAACCAGCAGATATAAATTGCTAACAAACACGCTCAAAATTAGGATCAATAATACCTTTATATTTCCAGGCAGGATTGGAGTGTAACCTATACTGAATGGGTATTCTTGGCAATTGGAATGGAGGCTATGATTTCACCTTGGCTGTGCAATTTCTTCCCACCTCCCGCTTCTGGTTTGGGCCCCACTTCCTGTGTTGAGTTCACTGTGTGGGCTGACCTTAATAACATCTTGTTCTAGTCCCAGGGCCATAGCAACTCATTCTCACCTGTCTGAAGTGCAGAGAACAAAACCATCTTTTTTCCAGGAAGCCTTCATAATGAGAGGTGTGTCAGAGCAAAATGCTGACCATCACTAGCACTAATACACTAATCTTTTCCTATTCTCGTTTGTACCATCAGGGAGATACCTTCAAAGGGGTTTTGTGGTCTTTCTGGATTCTTTATTAAGTAAAACATCTGAAAAGGGTAGAAAAGTAGAAGCTTTATAAACCTTCAATATTGGAGTGGTTGTGGGAACATTGTGTCTTATCTTTCTGGAGGAAGGCTTAAAAAGAATGAGTGCTTTGGTATGGAAGCTGTCCTAAGTTGGGCAGCATTTGAAACTCCCCAATGACACTTCTTCCCAACTGGATAATGAGTCAATAAGGTATTAATAAAAATTGTTTCCCCCCCAAAAATTCCTTTCCCTTTTAAGTTCCTTTAGTTCCACTTATTACTTATGGGTTCTTTGGTTACCCATTGATTCTTCAAGCAAAAGCAAGAAATTTAAGCTCCCTATATAAAAACTAGGTAAAGAGAAAAAAACATATTGGAGAAGACTTTGGGGCTTTTTTAAAGGAAAAACTTGGTTCTTTTTATAGTTTGCCCTCTCACATTTTCTGACGCTATTGTTTTGGTTGTTCAGTACCTTGTAAGTTTTGTGGGTTTTTTCAGCAAAATGTCTTGCTAAATTATTAATAATCTTGAGCTATTGAAGGAAAAGGCAAATGTCACAATTTTTATAGTCTGAAAAGAAGACCCCCTTACTTTCTAATTCAGTGAAAGAAAGGTTAATGTCTGAACAATGTTTTCAAAAGTTCTTTTTAGGAGCACTGGATCAGAGCTTCTGAAATGTTGGGGTTCAGTTTCCAGTTCTTCAGCATGTTTCCTGTGTGATCCTGAGAGAGTCATTTAATTTCTTATTTAGTTCACCAACCAGATAATGGGGATGATAGTTCCTTACCTTGCAGGAGTGTTATGTCTGAACTCAGTGTTAGCAAGGCACTTCTGTATAACTGCTTAGGGCCTATACAAATGTCTGGTTAGAGCTGCAAATCCAGAAATGTGTCTTGCATCCAGTTGCTTCAGTTAAGGAAATGGTCAGTTCTCTGGTTTGCTAGAATCTTTTTGGTCACTCTTTCAGGAAGCCAACTGAAATACCAGCAAAGACTATCTTAGAAACTTCCATAGCCTTGATGTCAGACTCCATATCTTCCATATGTTTTGTAAGGAATACTAATACAATTTACAGGGTGTGTCGAAACATCTAATTCTGCCAGGCACAAAACAGTTGAACAGGCAGTTAAATTTCTCTTGGCAGTGTTCTTTGTACTAACTCCCTGCTCTTTACTGTAGTCTCTAGAGAGAAACAATGTGGTGTTCAGGCTGGATTGTACTGCTGCAGCCAAGGAAGGAGCAGAACATAACTCCTTTACAACCCCCACATTGTGCTTCAGGGAGACTCTGGCTGTCCCAATCAGGGCTGCCCTGCACACTGCAGCCATCTCTTTCCAGGCAGGCTGAGGGAGCCTGCAGAGCACCCTGAGGTGTGTGCACAGGGCCCCCCCTGGCTGTGCAGTATCAGCACTGCAAGCTCTACTGCTCAGTGGCTCAGCATTCAAATGTATGTCCAGGGGTCTCCTGGTAAGTTTTTCTCTACCAGAAAACAAACCTGATGGACTTTTTCCCAGATTGTTTGAACATGTGTATACATCCAGATCCTGGATGCCCCCAAACTTTTTTGGGCAAAGGATTCATTTTTATAGAGGAAACTTAAAAAAAACAGTAGTTGCAGAACACTTAGACAGCAGTTGCAAAACAAACTGGGACACACATACAGGGGTGGGAGAGTTTGTTTGGGGTTTTTTTTGGGGGGGGGGGGGGTTCTTTTATGTTTCGTTGGGTTTTTTGTATTCCAAAGAATGGTGGATTTGGCATCAGTTTATTGGATGGATACTTGTACATTCTGATTCAAAGCATTTCTTAGGTCTTTTGCCAAAATAAATTCATCCTTTTGCAAAATAAATGCAGACCTTTTTACATGGTACTCTTAAGTGTCTTGGTATGTTAATCGCTGTCTTGTTAACAAGGACTGCAGACATGGAAAATGGGCATATATACCTGTTCCCATGCTTAAACAGTAAGCCTAATTCTCAAGTCTAATAATTGTTGTCTGTAGTTATATTGGCATAATCTGAAGAATAGGACCTTTGTGGTTATGTACATTGGAAATGATAAATGTGTCAGCACTGGTAGTGAAAATTCCTGAGTTTGGTTCTTCAGTCTTGTCCCAATGATGTTCAGCCCAGTGAGAGATGGAAATAAGAAGCAGCCTGGGAAATATTAAAGCAGAAGACATTTCTAAGACACAAACATCTAAAGCATCTGATTGTACAATGCCCACTAGAAATCAGCCCTTGGTCTTGGTTGTGATCATACCACATACTGGGGAGGTTCTTTGGGTTGCATTCCCTAGGTATCTCAAGTCAAAGCATTCACCAGAGCAAATGCATTTTGAATATTCTGTTTTGTTTACTCTGATAACGAAAAGTCTAGAACTAAAATAGGTCACTGGGCCTAGTATGTCATCACCAGCTTGACGATGCCTTGATGGAAGTTAATGTTGTCACTGCAGAGAACAAAATAGTAATTTTCAAGTCAGTGTCAGTTGGTATACCAGGCTTGTTCACTATATCGTATTGTTGGGAAGTCCTGGAGCTAATGACGGCCTTCAACTCATAGTACGCATATAGCAAATGGTAGTTGCTGGCTACAACCGCTTCAGCAATAGTGACCATCACGTCTTAATGTGGTATACCTAAAGGAAATGTTAGATATTAAAGCAGATGAGCTTACTGGTTTCACCATAGATAGACTGGGATCTTCATTCCCTTCCTTCCATTAAATCACTTTTCAGTGCAGAAATCCAATGGCACACTTCCTTATTCAGGGGAAAATCACTAAATAGGCACTTTCAGGAAAGGATTTAGGAGCAATAGCAGTTGCGTTTGTCTCCCTTACAGCATCCCTTGCTCTAACTCATTTCCTTTCCTAATATGTCTGATGTTAGGAGCTTTTTAAAATCAATGTTTAAAGGGTACTTTAATACTGTGGAACTATCACCCTTTTACTGGGACTCCTAAAATCTGTTTGGTCACACTAAGCTGGCTGGCACAGGAAAATAATATTTGGAATATATTACTACTACTTTTTCTCAAGAATTTTAATATAGCTTCAAATAGTGGTGTTAGAATGAACCCAGCTTGTTGTCTTCTATGCAAAATAATTGTTTTCATGGACTTGGAGCTAATAGTTGTCCTTGGTTGTAATCTTGACCACTCTTCTGGTGCAGTATTTCTGAAGGTCTTCATCTTTGTATCACTTATGTTTTGCTTTCTTTCCATACTAATATTTCTTCCATTTATTTACTGCTACATAGTATTTAAAAACCTGTTCAAATGCATTTAACTTTTTATATGTTCTAGCTTTAGAAGTGTGTTTGATTCAAATTACGTGATTTAGGGAACCAGGCCATCCAGGGATATGCTGTGTCTGAGAGCTGAACTCTTGCACAAATGTATCTAGTATTTAGTGACTCGGCAGTGATAGGCCTTCTGACAAAATGAATAGGTGGTGGAATAATGTCTGTTATTTGGTCAACTGCTTCTGTAAAGACAGTCTCAACAAACAACCCAAAAACTAAATAACTAGTTTAGTTAGGGGGTTTATTTTTTAATTGAATTATTTTTCTTCACAGGAGTCTGTGACAGACTATACTACACCTTCCTCTCATCCTAATACTGTGGCCACTAGCAGTACAAAAATGGAGGAGACTTTGGTGACTAATGTAAGTCTTGCAGTGAACCTTGTGACTTGGAAGACAGGAGAAAATGTTTTACGCCTGCCGTTTTAAAGACAAAAGTTACTACATTCACTTAGCCATTGCTTAGGGTTACCTTGATGCTAACCTACTGCTCATTTTTGTAATTCTGCTCTAAAAGACAGCTTCAGTTTGTCCCCTAGTTCATTAATGGTATTATGTAGTGTTTGATGATAAACAGGGTAGAGAAGCTGGGAAGCACAGGTAATTGATAGAAGATTTAGATATTCTAAAATAGATGGAGTGTCAAGATAGCAATATTAACAGAGAAACTGTTCTCAGCAGCAATTAGTAGAATGGTATTGGCTTCTCCTGACCTTTACTAATGGAGTCTATAAACCAGGCTGAAAGATCACAAGATTTTTAAAACAAAGGCAGTTTTGAACTGAATCATGAAATGAATTAAGGCTGTCAGAAAACAAATTAGCGAAGCTTTGAAAGCAGACAAAAAAATTTCAATCATAATGCATAAAGTACAAATGTGGTGATGTGGTGTGTTTGCTCTTCCCACAAAGCCAGCAGTCCTGGCTTTGTGCATTTGTTGTGGTGATTGTGTGTGCCAACTGCTATATGACTTGAAGTGACTTCAGCTCTTTCTTGACCTTGTGGAGGGGTCTCTGTCAAGGTGGAAACCTGAAGTTTTGTGATTCTGCTGTGTGAGTAATGCAGCCATAACTAGGTCAGAGTTGGCTATGTGTGGATTTGGGGAGGGGAGAAGCATCATCTATATAGGTTCTGCTCCTGCATCTCCCCAAAGAGAGCTTGCGATGTAAATTAATTCCATAAGTATATATGTTAGTGATAGCAGCATTCTCATGGTGATATTGTGTGTAGCTATTCTGCGTTACCCTTTCCTGTTCATATTGCTATGATCCTTTTGTGGTGTTTTGTTAGTGGCAGACTAAAATTGGAGGCAAAGTATTCTGCTTTGCCTGAATTCCTTGGTGCTAGTAATTATAGTGTGTTCCCTTGTTGCCTGCTAGAGTTGGATTATGTAAGAATTGGGGGTTCCCAGCAACAAGGGATTTGTGCTCTTGTCTGGTTTCAGAGTTTTAGTCTCTGTATCTTTAGGTTAGCCTCATCTCATCCTGTGGCAGCTCTGCATGACTGTAACTAAATGAAAAGACAATGATGGACAGGAGTAAGAGCCCTACAAGATGGTTATGGCAATGCTTTCTCAAACCTCGCATTAGAACCTTTAGCAAAATCATCATTGGCATTTTCTTGGGCAAAGATATGCATGGCATTTTGTCAAGTTCTCTCTTTCCTCAGTTTGGACTTTATGTATGAATCCCATGGAAAGTTAGGAAGCTAAAAATCACTATATTCAAGCATCCGCTGACAGGTTAATTTCTGCTTATTGCATAGTCCTGTGACTTTGGAAAATAAACCTTCCTCTTTTATAGAGTTGCATCTCAAAGCTTAAGCGGACACTAAAATCAGTGTGTGCAATGGGCCCTGTAAAGGCCAAGCTTGGCTTGGGGATAATTTTGTGTGCCTTGTTATACTAAACTGATGTTTTGAGCTAATTGACATTTGATTATACAGAAAACATTGGTGCACAGAAAAAAAAATGAGTCTGAAGTCTCTCTTCAAGAGATGACTCGCATTTCATGAGCACATCCTAAACAGCCTTTCCCTAACTACCAAATTTTCATCTTGTTTTGTCAAAACATCCCTGCCATATGCTCAAGCCTTGAAGAAAATGTAGTCCATTAGCACCGCTTGAGCTTTTGCTTTTATGGGGCTTTTGTAGTAGACTTAGTTAGAATGTGATATGTGTTGCCTGCCTTTCAGGTGCCCCTGCCCCACACCCTTCCCCTCCCTAGGAGGGAGACTCTACAACAGAGCTCCAGCCTAACTCCAGTTTCTCCCGCTACCGTGGACCTCACCCTCAAGGTATGTACCACATCCCTCTAAGGGTCATTTTCTTGCATGCAGGGGGAAAGTTCATGGAGATCTTGCTGGTGAAGCTTTTTTAGAGCCTTCCTTTGTTTCCTCTGCCAAATTACTTTTGCATATAAACAGTTAGCTGAAAAAAGAGGTATCAAAAGGATGCATTAAACTTCTAAATATTTTTAACTCCGTTTTGCATTAACACTTGGCATCAGCCAATGTTGACTACCGCTACCCAGAGGATTAATCCTAGGTACATGAAAGAATATAAAATATCATACCGTGCTATTCATGATAGAAACCCATCAAATTTTGACTTACTAGTAGACAGATATGTGCAAAACAAGCTGGTTAGTTTTGTGGTGCAGGTTTTTAAAGAGCTGGCTAGCATGGTGGTTTTGGCAGGCAGTGCTTGAGTTTCAGTGTGTGTTTGGTTCACTAACGTGTGACCTATAGAATCAGATGATTGGAGTAGTAGATAATGAAAGGTTGAAAGTTAAGTTCTGTGTAAAGAGTTATTGTATCTTATAAGCCAGTTATAAGTGCTTTGGTATTTGGTTGGCATTTCATGCTCCTTTACTGTTTAGCATTATAGAACAAAACTGTAAGAACTTTTTGATTATGGCATTTATTCAGTTTTGATGTTAGGAGTTGGTCTGTGGGGTGCTCTGTAAGATGCTAACATTAAATTGATATCTTGGCTACAGCAGTGTTGAAGTATTGGTATTCTTCAGTGCCCTGGAAGAGCG
>NW_005841884.1:4400982-4463437 GCF_000455745.1 Alligator sinensis
GAAAAGCATTGCAGTTTCTGGTATTAAGGTAAAATGTTGTTCAAGATGGAACTGTCTCAGAAACAGCTGAAACACATCACTGGAGACAGAAGTTTTGAAACTGTCGATCCTAGTGAGCTCTTACCTCATTGAAATGATTGTATGTCAGATCAGAGCATACTAGATTATATCATTATAGTACCGTCTGTTAGTGTTTGCTATAGTTACTGTTAACTGTTGTCTGTTAAATTTTCTCCCCTTTCTTGTTTAATATTTTTCTTGAGAAACTTTTAATGCCCATTTCTTTAAAAAGAGTAGTTTTTATTTAGGGGAGAGGGCTAAAAAAGAAAGGGAGTAATTGAGCAAAGGACTCTGCTTGCCTGTTAGACTTCAGTGTAACTACCTATAATCTGGATTTTATCTCAATGTTAATAAAAATATATCTGGTTCATATCACTAAATACTCGATACAAATAGGAATGTTACCATAAGGTGATACTTTGAGAGTGCCACACTAGTTTGCTGAGCAGAGTGGGAAGTTTATTTTGTATATTTTCCTTATGTCCAGTAACTTCTTGTTCTGGCATTTTGATTCCATGGTGACTTGTTTCTTCTTAATAAATGATAGATTGTATGCATGATGAGGAAATATATCAAAAATCTATGCTGCAGTGCAGTGCTCCCTGAAGGTGTCCTTTGAGTATTACTGCTTGATCTGGAAGCCTTTCTTTTCCTCAGTTATCCTCTGCTAGTACTCAAGTCTTGCCTCTTCTGCAAATTCTAAAAGGCGGTTGTTTCTAAAAGTTGGTTCAAGGCATGTTGTGAGCCTACCACCTTCATGACTGTTTCTCTGCCTTTGGTAGCCCTACAAAAGAGCTGATTTTTCATGATTCTGTTTAATGTTATCCTTGATTTTTAAAAGACAATTTTGGGGGTACAGCATCAAGCAAAATGTTTCCTCCTTCCTTTAAAAGATAAGGCTCTTTGAGAAATGGAATAACCTTCAAAACTTCTCTTTGTTTCTGCATCTCCTGTCATGGAAAGCTGTCTGTAAAGTGGCACAGAAGGAGCAGATCATTATTGTTGGTTCTGGTTTTCAGCATCACTCTGCTAGGGTATGCCTTCCCATCTTGGAAGGCATGATGAGACATCTGCTTTCTTTGCATCAACCAAGATTTCGAAGGCAAGCCAGGCCTGCGAGCACTCACCCAGCTATATCGTTGACCAAGGCTCTTTGGCAGGGAAAGCCCAAGATTGTCCTGGACTCCCCTGCGCAGCACACCTCTGTTTTCAGAAGGTGTCTTCAGTTCTTTTATGGGTAATAGATTCCTTTGTCAAGGAATCTGGCCTCCGTTTTGTTTTCCTAATCGATAAGAAAAGTCTGGATTTGCATATGGAAGTATACTTTAGCTTTCTGATCAATTTTTGTTTAACAAATGGTGAAGCTCTGGATAATTTAGGTGGGCAATGAAGCCCAAAAGGAATCATTGGGTGAAAGAGAAGAGAATAAAAGAAGAGAGAGTGCATCGAAGACCACAGAAAAAAAGATTTAAACAAACTGCTTTTCAAAAGCTGGAGAGCTGTTTTCTCCCAAGCATGCATTTGGTTTGTTGGGTGCAGCATGGACACCACTGGAAATATGTAGATCCTTCTACACCCATACTTACCCCTTTTTCTCATCGTGCAAGACAGAATGACAGTTTTTCTATAGGGGTTCTCACCCTTGAACATGGGTAGATCCCAAAGCAGGGGTGTCGAATTCATCTACCTATGTGGACCAGATGAGTGGTGCAAGGATGGTCCATGGGCCAGATTTGACTCCCTCCCCTTCCTCCTCCTCATTCTCCTCCCCCAGCATACAGGATCTTGCAGTCACTCCATCTGGTCTGGGATCCATGCTGCATGTGGCACGGATCCCAGAATGGTGGGAATGAACTCCGCCTGCAGTGCAGTCCTGCCTGAGCAGCAGCTGTACTGTATGTAGTGGGCACCCATGCACATAGATCCTGCTCCAAGCAGTCCAGGACTCGCACTGCACATAACACCTACAAGCAACATATGCAGCACATTTGGACTGAGGCAACTACCATGTGCAGAGAGCCTGCTAGTGGGCAGACTGCACCATGCCACACCTGTTCTTGCTGCTCAGGAATTTGCGCCATGTCCCATGTGGCATGTGAATCATATGTTTGTCACCCCTGTCCTAAAGATTCCACTGCAGGCTCTGTATTATACAAGTCATGAGAAGCCTGGGTCAGACTGGATCCTAGGCAGTGAGGTTGAAAGGCAAAATTCAGGATGACTATTCTAGCAGTTGCTATTACTGGAATCTTTGTAGATCTTGCAACAAAACTGGACCTGGCAGAAGCTTCTCTGCAAATTCTAATCTGGCCTTGTTACCCATTGTCTTTTCCAAGCAGGAAAGGTTCTTCAAGATCCAAGCAGTGATTTCAGATCCAAGCGTCAACGATTAATAGCTGCAAATAGTTCTGATGGTCTCATGCAGAGATCACTTCATGAAAGAGACTGCACTATTGTTTTAAGAGTTTATATTTGAACTATTATTAAGAATATAATGTTTCTCTCTAGCTTTGAAAAGTACTTATGCAATGATGGAAATGCTGTGTAAAAGTTCTAAACTAGCCTGTCTGATGACTTTAGTAGGAGAGACTTAGTTGAAGAGCATGGGCCTAGGAGGGTAGTTCCAAAATAGGAAAGGGTAGTTCCAAAATAGGAAATTGATGACTAATTTTCTGTTTTGTATTTGTGTTTGAACTATTTTGGGACAGTTCTTCTGTTCTTTTCCATTTTACCCTTTAGTAGAAATTAAATACAAAACTGCATTTGTTTTCAAATCAATCAAAGAATAGAACTTTGATAATTATCAATTTGTCTTCAGCCCATTTTCTACATATTGGTTTTTCTGTCCTGTTCTGTGATAGCTAGACAAAGTATAAAATGAACTTGGGAGTATCTAGACCTTGCCCAGATTTAAATAAAATGAAGTGGTTACAGCTATTCTGCTTAAAGTGGAGACGCAGGGTCTTTAGAGGCTATATATTCAGTTGAAAAGCTCCACATAAATCCAAATGTCCAGGCCATTTTGATTATATCTGAACACTGAAAATATGCTTGCCTCTGTGCAAGATAACAGCTAATGACAGTCCCCTGCCCTGAATGGTTTATGATCTCTGCTAGATAAAGAACTGCAGATTAGACAACTAAAGCAGTGGTTCTCAACCTTACCAGACTCAAGATACCCCTCGTTAGATTTGGGGCATCCATCAAAGAATGCCAGCTCTTAGCTTTCTCCAGTGTTTTTTGCTTACAGAAAAATAACAAAGCAATTTTTCTTTTGCAAAGAACTCTGAGAGACCACAGCTGGTCAGCATGTTTCTGACACCGGATTCCTATTTAAAATCTCTGGGTTTATCTTGTGAATTATGTAGGTGATTTTGTGGTTTTCCATAGCACTGTTCAGAATCTCTTTGCATCCCAGGATGCTTTGGTTTCCTAGTTGAGAATTGCTGATCTGGGTTTCCACTTGCTTGATTTCCATGATCAAGATGGGAAAAGGTGTGGGTTGCTATAGAATTCCCTAGACCATATTTAGGGCTCAGATTAGAAGGTCCAATTTGTACATTAATACATCTCCTTCCCTCTGTCAGTAACAAGTCAGTAATTTCTAGAATTGCAGTAAATTGTAAGGTTTATTGCTAAAACCATAAAGGGATAAAGTCTTATTGGTATTGCCCCAATCAAATAGTAGACTTAGGTCAACAGGAGGAAGACCTTAGAAATTTTTAAGAAACTCTCCAAAAGTCTGTTTGATTCTAATTTTATTTTCTGCTGTACAGAATTTAAAAAATTACTCGAAGTAAAGGGAAAAAAGGTGGTAAAAACCCCTAATGCATATAATATGGAAGAATACTATATTTGGCACAGTTTCAATCCCATAATTATTATGTAATGCTTTTTGTATTTGCAACCAAACATACCACATAACTAGTCTGCTTACCTCATTTACAGTGTTAAAATCACAAAAGATGATAAATAGTTGTGTTTAGTATATCTTTTTTATAAAAGACCTCTGCACGTCCCTAAATGGTTAAAAATTCCATTGAAGACGGAGGCTCATGTTTCTTAAGTTGACATTTGTCATTGAAAGGTGCATTAGCTTTATCCAGTCACAGAGGAATTCTTTGTACCTCTGTCCCAATGTCTTATCAAAACTTTTTTTAAAGGAATGTCTTCAAGAAACTATTTTAAAAGTACTTAGTTGCATAAGAAATTACATTTATCTTGTTTTCCTTTTTTCCCCATTGCATCTCAAAATAAATAAAACAAAGCAAGTGTTACTTTTGATACTGAATATTAAAGTGCTCAACCAGTCAGGTAGTTAATGAGAACTATTTGGATAGTCCCACTTCAGATGTTCTGTTTTTGCACAATGCTACATTCACACAAATAATAACTGTAAAGCAAGGAGGCTCACATGTCTAAAATGTCTTTTCAACTAAAAAGAATATTTAAAATGTGAGGAGCAGCTGAGCCAAAACCTTCTAAATAGATTATTTATGTTTTCCCCCCCAAATAGATGGAGTCTGCACGCAAAGCATGGGAGAATTCTCCAAATGTGGGGGAGAAGAGTTCACCAGTAACCTCAGCAGCATCTCCCATCACTGGTAGCAACAGTGGCAGTAGTAGCAGTAGCAGTGGACCAAGCAGTGGTAGTTACAGCTCTTTCTCAAGTGCATCAATGCCTCCTATTCCTGTGGCATCAGTTACACCTACAACTTCACTCTCAGGTACAAGTACTTTCAGATTGACTGTTGCATTGCCCATTTTGCCAAGTTTGTTTGTTAACTTTTGATTATGTCTCCCTTGTTTTGAGAGAGATTCCCCTTTTGGAGGAATGTATACAACTTTCATTAAAAGTGAGAGGAACTGTACTCCAGTGTCTGGCCAGAACTAGGGCTCATCAGAAAGCACTACTGGAAGAACTTTGTTCCCATATAGTTTCACTGGACAGCCTACTGAATAGAATGCTGGGATAACAAGCTGGAATATGGAAACTTATCCCTCCTTCTCTTTAGCTAACCATACAGAAAATGTAATGAATAAAAGTGGCTTTCCTGCTCCTAATTTTCACCCAGCTGGCCTTGGAGAAGCGAGAAACTAAAAGCTTCAGAATTCCCCCAGATACCACAAAGTTTTCAGTGTTTGCTTTGCTTTGCTTTGCTTTGTGTTGCTTTACTTTAAAGTAGCATCTGAAGGGCTGAACTGACATCGAGCCTACCTATATCAGACATAATAATGCTGTCTCACAAGGTTTCCATATAAAAAGTTTCTCAACTTCTTTGCCCAAGCATTAACAGTAATGTGTCTGATCCTACTGCATTTCACTTGAGAAAATGATTTAACATTTTATCAATTAAATGTCAGCTTGCTTAAGCTATAGCTAATAACTTAATGTCCAGTGTTGTGCATTGCATACTCCTTTTAAAGAGGAGGAAGCATTTAGGGTGCTCTTAAAACTTTTATTTTTTTTTTAAATCCTATCTTAACTGACTGGTGATATTGCCTCTAGCCTTTTCTGTAATTTACTTCCTTGGTTCTTGATTGGAATAAATATAACTGATTACATAAGTATTTATTATTACCTCGTATCAGTAGTAGTCCATACTTCCAGAGTTATGCTAAAATGTTGATGTTCTCACTAAAAACTAGACCATTTTAATTACTGTTTCAGATAAACCATTTATGGTACCTGATGCCTCCTTTTTTTCTTCTATTCTAGGAGCTGGAACATACACAACCTCTTCACTGAGTACAAAGACTACAACCACCTCAGACCCACCTAATATATGTAAAGTGAAACCACAGCAGTTGCAGACAAGCAGCCTTCCTTCAGCCAGTCACTTTTCCCAGCTAAGCTGCCTGCCATCCCTTATAGCCCAGCAGCAACAGAGTCCACAGGTCTATGTGTCTCAGTCTGCAGCAGGTAATAGTGTATGATTGGGAAATAAGTGTGTTTGCCATGGAGTTTACTTAAGTATGCTGATAGGGCTTTTTAAAAATGCATCTGAATACAACTCTGAAGCTAGCAAATTCAAATAAAGGCTTTCCTGCCTGCAGCAAAAACAGAATGATACTTAATTATGCATTGATATGGCTCTGTCTATATGCTGTGGTCACATGCTACCCTTAAGTATGTATGTGGAATAGTGTAGAAGATGGAAAAAATATCTTCTGAGCTTTTTTATTTTAAACCTATTTTTATTTAAAACTCACTAGTCTTTCTTTAGCAAAGTTACTTTTTTGTGAGACTGCTATTTAGCCATTAAGAAAGCAACTTTTTCCCTTTATGCTACAAGTTAACATGCTTTAAACAAATCTAAACAAGGCATTTAATGGGTCTCCCCAGAATCCAGGATGTCAGGATTCATAGCCACAGCTAGCTTTGCAGAAACTCTAAGGGCAGTTAAGGACCAAATTCTTTTCTTTCTGAAAACTTCCCCAGCCCTTCCTTATGGCAGTTTGACCAGTAGTCAACATATGCTTGAAAACTTGTTGCTCTTTATCTGGCTGCTGTTCCAACAGTAGACGTTAAACCTGCCCAGAAGGAAAATATTTAGCATTCAGATACTAATTTTCTTATTTTTCTGAGGTCCTGCAGCTCAGATCCCAGCTTTCTACATGGACACAAGCCACCTATTCAATACCCAGCATGCACGTCTGGCTCCACCTTCCCTGGCTCAACAGCAAGGCTTTCAACCAGGACTTTCGCAGGTATTTGGAAATTCATCTCATTTGGACCTTCATTTTAAAGCTGTCATAACTGGAGCACAGTTGACTGCGGGGGAAGAGTCTGAAAATATGAAGCTACATTGCCTTTCCCACCTTTAATTCAGCCTGCTGTGTAATACAGCCTTATCTTACATTTAACCTTCTTGTGAACAAAGCTTTCTTTGTAGAAATGTTCCAAGAGAAGCTTAATCTTAAAAAATGTACTTCATACAAGAGCAAACATTTATGCTAGAAATGTTCATATGGCTGCAAGATGGGCTCATTGTCCTTGAGTACTATTATGGATTGACTTCCTACAGTTAAAGTTTTGTCTGTATGATTATAGGGAACAATGCTATAGAGTCTTTAATTTTAAAGCAGGGATCAGCAATGTATGGCCCATGGAGCCATTGGCTGCGGATCAGTCAGGGGTCTTTGGTGCCTGCACCATGAGCAGCAGGGAGCTTCCACTGCGCTGTGCTACACTGCAACCAGGAGGCTGGGAGAAATAGTGATGACTAGCTCCTAGTTACAGCCTGCCTTGGACCCAAAGAGTCATTCTGGCTCACTCCTGGAAAATGTTCTTGACCATTTACCTAGAGCATGATTCTTAGTCACCTAACCTCTATTTATGGACTTAAAGCTATAATAAATTAGCTGGCCCATTTATTGCAATTTGTTCTACTGGCTAATTACCTGTCACTGTTTTTAAAATTAATCAATTCCAATTCAGTTCTTTTAGCCTTATCTTCCAACCCCTGGATCTTTTGCATTTCCTTTGTCAGGTGGCTCTTGCATATTAATTATTGGTTTCATTATGGAATAGAATATATACATGGTTGGAAACAGTCCAATAAACCTGGGAAACTTTGAACTGTTGAAGCTATTATGTTTTGCTCAAAATGTCTCGGGTTTGATTTTAAAATGCTTTCAGGATTGATTTAACTTCTGACTTCTATTTTAACTGGGGTTTGGTTCTTGGACTGCTATCACAAAGCTGGGACTATAAGTCTGTTGCTTCTGAGACAGGCTCCTAAGGCCTTGGGAGTGCAGTAGTAGAGGTAGCCTGGGATTCCCAGATGGAGCAGGTAGTCTTCATGGAGAGGCTACTTCAGAGCCACAGACTCTTACAGCTCCATGAGCTGCTCACTGAAATTGGTCTTAACAATAGCAGTTGTAACTGACTGCCTGTTTTATAGAGCTACAAAAAAACTAGAACTCTTGATTCTATAGTTTTATAGAGCAGGTTTCAGGCCCCAGGGAGTATATTTCATTTTGGAAATGGCAAGTCAGTGTAGCCCCAACTTTTTTCTTTTTCAGAATTTCTGATTTACTGGAAATTTTAAGATGGGTTTTGTTCCCATTTGATCCAAAACAAAACTTAATAAAACAATTTTTCAAGACCTTGGAAAACAAATGAAATTGGAAATTGGCTATTTCAGTCAGCTGTAACCAGGCTTTGCTAATGCTGTAGCTGGAACGCTATTCCTGAAATGCAGGGCCAGATGCTTGATCCTCAGATAGTTTAATAAATAAGTTATGGGTTGTATTAGCGCTCTCAACTAAACTGCACACATTGCATGCACTTAGTGCATATTTAACAGGGGAAAAAATGACTGAAGTCTATTGTAAGCAGCCAATAAATCTTGTTTCTTTTGTGGCTGCTTTTTCCCCTCTCATGAAAAAATCAGTGGTTTTAAATCTACAACTGTCATGCATAATAAGGCATGTGGAAATCGTGCCAAAGAAGAATAAATTAAAAGGTTTAAATTTCTTAAAATATGTGCTCAAATATTCTTACAAAAGACATCCTTAGAAACCAGGGTAATATGCAAATGTTGCTTTCCTTGCTGTCAAGTTATTAATTGCATCTAGTTTCAGTTTAGAAAATTCTCTGTGCAGTATTTGGTATTTGATATGCAACTACTTTTTAGTCTCCCATTTTTCAGTTTGATCCATATTGAAAACGCTGGTACACGTTAAGTGTAGGACATTTTCTGTAAAGTTTTGACTAGCAAAATATCATCTACATGTGGAGTGTAACTACCTGTTTTTATCACAGCCTGCTTCCGTTCAGCAGATACCAATCCCCATCTATGCACCTCTGCAAGGACAGCATCAAGCCCAGTTGAGTTTAGGAGCAGCCCCTGCTGTTTCTCAGGCTCAAGAATTATTCAACTCCTCTTTACAGCCCTATAGGTAAGTGTTTTGCTTGAATGAGAAAATAGGACATGAGATCAGTCTATGGTGGTGAAAAAAATCCCATCTTGTCCCTCCACTCCCTCAATACATAATAATTTTCAAATGTTAGTCTCGTTCAAAGTAATATTGAAGTCTAATTTTAAAAATCTTTGTAAATGGTTGAACAAGAATCTAGTAATAAAACTTGACTTGTACATAATGGACCAGCAGATAACCTTTTTTATTTCACAGCGCTGCAAACTCTTTGGCAAATTACAATGTTGTTATTTCCATGGAAATGACAACTATTTTTTGAAAATTACTGTAAGAGAAGTGTGTGCGCTGTCTTGAAAACATCTGACATCCTGTAATCCACAACTGATTCTCCTGAGCACTTCATTTTGGGGGTCTTTTGTATTGGCTTCATAGGAACTCATTCAGCCCCCACATATGTGCAGGAATGGAACTCCTGTTCAGTTCTGTCTTGTGCTGCAGTTTATAAACTAACATTAGGAGTGAGGTTTAACTGCATTTTAAGTGTGACTTTTAAAGAGACAGAATTAATTTAAAGGAAGACTTCTGAGAGTATTTCTTTTAGATGTAGAAATTGTACTTGAACTCTTCCATTCTGAAGACAGCCATCCAACTAGAATAAATCAGTTCTTAATAAAACAAAAGTAAATATTTCCAGGTGGACTGATAAGCCAAACTCCAGTGTTTAGTTGCTGAATGAGAGAGGATGATGCAGGGGAAAAATATATGTATAATACATTTAATATTAAGGACTATGGTCTTGGCAATCATCTCAGCCTTTTAGATTATTGTCAAAATATTAGTTGTTAAAAAGTAACTGCTGACATCCACATATTCAGCTGAAAATATTAAAGAGCTGTCACAATTGCTGTAGTGAGGTTTTTGGAAAACCTTGTGGCCAAGAGAACAAAATGGTTTATTTCCTGGTCAAATATTGCCATTAAATTATGTTGTACTTGCTTCCCTGCTGCCTGACTGTATAGCAGAAGTGAACAAAATATGGCCTGTGGGCCAGATCCGGCCCACCAACTGATTGAATCCAGTCTGTGGGGGGTGCCTGCCAATTGGTTGGAGCCAGCCCGTGGCTGCCCCCATGGTGCTCTGTATGGGGCTGAGCCCCACGCACTTTGCCCGAGGCAGCCCATAATGCAGTCCTGCCAGTGCTCTTCAGATGGTCCAAGCCCTGGCCAGTGTACACAGCTTCTGGGGGGCGGGCTGCTCCCAGTGTGGCTGCAGCCACCCAGGTGCTACTTGGCTCCCCCCACCACTTCTTCCTGCCCCTCCCGTGCCGCTCTGGGTTGTGGGGAAGCTACAACTGAGCGGTTTCTGCTTCAGTGAGTGGGGCTCCAGCTCCCAACCACTTTCCACCCACTTGGTCCCCCACAGGTAGCGGCTTATGATACCCAACTGGTGGATTTGGGTAGAAGACAACCTGGAGCTGCAGCTCCCCCTGAGCTCCCCTCCCTCCCCCCCAGCAGTGCAGCAGGGGCAGGAAGAAGAGCAGCCACTGGAAGGAGGGGGGGGGGGGAGCCAAGCAGTATCTGGGCAGCTGCAGCCACAGTGGGAGCAACCCCACCAAGAAGCTATGTACACGGGCCAGGGGTGGGAAGGGGCAGGGTTTGGCCTCATGCAGAGTGCAGCAGGGGCACTTGCAGACTACATGGGTGGGGGGCAGACTGTACCTGCCCTGTACCACCCTGGTAAGCTCTGCTGTACGTGCTGTCTGCACCCCCTCCCTTTCTCCCTCTCCCCACCCCTGGACAGCTCTGGGCACCAAGGATGCAGGCAAGCCCCCGAAACGCACACAAGCGCATGCACACACAATATATAAAGTAAGACTTTATTTTGAGCTATTACGCAATTGCCTTTATATGCACTACTCAAACACAAATCAAGATATTTTAATAAAATTAAAATATATCTATAATTTAACAAATTATAGATTAAAATTATAAATTATATCTTCTAAAAGATTTTGTGCATTACCCTTGACAGCTCACCAAAACTTGTTAAGTGGCTCTCCAGCCAAAATAATTTCCCACCCGTGCTCTTCAGCATAGAGACCAAGAGCAAACTCTGCTTTCAAGCAAATGTATGTATGTTGCATATGGCAGTGCAGTTAGTTAAAATGTTTCTGGGCGTTCTTAGTACCTCTGTTTAAAATGGCTTAATATACCAAAAAAAGTGTAAGGCATTTAAGTTCTTCACTAATAAATTATGAAGTCCAGTTGTGTTTCCCTAAATTGGAGGCCAGCAGCTCACAGTATTTTCAAAGGGAATTGTTGTATATATAGCAGCAGTTCAAAAAATCTTCCCCCTCCCAAGGCTAGTAGAAATGTGAAGTCTAGTTCTAGTACAAGTGAGCATAATAGATATTTCTGAATCTAGAGGTTATTCTTCTTTGTGCTTGATACACAGCCTGATCTTTTGTAGGTCACAGCAGGCTTTTATGCAGAGTGGTCTTTCTCAGCCATCACCAGTAGTTCTGTCTGGCACAGCTTTGCACAACTTCCAAACAGTGCAGCACCAGGAACTTGCCAAGGCACAGTCGAGCCTTGCATTCCAGCAGACTTCCAACACTCAACCTATTCCCATCTTGTATGAACACCAGCTTGGTCAAGCTTCAGGACTAGGAGGCTCTCAGCTTATTGATACACACATCCTCCAGGTACGGAGCTTTTTGATACTGGTCTTATTGGTGAAGATAATGCAAGACTGAACCAATGGCGGGGGGGAGGGTTCTGATGCTTTAGTATTGTAAAATGCAATCTGTTAAACGGTATACTGTCCAGACTTCATAGTTTCATAGTCGGTAGGGTCGGAAGGGACCTGAGCAGATCAAGTCTGAACCCCTGCCATGGCAGGAAAAAGTACTGGGTTCAAACGACCCCAGCAAGGTGTTCGTCTAACCTCCTCTTAAAGACCCCCCAGGCTAGGAGTCAGCACCACTTCTCTTGGAAGTTGGTTCCAGATCCTAGCTGCCCTGACAGTGAAGTAGCACCTCCTGATGTCTAGCCTGAATCTACCCTCTGCCAGCTTGTGACCGTTATTTCTAGTCACTCCTGGTAGTACTCAGGGGAACGGGGACTCCCCCAATGCCTGCTGGTCCCCCTTGACTAGTTTGTAACAGGCCACTAGATCCCCCCTCAGCCTTCTCTTGTGGAGGCTAAACCTGTTCAGGTCCCGTAGCCTCTCCTCATAGGGCCTGCCCTGCTGCCCCCTGATCATGTGGGTGGCCCTCCTCTGGACCCTCTCAACACTGTCCACATCCCTCCTGAAATGTGGCACCCAGAACTGGGCGCAGTACTCCAACTGCAGCCTGACCAGTGCTGCATAGAGGGGGAGGATCACCTCCTTGGACCTGCTTGAGATGCATCTGTGGATGCATGACAAGGTGTGGTTGGCCTTCCTGACCGCGTCCCCACGCTCGGCCCATGTTCATTTTGGCATCAGTAATGACAGCAAGATCCTTCCCAGCCTGTAGGTCTGCTGCTGGTTCTTCCTCCCCAGGTGCAGCACCTTGCACTTGTCAGTGTTGAAACCCATCCTGTTCTCATCTGCCCACCCCTGTAACCTGTCTAGGTCCGATTGCAGCCTATTCCTCCCTTCTAGCATGCCCACATCCCCCCACATCTTAGTGTCATCAGTAGACTTGAACAGGGTGCTGTTTACCCCCTCGTCCAAGTCGCTGATGAAGATGTTGAACAGTGCATGTCCGAGGACCGAGCCCGGGGGAACCCCACTGCCCACATCCCTTCAGGTCGAAAATGACCCATCCACCACCACTCTCTGGGTGCGGCCCTCCAGGCAGTTAGTGACCCATTTGACTGTGTAGGTGTCGACGCCACAGTCCCCTAGTTTTTTAATGAGAATGGGGTGAGAGAGTGTGTCAAAGGCCTTCCTGAAATCCAGAAAGACTACATCCACTGCTACCCCTGCGTCTAAGAATTTTGTGACCTGGTCATAGAAGGCCACCAGGTTGGTCTGACAGAACCAGCCTCTAATGAACCCATGCTGGTTGCCCCTAAGCACAACCTCCCTTGCTGACCCCTCGTAGACATGCGCCAGGATAACGCATTCTCTCAAAAAGCTTACCCAGGATCGAGGTAAGACTAACTGGCCTATCGTTTCCTGGGTCCTGGCCTCTAACTAGTATGGGAACATCGGCAGATCCCAGATAGCCAGATAGGTTTTCTGAAATTGTATGCGTGAAACTGAAGGCCTTCATAAAACCAGTTTTTACCTTTAGTTTGTTAGGCCCACCTCCATAGTAGTTATGTGACATTGATACAAGATAACAGGGACTTTTAGTGGTTCCTTCATAGCATCTTTTTCACAGCATCATTGTGTCTGCCATTGTAACTGGTCTCCACAGTCAGATGTGCCTCTAATTCTGTGTGTGGTATTTTGTTAGTTCTTATTGTATTCATTGTGCAGGAATATTCTGCTTTTGGATTTTAAGTGGAAGTAGAAACTTCACAAATTTGAAATTCTTAGTTTTTCAATCTTTTTATGATGTAACAACTTAAGCAAGCTGACTTAAAAGCCAGAATAATATGCCATTTTTTAATCATTTTTCTTAATTATTATTTTAGTGATGTGTTTGTCTATTTCTCTCTTCTTAGGCCCGAGCTACTCTCACCCAGGCTTCAAATCTATATTCTGGACAAGTTCAACAGCCTGGTCAGAGCAATTTCTATAATACCGCTCAGTCTCCTAATGCTCTCCAGCAGGTAAACTATGGCATGGTAAATTTCCTAAATTGTATTTTCTTACTACAAGCATGCTATTGTTTATAACTGGTGTTATGAGCTATTTTTCTTGGGGCAGTTAAAAACATTTCTTTGTTGAATAAAATTGACCTATTATTAAGTCTTGCTGATTTTTTTTTTTTCAGTTACATAGTTCTAAGATCATGCCCTTAACTGAAAATTAGCAAGACTTAACGATAGGTATGAGTTCGAATATAGTTTATTTTTAATCTTAATTGCTTGGAACTGTGGTAGAGAAGGTTTCCTACGCAGTTAAAGCTCTGAATGGCAATAGGAGAAATAGCAGTAATTCCTGGGGAAGAGGAGTACCTTTTGTCTTCAATGTGGGCATGCATTACATGTCAAAACATCCTACTTACCAATGACACATTTCATTGATTTGCTGAAACTTCAGACTGGTTATAGTTGTGGAGAGAGAAGTGTGCACTCCAGTGTGTAAAGACTGGGAATGTGCCAGCAGTTGTCAGCAAACATAGTCTGTCTGGTTAATCCAGTGATCCTAGGACATTCCCAGATTTGAATGTTTATATAAAATGTCAGTGACCTAAATTGATAGGATTTATTTTTTAATTATAACTGGTTTGCTTTTTGCAAGTAAGCTAGTATGTTTGCAAATTAGATACTGATTCATGTTTTTAAAATGTTACATTTTGATATTTTAACATTTTTATTGAATTAGTTTGACTGAATGTTAAAGCTGTCAAACAGTATGCATGAGGGGCACTAGTAAAATGGCATATTTTAAATCCTATTGAAATAGTGCAAAATGCAGAATAGGGTAGAGAAGTAAAAGTGAATACCTTCTCCAAATGGAAAATCTTGGCATTGAATTATTTTCTTTGCAACTTATTTGCATACTACTGGTAAAGGAGTTTAGGTCTGATGTGATCAGTGCTATGCTGCTTGGAGCAAATCATTTCTTTAAGTGTAACACTGGATTACAGAGAATATTATATCATTCATACATACAAAATATACATCATTACAGAGAATATTACATGATTACAGCAATTAAGATTAAAAAGGAATAACGGGTGTAAACTAGTTCAGGGGATTTAGGTTACATATTAGGAAGAAATTTTTCACAGTAAGGGTGGCCAGGATCTGGAATGGGCTTCCAAGAGAGGTGGTGCTATCACCTAGCTTGGAGGTCTTCAAGAGGAGGCTAGATAGTCACCTGTCTGGGGTCATCTGACCTCGGTCCTCTTTCCTGCCGGGGGCAGGGAGTCGGACACGATGATCCATTGTGGTCTCTTCCGACTCTACAATCTGTGAATTCTTTGAGGTCCTCAGAACACAATATGGCAATTTTTCATGCCTGTATTAATGGGGAATAGACCATAAAATGTAAGCATTATAATAGTTGACTTCTCTACCTTTTTCAAATGCTTACTGCTTTTAAATAGCTGTTTGTGCAACTGGTTATTAATCCCTATTAATAAAAAGTATGTCATAGGTGACATGACATCAATAGACAGTCTAGTTTTTTCATTCTAAAAATTTGTTGCCTTGAGCTTTTTGAAGAAGAATAAAATCTAGCTTTACCTGGAAGCCATTTTGATTGTTTGAATATTTTGACTGAATTATCATTTTGTTGGGTTTTTTTTTAGGATTAAAATGATCCTGTTTTTACTGGGTTGAATTATTTGACTTTTTTGTCCCTTTGGAAGGTTGTTTAAATGATAGTACAGTTATTACCCAATGTACAGCTTGATGCTTTTTAACCGTTTCCTGAAATGCAAATACCCAAATACTTCAACTAATGAGTTATGAAATCCGTCTATGTAATGAATTCTGAGACCAATTTAGCTGCATTTCTATGGGTATTGTCAATAGCTTTATTCCTTAGTCAGGATAATTATCGTCTTAAAATAATGGAACTTGTATGAAAGTTACTGATATTTTCATATTTTTCCCCCAGGTAACTGTACCTTTACCAGGATCACAGCTTTCTTTGCCCAACTTTGGATCCACAGGGCAGCCTCTAATTGCTTTACCACAGTCACTACAGCCTCCACTGCAGCACACACCACCCCAGGCTCCGGCTCAAAATCTTAGTAGGCCTGCACAAGTAAGCCAACCTTTCAGAGGATTAATCCCTGCAGGAACTCAGCACAGCATGATTGCTGCTACTGGAAAGGTAAATTATTTAAATTTGTGCAACAGTGAAAATGACTAATATACGCTACTTTCATAGTATCCAGAAGTGGTGAGCTTACTGCAAGGGTTTTTTGGAACTAAAGTCCTTGTCCTAATGATTTTAGAATGTAGCTTTACACATGGTATGACAAGGAAGGAAAGTAGCAAATAGGGGAAAGGACAGTGATTCACCTCCACTCAGGACATCCTTCTTCTGACAAGACTCTTGAGAAATCTGAACAACTCAGCTGATTTATTTCCTTTCCTTTGAGAGCTTCCTGGCCCACTTTAGATACAAATGGGATGTATTAACAAGGGCAAATGGGTCTTGGACACACGATCACACCTGGAGGTACCGTCCTGCTCCTCTCAGTGCCTGCCTCCCAACACTCCTTTACCATCCCTTTTCAGGGACCTTTTTCATAATATCCCCTATTTGCATCCTAGTCCCAAAGAGACATCCAGTAAATGAAATTCTTTGAAATTTGGTGCCTTGCTGCACATTCCACAACCAGTCTTCTTCAAAGTCCTGCATGTTTAGAGTTCCATGGTTTAAAGGAGACTGAGGTGTGATAGGTGCACTCCACCCTTGTGACCTTTGCTGCAAAGCACAAGGAGCCCAGTGGGCTTGTGTATGCTCTAGTGATGCTGCTTGCCAGAAAAATCTTCAAGCTTGGGCACATGAGATGCCTGTGTTATCTTTTGGATTCAACATCTATTTCATGCTTACCTGCTGTTAGGGCAGGGGTGGGCAATTATTTCAGGCGGAGGGCCACTTACTGAGTTTTGGCAAGCCATCAAGGACCACATGACAGGCAACCAGGGGGCAGCTAAATATTAATTTTCTAAATTTTTTAGGGGCCCCGCAGGCCGGATAGAATGGCCTGGCAGGCCGCATTTTGCCCACCCCTGCGTTAGGGGGACTGGACACTGATCAGGTACCCCCTTCAAATTTTGTTTGTTCCCATTTGTGTCAACTGCAATATGCAAATGTATAAGACGTCTTGCAGATCTCCAGTAACTGTAAGGTAACCTCTGTTATGCTAAATTTTAATTGTGGTTGAGAGGAGATTGACCAGTGAGACCAGTCCAGTCACAACTTGAAAGCTTTATTAGGATACACAGTAACAAAGACTTATTTGCATCAATAAAGGCAGTGCTTATGTAGCCTTGGATCCAGGAAAGAAATAGGTCCGCTGTCCAGGCTTCTGTTTCATTTGGGACTTGAGTTGGTTTGCTGAGCTCCGGATAGGTCCAAATTTTGATGTTCAAAAGTAAAAGTCTAGTCTAGCTATTTCAAGTATTTAAAGATGTCTGGTTTTAGAAACTCGTAGAACAGGATTAAACTAGATTTCTTGTGGACCCTGGAAGGTGTTAGTTGGGATTTATATCCCTGTGAAAGCAAATGGAGCAACACGTTTCACGCTGCTCTGTTACTACTTCACCTTTGTTTACAGTCTAACGAGGCTGCTTTGTTTTTTGCAGTTTATCTAAACGTTCTAACAAAAACACAGCAAAATAACACTTGGTACATTTGGCTACATTAATTACTACTTGTAAGATTTTAAGATAAAACTATAATATAATGTATTTAGCCTATTTGACCTATGGTTCTTCCTTGTCTTTGTGTTCTGTTTGATTGTGTCTAGTTAAATATATGGATGGCTTCCTTTACTTTGCTGACTGAGCCTTTTGCTGCATCTACAAAGGTTCATGCTCCAGTCACTTGGCTGCAGGCTTTTGAGGCCTTCTGTTTCAGCTACAGTCCTGTAGCTTTGGCTTGGACCTCTTGAAAATGGCCATTCCTGGCAACAGCATATCCAAGGCTTACACTGCACAGGCATGTTATAGGGCCTACAACCTCTTAAAAAATAAATGAATAAATAAACCTAGAGCAGTCCATATGGGAACAGGAGGTTCATGATTATGATACTACAAAACCTTACATCTTTTGTCTAGAAACCACAGTAGTAAATAAAAGATGGAAATTATTCTGATCATATGTCCACCAATATCTCAGATAGCAGTGGTCTTGATCCAGACTGTTTTCTGAGGCAGGGCCACAATTGGACCACAGGGATCCACTGTTCCCCTATGAATCTAGATCTTCTACTGCCAAATGACATGTTACTTCTTGCTTCCAGTATATTGGATATTGTATCATGTCCTTATTTTTTAGAGTTACCTCTCTGTAACTGGATTATTTTGTGGAGCTCTTCATGTCTGCATAAATTAGAGCTGGACTGGAACATTGAAGCTCAAGATGTGTTGGTCGGCTTCAGTCTGAGAGGGCTAAATAATGTAATTTGCAGCCAAGAGTCGAGGGCCGAAAACCTGGAGGGATTCTGGACTTAATTTATTATATAAGAAGCTAGAAATCCTAAAAGTTTGAAATCCCAGGGCAAAAAGTAAAAGTTCCTTGTGGTGAAGGAATTGCTCTTGATGCGTGCCCCGGGTAGGAGGATCTCATTGTGTTAAAAGTTCTTGTACTGGTTTGTTGGGTTTTTTTTACTACTGTTTTTTCTTTCCAGTGGATATATTTGGGTTAAACTATCAGTGCAAGATAGTTGATAGATATAATTTAACTTTGCCATTATTATGAAAATAGCATTTGTAAACTCTGTATTTTCTTCTTCAGATGTCAGAAATGGATCTGAAGGCCTTTGGAAGCGGCATTGATGTTAAACCAGGAACTCCTCCAGTTACTGGTAGAAGTACCACTCCAACCTCCAGTCCATTCCGGTAAATAAGCCATTTTAAACTCAGATTTCCTCTAAATTAGTCTATTGTGAAGCAGTATTTGTAGTTTGTTCATGGATGAGTAGCCAGTTGCCAGTCCTTGTTCAACTACTTGATGCTTTTAGGGTCAGGTTACTGGGCTAGATAGCCCATGTTGTATGGTAACTTCTTTCAGCTCTTTTGAAAGTGATGAGAGTTAAGAGGCTAGTGGTGCTTCTAAATTACACCATTTAATTAGCAATCTTAACATAAAAAAAAACATTCCAATATGTTATCAGTCAGACCAAGTGAAGTATGACTCCCAAAACCAAAGAACCTTGACTCCAAAACCTTAAAATTGAATGCTTTAATTGAAATTAGAATGGAACTCTTAAAAATGAGTAATGGATGTAAAAACAGCTGATAGCAAAGGCCTGCCTTAGGGTAGTGCCTAGAGTAAGTTCTTCAAAGATGTTGCTTTGTTAGCTTCACTGAGAATAGTAACTGCCTCTGCAGTGCATAAACTAAAGCACGTGCAAGTCACATTTCAAAGAATGAGTATTATGGCAACATCACTGAAATGTTAGTTTGTAAATATTGTGCGATTACTGTTCTTAAAACTTGGAAATAAATACATACACAATTTGCTGGCCTATTTGGCTATAATAGGAAAGAGTTAAGTAGAACTTTCCTGGGAAATGTATAAGTCGAATTTAACGTTGCTGATGCAAAATATTCTTTCTTGATGTGCCCACAGTATTGCTTGAGGGGGTCAACCTTTTAATTAGGCAGAACAGGGTAGAGAACAAAGCATACTGATTTATCAGTGCATATTAGAAGTGCCTGGAAATCAGAGAAAGGACTTTAGTTTGCATAGCTCTTAAATTAAAGACAGTTTAAGTATTTCATCTGATATGTGACAATTTGGACTTCCACAATAGTTGGTAGAATTTTCGGATTCCTTTGATATCCAGGAGATGAAGATTGCAATCATTTTCAGACCACACCTCACCATTACTCCAGAGGAGGCAGAGATTTGGGTTTTCCAAAGTCTGCTTTTTCAATTAATGGGCCTTTAAATAGGTCATGTTGTAACCCAGCCAGATTGCACCTGGAGTGAGAAGAGCGTGTTTTCAGAAACTCTAAGAAGGCAATGACTTCTGCAGGCCCTAAAGTCAGAAATGGATGCAAAAATAGAGCTAGAAAGTTCTGAAGATTTCAGTGGACTATAAAGTGCACTTGAGGACTACAAATCATAGTTGAGATTCATTTTTGGACAGTGTTCACTACATTTCACCTGCAGCTGCACTTGATATTTTGTGAATCTATGCTGTTTCTCCATGAACTGTTTTGTTTGACTATAGTTTTCACCATGCATGCAATGGAGGGACACATCCAAAGTATTTTCATACTGACATGTTTGGTGTATTGGAAGCAAGCATATCTTAGTCATAGATGTTTTTGTTCAGATACACTAATGTAAGTGGTGTTGTGGCAGTTACATGCTGGGGCTTGGGGTCTGAACTTATGGCTTGATGTCTGTGTCCTGGTTCTGAATGAAGCCAGTTAATCCTGCAGTGCCTTTTTAATATCCAACTCCTTGGGTTGCTTTAGATTTCAAATCATCCCAAATTTCTTGCATAATGTAGTTTGAAAAGTGTATTCAATGTCAGCAAGTTGCTAAATTGCTTGCCATCAGTTTGCTAGGCAGATAGTTGACCTTTTTTTGTTTTTCTTCATAATTTCCAAAATCCCTTTTTAGTTTCATTTGTGCAGGTTAGATTTCTACTGCATTTTACTGACTGTGTTTAGGTGCTTGTGTACAGAATCAGTTGTATTTGGCCCTAGTAAGAGGGAATTTTGGAGGAAAGTTTCTGGAAACATTTCTACTTTTTCCTCGTATTCATATCTCTGTAAGAAGTAATGTAACTGCTTTTCTTCAAAAATAAAAAGTTGTGATTTATAGTACATGCATTGCTTGTATCTTTGTGAAATTATCTACTTCTGTGAAAGACTGCAGTTGAAACAGAACTTTCACTGAGATCACTGAATGTTGAGCCTGCTTCAGGACTATGGAAATAAATATGGATGTATGGTTAAGTACTCAGCTGGAAAATGCTGAAGTCTGCATTCTCACACAGGTTTGCTGTCCCCCTTGTGGATACATTATGGTTTTTGAAATGCAGTATCTCCAGAAACTTTTAATACAAACTAAGTACACATGTTCAGTATTTGGTAATAGTTTATTCTTTCACGCTTGCTTAACTATTACTGTTTAGCAGTTCACGTGTATCCTCAGATTTTAGAAAGAAAGTTAATGTGTACTATCCTGTGCCTATAGGAGTGTGTGCTTATCAAAAGATGCTGGACATTGAAGGCTTGAAGTATAACTCTAATTTTGGCACTTTTTGACTTTGACTGGATGATCTCCGTTTCTAATGGGATAAATACCCTTCAAATATGTCCTTTTAATTACAAGTATATATACATATTTGCAGTTGCTATACTTAGCAGAAGAGCAGAAATAAAAACGTCTTTTCAGCAGCTAGAAACCTTCTTCAGTTATACTGACTGTACAACGTACAAATTACCTAAACTGCGCAGTTTCTTCCACTCTGGCAATTTTCATTGAAGATGTAGCTTATTATAATTAAGTTGAACATCCCTTTAATGATACAACTTTAGTGTTCCATTAGTACAGTTGTTGTGTTTTCATTGGGAGAAGATTTTGTTGGGGGTGGGGAGGTGGAAAAGAAAAAAAAAAAAAAGGAAGTTCTGTCTCCAGAGTTGGTGTTTTGCTCGGTTGCAAAAAAAGGCAACGTGTAAATTGAACAATCGGGACATTCCCTCTCCCAGACACATTAGAAAGCCCACGAGAGCATGTGTATTTTTTTTGTACACTTTAACAGATCCCTCAGCTGCTTCAAAAGCCTCTCCCCCATAATTTTGTGCAGCTAGACTGAAAGACTTGAGATTCGTGAGCATTCATCCTAGTTCAAACTGAAAACTACAAATATGAACTGGTTTTAAGCTAACAAAACTATGTGCGTTTTGCCTAGCTGCACACACATTTGCTTTAAGTCAGTGTTCATTAGCACCTTATCAGAAATGCATCCAACATGCACGGTACATGAAACTTAGAGCCATTAGAATCCCATTTCCTCCAGAATAAGGCTGTATAGGATTCCTAAATGCAGGCTCTGACATGCCAAAACTCAGCTTTCGGGCATCGTCTGTTTTGGTTCTATGGTAATTCAAAATGTTCCAACATTTTACAGTCTTGGGCCAAGTTTACTAACCCTCAAACTGGAAGAAATTCTTGGCAAAGACCAGTCCTGGAAAACTTCATCCTGAAAACAACTTCCAGAAAGCCATGAGCAAGTGAAACGGGGATGAAAATAGATATAATTATGCAAGTTAACTACTCCTGTGGTGTGCTTAGCACACTGATTCACAACCTTTTTTTTAGACTCAAGACATCCCTTGTTGGACTCAAGTTATTCCTCTATAACTTTGGTAAATTGAGTGGCTCCCCAGTTCAAAAATGAATTTATTTATTATAGTGCTTACCCTGTTGCTGGGGGCCAGGCAGCAGCCAACCAGGGAGGCAAGGCAGGGAGAGCTGAAGTCTGCCCTTTATTTTCTTATCTCTTCTCACACCTCACTTCCTGCAACATCCATCGAAGGATCTCTCAGGACTCCCTGGTTGAGGATCACTCACTTAGTGGTTGTCACAGATTCCTGTGCTGGGAAGTGTACAAGCTGAGTGAGAAGTAATAAAAAGGAGTAAGGAGGAATGAAAAGTGGATGGGGTCAGGAGTGATCTACATGCTCTTCACTCGGGCATCAGTAGTATAAACTTCACTCTTTCTCTGTGGAATTACCATAACCTGGCTTCATTTGCCTTGGCAGTCCAACAGTACCGTCTCTAATATCTGAAGACTCTGTTCTTTTTAAGTTAGATTTCCAGCTAGAAAGGCATCATGACAAAAGCATCCACGTGGTGGTAGCAATGTGCTGATTCTAATTGTTGCTTTCTTTTCAAGGGCCAGTTCTACAAGTCCTAACAACCAGTCCAATAAAATGAACAGCATTGTCTACCAGAAGCAGTTTCAGTCGGCAGCTGCTGCAGTGAGAGTGACACAGCCATTTCCTCCACAATTCGCACCCCAGGTGGGCAACTGGTGGCTTCCTAGAAGAAAACTTGCTGCTTTTTCTAAATTTAATCCCACAACATTTTAAGGCTCATGGGCCCTGTTATTTATGAGGGGTTACAAGTACAGTTCTGAAATTCAGTGAAGAATGTTTTAATCAAGCAAATGATTTCATATGAGGCACAATTTTTGTCTAAATATTAACTGTTAATGAAGGTTTTCTGGTGTGTCATGCATTTTAATTTTCAGTAGTTTTTATCCACCTAAAATCAAAGAAGTTAATAGTCCTAGTTTGCATAGATATAATACAGGCATTTGTTCTGCAGGCTTCCCCACACAGCTTTTAAAGCACCTAATTCCTGTACAAACTTAGGAACAAAAACAGGGGGGGGGGGCCATCAATGGCTGCCCTGCCCAGCCCCAGTGTCCCAGCCCTTTAAAAAAAAAAAAAAAAAAAAAACCACGACAACAAACAGATTCCTAGGCTCTTCTTGGAACTGTTGTTGTAAAAGGATCCATTGTACACGCGAATAATTCCAACAACCATCTTTAAAAGGTAAAACAGCCAGGTTATAACTGGATGTGGTTGAGCTTCCAGATAAATAGATATTGCAAATAAAAACATAAGATATGTCTGCATAGATTTGAAGTATTTGGCTTAAGGATTCATTTGATTTCTGGATTGATAAATGAGTTAATTTTATGCTAGTACCTGTAAACAGCCCATTTTACTAGTGATGTCTTTAGTTTTCAGCTTGCTAAAAGTGGTTGAACACCTTTTTTTTCCCCCCATTTTATATCATTTAGAGTTTTCAGTTGTTGGAGCAACTCTTTTTCTGGAATCCAAACATGGCCTCTCACAAAGAGAAATCCAGCTACACTCTTGACGTTAGTATAACTTTCTAGTAGGCACCATTTTCCTCTTCCTCCACTCCTCGATTGAGAAGCCAACATGCAATCTAATTGGCAATTTTCTAATGGCTAAATGTCTTCTTTTGTTGTTTTTCCCCCACTTAGATTTTCTCTCAGCCTAACCTGATCCCTCCATTGGTAAGAGCCCCACATACTAACACCTTCCCAGCACCTGTTCAGAGGCCACCAATGGCACTGGCTAGTCAGATGCCGCCTCAGATGACCACAGGCCTTATTAGCCACCCTCGTTTACAGCATGTGGCCAGAGGTCCTTGTGGATCGCTCTCTGGAGTCAGAGGCATTCAGGCCCAGGCTGGGGTGAAGGCTGAACAAAACGTGAAGGTTAGTATTTTGAACAGCCATGCTGTTAACAACAGTTCAGTCTTGACAGCTCGCAGGGCAGGAAGGCAAGAATTTCTATGAATCATGTCTTAAGATGCCTCTGGATCTTTAACCAGATATTTTAATGTCTAAACAAAGACTTCGCCCCCCTCCCAGTAGCACTTTTTTTTTAAGGAATTGCAACTATATAGTAACTGACAGCAAGCTCTAATATCGTTGGGGATTTTTTTTTTGTGGCCAGTGGTCATCACTTTAAAGAAATCTCAGATTTTTAATATTAGGAGACTGCATTTTTGGATGAGATAAAACCCAAGATCCTGAATAGCTGTGATCACTGAAGATACCCCATAACTTTTAGAGTAGCACTAAGCCCCAAACATACTGGCCAGCTTCTAAATTCAGTCCTGGCTAGTTTTCCCTGTAACTTTAAATAGCAGAAGCACTTCTCTTGTCCTGTTATAAACTGTTACACAGCTGACACATTTCATGCAAAAGGTTGTTGCTATTCCAACAGTATGTAGTGTGAAGTATGTACATAACAAAGCACTTTGGGACCCTTCAAGCTGAGGCAGGTGTGGTGGCTTTAGGAGCCTGTGTCGGGACACCATAAGCTTGTACTGTGATAAATTGTACTCATCTGCCAGTATTTTGCTTAATTGATTACCCAGCTCCTTAGAGTTTAGGTTAAAGGAACTCTTGCTCACTATATGTTGTTCCATGTCAAATACCTCAGGGTATAGAAGCAAGGTAGAAAAGGTTGGTTGGTTTGTAAGCAATTAGGCTTTGTGGAAAATGTTTCAGAATTTCAGTCCTTCACTTAAATATTTGTTTGTCAATTCGGTTAGGACTACAAATTAGCTGTAAACCTAACAAACAAGGGTGAATAGCATGTTGGTGTGACCTTGAATCAGGATTGTCACACATGAAATTTCCCTTTAAGACAGCAAACAAATTGTTTAATCTTGTTTCCTGTACCTCCTCCTGTGTTTTTCAAATAACTTCAGAAATAATTTATTACTTGTGAACAAAACATTTGAACTATATGGGCTGCTGATGTTGGCCTTGGGTCTGCAGAAGGATTCCAAGTTCCCACATTGCTGTGCTGAAAGCAGTGTATCACTGCTCAGGCACTATCTAGTGATGGCAACAAGGAACTAAGACTTTTGAGTGTTATTCCTGCTTTACATATCTGTAAAGTGGATAAAATGCCCACTTTGGGAAGACGGTGCTTCTAAATATTGTGCCAATGCCCGTCAGGGAGATGGGGTACAATAGAGGCGTTAGCTGCAGTGGGACAGTATAACTGTATTGGTATGTTGAGTTCCTAAAATATTCCCTCTGTTACAGTGTGGCCAGCTTCCAATGTTTTTTGCTTTTCTTATATAACCCTGCACAAAGCAGGTCAAGATGATACAGTGGCAAAATTATTGCTAGTATTGATGGAGCTTGTGCAACAAGTATAAGAATGTTGAATCCCAGTGTCATCAAGGCAGGAGGGTAGTGTACTCAACACTTACGTTAAGGGTGTACTCAACGCTTCTGCCGCATCGCCGCCCCTCCCATGGGCACTGCGGACTCCGCGAGACAAGGAGATGGGCCCCCGCACAGCCTGTTATGCCCCCGGCCTGTGGGGGCTTGGAGAAACCGGAAGTGCCACGGTGGGCACTTCCGGTTTCACTTCATCTTACAAGCCAGCATGCTGGCTTGTAAGATGCTGGTTAACAGAACTTTTACTGTATTTGAACCTGAGGAAAGCAGTGTCTTACAAGTGCCTTAAAAATAATAGGGACGAGCATGGCCATGCAGCATGTGGTGCCCCGGACCCATCTGCAGTACCATGCACAGCACATTCAGGTGTTTCCCTCACTGCTACCATACAGTGGAGAGGGGGAGTTGACTCCCGAAGATCCTGGGATAAAAAAAACCCACACAAAAAAAGGTGGGGCAGCACACATGGCTGCAATGCATGCCACCTAAAACTGGACCCTGGCCTGCCCGAGCCATACTCCAGCTGCCAACCAAGCTCCCAGCTGCAGAAGTGCCATGGCTGTAGTTTCCCTGCCCCCCAGGACCCCAGGTAAGGCTGCTGAGGCCGGCACAGTTGCTGACCCCAGCCTCCCCTGTCCCATCCATAGTAACCTGCTGCATGCCAGAGGGTGTGTCATACAGGCATTCCCCAGGGACAAATAGCAGTGGCACAAGATGTGCTGCTGCTGCTTGTCCTCAGGGAACCCAATGTCCATGCTCATCTGGACATGGCCATAGAGTTTAATCAAGATATTAATGGGATCTGAGTCAGTGTGTTTAGAATTAGCCGCCAGAAGGGGAAAGGAATTCTGAAATAGTGACAAGGAATGTATGGCAGGATTAGGCATAAGTCTGTTTTTAATGAGAAGAACTGTTGGGCATGGGAGTACCTGCAGAAGATACTAAAAATATAGCAAGATCTTCCCCTTTTGGAAAAGCCAGACCCGTAAACTTGATCATGCAATTTAAGAAGAAGAAGAAGAAGAGAGAGAGAGAGAACCTACAAGAAAAAAGTGGTTTTATCCCAATTCTTTCTTGTTTTTGTTTTTTGTTTTGTTTTTGTTTTGTTTTTAAAGGCAAAGCAAAGAGCAGAGGTTCTCCAGTCCACACAGCGATTCTTCTCCGATCAGCAACAACCGAGCAAACCAATAGGGGGCAAAGTGCAGAAAGTGGATGAAAATGGAAGCAAACCTACAGAAGCAATGGCGGACTCCTCTGGGGTCTGTCAGGAGAAAGTGGAAGAGAAACCCACCCCTGCACCTACTGCGACAACCAAACCTGTTAGAACTGGACCAATCAAACCTCAGGCAATTAAGACAGAAGAAACAAAATCTTAAAATCTGCGTGTTTGTGGGGAACGGGGGATAAGACCAGCAGCATGACCCTGTAGCTCAGAGGACAAGAAAGGTAGAAGCTATTGGCACTGACAGACATAAGTGGCTGCATGTCCAATAAAGCTTTTAGGCTCCTTGGGCTTGCAGCTTCTCTTAACAGCATGAAGTCTGGTTTTGGTAAGGTGTGCATGTGTGTATACACATGCACGTATGTGTATATTGGCATGTGCATCTGTATGTTATCCAAAATGCATAAGCACAGCAGCAAAGTAAGTGGCCAAAGAGCCATGTTCCTAGCTGGCAAAATGAATACTCTGTTCAGGCTCTATTGTTCTTTGGCTATTTACTTTTAAGCCGTGTGTATTGGAACATGCAGATCAGAAGTGCTGGACAGAGTAATGTGTGTTAATTTTTTTTTATATTTTTAGTGACTGAAGAGGCTGCTCTTGTATAATAAAAAAACAGGAAGTAATAAAATTAGCAAGTTGGAATAGCTTACCCTTTATCATTGGCATCCAACAAATACCATCAATTGTAATGTTGAAGTTTTATCAAATTTCCCTTCAAGGGCAGTTTTTGGTGGCTACTGCTTCAGTTTTGTGTGATGCTGTATTTAGATCACAGCATATAAGTGTTCCTTGGCGCACAGGTTATTTATTCTCTGTGCCCACACACACACACGCACACACCCCCTAGTTGTTCACCCCTTGGATTTACAGGCTAATTGCATTAATAGTTAGATGAGCTCTGTTCACCTCTGTTCAGCTATCTTTATCTGAAGCCCGTGATCTTTAAACAGTTTCCAGCTTATGTCTGTATAGAGTAATGAGCACTTAGAACTGTGCCACTAGATTAAAGAGAAACCTTATGAAATTAAAGAGAACTTTATCTAAAAAGGTGCATTCTTATATCAGAGCTTTATCGCACCTTCTTCTTGCCCACTGTGTGCTGGAAAGTAGAATCAAGTCAAATAATGCCTTTTTAATTGTATCTCTAGTATTATAGCTGTAGGACAGTACTGTATGATACTTCTGTGAATGTAAGATATCCTGTACCTGCTTATGATATGTAGTAGTGACCGTGCTATACCAGAGCTGTTTTTAATAATGTTATTCTAGAGGGGGTTTTTCCCCAGACAGTGATTGAGAAGTTTAAAGCACCAGGTACCCCATCAGTAGCAAAATTTGCTGTTTTTGTTTTGTTTAGTTTGTTTTTTCTGGGATTTTTTTATTACCTTTTTTTGGAAGGAAGAGTGAACTGAAAGTCTAATGTGTATAATTTTGTTCAGATGACTGCAGAAGGCTGGAAAGGCTGTTGCTGCTATTGATGCCTAGTGAATCGCTCTTGGTTATCTTTTTATATAAATATATATATAATTTGAATTTTTGGAAACTTTAGCTGTGATGTCAACTTTGGAAAAAAGTATCCCACTTGTACTGTGAGTTGGCATTGTACAGAAATTAACAGCCATATTGGTCTAGAAATGTTAAACTTAATTTTTTTTTCCATTTGTACAGGGGTAACACACTGTATTAAATATGTAAGGTCTTATTTACATGGGTTTGATTACAAAAACTAATAAAGTATTCTCTAAATAAAGTGTCTTCGTAGTTTCATTAGCCTAAACTACAAGCAAAAAGATGATGCGTGAAGTATCCAAATGTCATATTTGTCATATGAAGGACATACATTATAGTTTTGGGAAGACATTTTTAAATAGCAGCTGAACATGTTAAAGCAGGTGAAACAATTTTGCCTCTCTTGCAGTCCATCTTGCTAGGAAGGCTAGCAAGTATGGCAGCAGACCAGCTTGGCTTAGCAGGGAACTCTTCAGTAAACTAAATCACAAAAAGGAAGCTTATAAGAAGTGGAAACTTGGACAGATAACTAGGGAAGAATATAAGAGCATTGCTCAGGTATGCAGGGATGAAGTCAGGAAGACCAAAGCACAATTGGATTTGCAGCTAGCAAGGGTTGTTCTTCAAGAAGGGTTTCTACAAGTATGTCAGTAGCAAGAGGAGGATCAGGGAAAGTGTGGGGCCCTTAGTGACTGGGAGAAGCAACCTTGTAACAGAGGATGCAGAAAAGGCTGAAGTGCTCGGTGCCCTTTTTTGTCTCAGACTTCACAGGCAAGATCAGCTCCCAGACTACTGCACCAGCAGCACAGTTTAGGGAGGAGGTGAGCAGCCCTCGGTGGTGAAAGAAATGTTGGGGACTATTTAGAAAAGCTGGACATGTACAAGTCTATGGGGCTGGATGGGGTGCATCCAAAGGTGCTGATGTGATTGCAGAGTCATTGGACATCTTTGAAAACTCATGGTGATCAGGAGTGGTCCTGGATGATTGGAAAAGGGCAATCATAGTGCTCGTATTTAAGAAAGGACAGGAGGAGGATCCAGGGAACTACATACCAGTCAGCCTCACCTCATTCCCTGGAAAAATCACAGAGCCAGTTCCTCAAGGAATCCATTTCTAAGCACTTGGAGGAGAAAAGGGTGATTAGGAACTGTCAACATGGATTCACCAAGGTAAAATCATGCCTGACCAACCCAATTGCCTTCTATGACAAGATGACTGGCTCTGTGGATGCAGGGAAACCAATGGATATGGTGTACCTTGATTTTTAGCAAGGCTTTGGATACAGTCTCCCACAACGTTCTCTCAGGCTAGTTAAGGAAGTATGGGCTGGATGAGTAGACTGTAAGGTGGATAGAGAACTGGTTGGAGAATTGGGCTCTATGGTTTGATGTCTAGTTGGCAGCCGGTGTCAAGTGGAGTGCCCCATGGGGTCGATCCTGGGGCTGTTTCTGTTCCATGTCCTCATCAGTGACCTGGAAGATGGCATAGAGTGTACCCTCAGCAAGTTTGCAGATGACACCAAGTTGAAGGTGTAGTAGATAGGCTGGAGGGTAAGGCTAGGGTTCAGTGTGACCTAGGTAAATTGGAGGATTGGGCCAAAAGAAATATGAGGTTCAATAAGGACAAGTGCTAAGGCCTGCCCTTAGGACGGAACAGTCTGTGCCAGTACAGGCTGGGGGGTGACTGCCTGGGCAGCAGCTCTACAGAAGAGGACCTGGGGGTTACAGTGGATAATAAGCTGAATATGAACCAACTGTGTGCCCTTGTTGCCAAGAAGGCTAACGGCATACTGGGCTTCATTGGTAGGTGTGTTGCCAGTAGGTCAAGGGAAGTAATTATTCCCCTCTATTCGACACTGGTGAGGCCACATCTGGAGTACTGTGTTCAGCTTTGGGCCCCCCTGTACAGAAAGGATGTGGACAAATTGGAGGGAGTCCAGTGGAGGGCAACAAAAATGGTGACGGGGCTGGGGGACATGACTCATGATGAGGAAAGACTGAGGGAACTGGGCTTATTTAGTCAAGAGAAGACTGGGGGGGGGGGGGGCAGTTAATAGCAGCCTTCAACTACCAGAAGGGGGTTCAAAAGAGGATGGAGCTAAACTTCTCAGTGGTGGCAGATGAAAGAACAAGAAGCAATGGTCTCAAGGTGCAGCAAGGGAGATTTAGGTTAGATATTAGGAAGAATTGTCTCACTAAGAGGGTAGTAAAACACTGGAACAGGTTAACCAGAGAGACGGTGGAAGCTCCATCCTTGGAGGTTTTCAAAATCTGGATAGACAAAGCTTTGGCTGGGGTGATCTAGTTGGGGATGGTCCTGCTTTGAGCAGGGGGTTGGACTAGATGACCACCTGAGGTCCCTTCCAACCCTAACTTTCTGTCACTCTATGATCTCCCACCTTTTAAACCTCTAACAAAGATCTAATTTCAGCTGTCTTGTCTCCAGCAGTGGGCCAACATCTGATGTGTAAGAGAAGCAAATAACCCTCCCGTTGTGGCCAACTGTGTTGCTGAACAGAGTAAAAAATGAAGACTCCAGTGGAGACTAGTTTTAAAACCCTGAAGAAAGAAGCTGGTTACTCTAACCTTATAACCACCAGTGCTGGGCATTCAGACACAGTAATCCTATTCATAGTGGTAGGCCATTGATCAAGTGCACGGTCAAGCAGGATGCAGCCATGGGATGATCGAGAGAGCCTTGATGCAAAAGAAAATAAACCTGTATACCGTTTTCCTTATTCCATTTTCCTGATCTAAATGCTGCTAAATCCCTCTCTGTGCGCCACTGGCAGACACTGAACAATTAAAATATTCCAGTGAATTAAACCTGAAGATCCCTGCTCAGAATTTCAAACAAGCATTCATTTAAAACTCATGAGCTTTCTTATTCCTGGTAAGCCTAATAGGTGCTTCTTCAGACGCTGTGCTGACATGTGTAACTCCTTTAAGACTTTTACTCCTGGTTTGTAGTATCCTTCCCTCCATTGCATGTGGCCAGATGTTACTGGCATCTGAAACTCAAAAGTAATTGAATGGGATGGTTGGGAATAGAGTAGGAATACTTCCTGAAGTGTTGCATGTGTGTTCTTTTAACTGGCCACTGGGGGTCATGCTTGCTTCATACCACCCACCTGAAGGTTTTCCAGTTTTTGTGTCTGTCTTTGTTGACAAACACCTCTTGCCATGATGGTAATCTTTCAACCACATAGAGCCATTGCTTGTGTCTCTTGATGGCAACGAAAAGAACATCAAACCGGTAATACAAATAAAACTCCATCTTCGTTGTAAAACATGGACTTGGAAAGGAAAATACATGAGCTAGAATAGCCAGCATTGTGATGAGACCTCCTGGTTTTGGGGGAGGAGAGGAAAGCATTTGAAACAAACATAGTGAGTATTGAATGGGCTATGATTTATATAAAAATACACCTGAAAGGTTAGGAAAAGCGAAATATGCATTGACAATGTCTGACTAATAGAGCTGAAAGGAACATCATCCTGATGTAGTGAGAGCCAAACTGTAAAAGCAGTATTACATCTGTCTTTATTGAGTGACTTTTATAGTCCTATCTCCCTATTAATAAATCTGTACACGTGCCAAGTAGTATTAGAGAAACTTGCGCTTATGTTCAAATGAACATTTTTTTATTGCAAATAGTTTTTAAAAAAAAAGCCCTGTTTATGGTGAGGAATTGTAGGTGCTCTAACACACGACATCCTACAGAGATGTCAGGTATGGCTTTTTAATTTGCAATGTCCTTTAAAGTCCTTGGCTATACACTACTTAAAGGGGGATAACAAGAGCATATTCCTGAAAAGGAAACATAAACTGAGATGTTTGGGACTTAATTTGCCTCTTTATGTTGTCTTTTGTTTTGTTTTTAAATAGGTGGGATAAAAGCATTTAATGCTCCTTTTACTCTTTAGTAAATTTCTTAGGATTTAGATCATGCACCTTTGTCCATTTACTAAACACTTTTCTATGGTTAAACCAGATGGCTTGACTGCTCTTGAAATGGCACAGTAGAGCTGCCCAGACAGCTTACAATAATTCAAAGGAAACCTTCCATACCAGGAGGAGGTCTGGCTCTTAAAAGAGTCGCTTTGTGCCAAGATTAGGGTATGCTTTTCCTTAAACCTAGATAAATGTATGTATGGAAGCAGATCTGTCTGTACTTGTTGATAGAATAAATGTATTACTGATGGCATAGCTTCCTGAATTCCAGAACTCCATTGTGTGGCAGGAATGAGGTCACATTCGCACACAAGGCCATAAGAATTGACTTGACTTGACTTGACTTGACTTGACTTTAGCTTCTCTAAGCAACTAATTCAGTAAAATTGTTTTTTATAGTTCCTCATAATTCCACTGGTGATACCTGAGCTGTGTGGTGACTCTTCAGAACTGAATTAACTCCAGAATTCCTTTAAATTACTCTGTCATGCATCTCCCACTAAAATACCCTTTTAGCCTAGTAGGGTGGACCTAGATCTATTTCCTAAATAGGTCAGTGGAGGAAGAAAGTTAACACTACCCTGGTAGGTCACTTATGGTAAAGCTGAGAACAGAATCTGGCTCTGAGATGTAAAATCACTGAATTCAAATGACAGGAAGGCTAACCTCAAATTAAGGACTTTGTAGGTTTCTGAATGCTACAAACTGTAAGGGAAGAGCAGGGGACAGGTCAGTCTGGGTAGACCTTGGCACTGAGAGATGCAGGACTATTACTTATGCCAGATGCAGTAGGCCTAGGTCCACCAAAAGAATGATAAGCCTCTTGTGGCACCCTAGGCTGCAGTGGCACACTGATCAAGAATCACTGCCCTATTTTTGCACTGGTTTAGCCATACTTGAGTAGAAATACAGACATGCCACAATAATGTTTTAGTACAGCTAATTCCTCTCAATTTGCTGACATTCTCCAGTTTAACTACATCTATAGATGCAAATAAGTATACCTGTATCTAGAACAATCTTAAGCACAGGAGTACCAAAAAAATGACCTGAATAGTTGTGGCCTGGCTCAGTTTAACTCTAGATTTGTTCAGAAGATTTTGATTCTGTTGCTAGTTAGGATTTTTATACCAGTCACTATGACTACTTGAATTTCACAGGCCCACCTATTCCAAAATAATATCCACCCCCCACACCTGGACTAAAGGAGGCTTTTCATTAGGCCACTGGTGGCAGGTAGGACAGAGTCGATATGCCACTCCTTGGGCAGTTTTGGTTTTGTCTAGCATAGAAAAATGGTTCCTCTGTATACTGACCAGTTTACTATGTTCTCCTTGTTAAAGTTACTCACCCTTCACTCCCCTTTCCACAGGCTATCTGCCCTTAGCTTACATTTCTCATTATCCTGGCATAACTTCATTTTATTGACGTTATGCTGAATGATCTAATGTAGGCCCTGCAATCAGTGAGGTAAGGAGCCTGGTATTAGCCAAGCCACCTAATCCATATTTAAGAGCAATGGGGTTCTTCAGGGAATACAATAATATTCCAAGCGTCTAAGCCAGGGGTGGGCAAAATGTGGCCCGGGGGCCGGATGCACCCCTCCAGGCCATTCTATCTGGCCCATGGGGGCCCTAAAAAATTTAGAAAATTAATATTTATCTCCCCTGGGCTGCCTGTCATGCGTCCTTTGATGGCTTGCCAAAACTCAGTAAGTGGCCCTCTGCCCAAAATAATTGCCTGCCCCTGGTTTCAGCTGTTTGGAAACCAGCCCTTTACTAAAGACTTAATGACCCTTAAGTCTTTTTGTGGGAAATGTAGCCCAGGTCAGAAGGTACCAAAGCAACCCCAAAATATTCCCTTGTTTAATGCCCTTGGTGGAGGGATTTGGTTTCTCAACATTTGTACTGAGACAGGTGCCAATGCCAGGTCCCTCTGCTAGAGCTGAGTCTATAAAAAGGGCAATGAAAGAAAGAAGGGAAATGTCCTATGGTTGGTTGCTGTCCCTGTTCTTAGAATAACAAGGACTTTGATTTTTTAATGGGGATAAATGGGCCTCTTGGAGGAGATTAATAAACCTTGCGAGGCAAAGAGCACATCTGAGGGCTTCACTGTCTTTTATTCTTAGACATTGAGTTTGGTGCAGGAGAATTTCTCCATGAGGCAGCAAGTAAAAAATGCAATAGCTCCAGCTCTTTACTGCAGGGAGAGGCAATGCAAGGGTCTCTGGGCAGCATCGGAGCCAAAAAGAAGGCAGTCTTCTGAGTCAAAGAATGGCACTGGCTGCTCCACAGGAAGGAACAGGCTTTGCTTCAACAAGCAGCCCGCATGGCCTACTGGGGTCAGAGCTCAGTGTCAACCAACCTGATGAGGGGGCAACAGAAGGTCTTGGCTGTAAACGGTACAGCTGGCTGGGATGGGGGGCGTGTAGCTCCGGTCAATCTGAGATGGCAGTTCCAGGTGAGCGGGAAAGTTCCCTGGGCCTTTGGAATAAACAGCCAACATCAGTGGAGGGAAAAGAGGAGAGCTATGACCAGCCTCAGCAAGCAAGTCAGGGCTTGGAGAGGAGCTTTTCATGGAATATACAGCACAGTTTACTGGGACAGAAGAGGAGACCTGACCAGGCTCAATCGAAGGGTCAAGGTGAGATAACATGGTCCGATCAAGGGAGTAAACAGCACGGTTGCTGGATGTCAGGCCTCTATCCATGGAGTACATGGTGTAGCCTTTGGGGAGAAATGGTGGCGTGGGGCTCCACTGGAGCTGAGCAGTTGGTTCCTGATGAGGACATGCACCCTCGTCTCTGGAGAAGGTAGTCCAGTTAGCTGAAAGAGGAGGGGTGTAGCTCTGATCTACCTGGGATGATGGCTCTGTGTGAGAGAGCAAAAGCTGGTCCCTGTGGTGATCACAGCTATAGCTAGGAGCAGCTGGAGCAGGACTTGGTGGGGCTTGAGCCTGCGGTTCCCAGCCATGGATTGGACTTTGGTTCCGAGAGAAAACACGATAGCTGACTGGGAGGGGAGGGCTGGGACTGCGGTCAATCCCAGCCTGCAGGCCCTGGTTGGGGCAGGGTTTCTGACCTACTGAATGAAGTAAGTTCCTGCTGGGCAGCGGCATGGTAGACTGCTGATCACCTGGAGCCAGCGAGAATGAGCAATGGTGCCTAATGGGTCGAATGAGGGGGAGGCACAGTAGGCTGTCAGATGCATCTCTGTCCTGGTGGCCTACCTTACCACTGGCTCACATCAGCATAGACAAGCCCACTGCTCCCCTGGCTGCAAAGGAAAAAAAATCAAAATAGTCTCTGAGCTTCTGAATCAATATCCTGAGGTCCCTGGCTCTTTGTCATGCTTGAGGAGTTTTACATGCAGGTCAGGTGCATATCTCCATCTTACACCCTGACATCCACATTCTCCTCCCCCAGCACAGACGGGCACCCTCCTCCCCCTTGGTCCATGCTGCAGCTCAAGCCAACCATCATTGGGCAAGCTGGGCCTCCACACACATCATCTTTTCTCCCCCAGCATACACAACCACTGCATCTTTAAAAGTGAACCTCAGAGGCATTTCCAGTGGGATGTACAGACCAGCCCCATGTTCTGAACCTGCCAAATTGGAGAACTGAGGATGTCCGTCTTCACGCTGTCTGTATAAACTTGCAGTAGCATCACCTGCTTTTATAGTAGAGCAATGTTTTCCAACCAGTGTGCCATCAGAAATGAACAGGTGTGCCGTGGAATTTTGCCATGGCAATGCGCTACAATGAGCTACAACAAGTATGAGGATGGGGAATGCCTTAACTGGTGTGCCATGGAAAATTTTTATGAATGTAAGTGTGCCTTGGGCTGGAAAAGGTTGGGAAACACTGTAGTAGAATAATACATGGAGGGACTCTCAGAGAAGACCACTGAACCACCAGCTGGTCTGGTGTCCTCCAAACTGACGTGGATTATGGTTCAATCTACCTTGACCCAAGACCCAGAGCCATGCCAATCGTTTGAGAAAAAGGCCTGCCTGATCCTTCAAATCTGTAACACTGAGCAGCAAAAAAAAAAAAAAAAGTGCCTTTGTATTCTTGCCTTATCCCATGGGACAGAGCCTCTCCACTTCCAGCTTGTGTCAGCTTTTTTTTTTTTTTCAGCCAAAGGAAAAGGATTCTTAGGGTTTGGCCGGGGGGGGTTGTTTTTTTTCTGAAGTCCACTCCTGTTATTGCCTCCTGTCCTGAGAGAGGGTCATGCTGCTTCTACTACAAGCAACGTTAATCAAGTCATTAAAGTGAATTGTCCTCCCCCCCACCCCTTCTTGACACACATTTGTTCCTTGAGCTAGAGAATGACCTCAGTTGGTTTAAAAGCAACAGCAGACTCCAAAACTTCCCGGGTGATAAATTACCACTAGAGAGAGTGTGGAACTACGTAGAACCAAACTGTGTCAAATGCTGCCTTTGGTTGGGGAAGTTTCATTTCAAAGAGGCGCAGAGTTCAGATTTCCTGTCCAGGTGCTGTGTGGACTGGTTCCAGGACTCGAATGCATTAGCATCTATTGCCTGTGCTGAGGAATCAGTTCACTTCATGGCAAAAGCAGCCTCACAAATCTCTTCCAGCCATCAAGGAGAAACAAAAATCCACATTTTACCAGCACAGGTTACACATCATACACACTCAACCCTCTTAGGGAGAGAGCATGTTTTTGCAACTGGCATTATTAACCCTCTGTGTACAGGATACAAGGGTACACGTGCATAATTCACCCCTCACAGGCACACAACTACTCCTCCTCAATGCCCTCAACCCAACTAATGCTTTCCTAAGTTCCTCTGTCTTTCCTATAGTACCTAGCTCTGAATTCTAAGAACACAAGACTGAGTCTTCCAATTTAGTCCCCTGCTATTTTAGGCAGCAAATCACAGAATTCCCTTTAGAAACCTATTTGATCTACATCTTATTTAGATAGTAAAGCTCAACTCTACCCTGCCTTCCTCCACTTTAAAACCAGTTGAGGTTGTTTACCACCCACTGCCCCAGTGAAAGGCTATTTCAAAACCTCCCTCCTCTGGTGGTTAGGAAGTCCCATTTGTTCTTCTACCAACATTGTCCTCTGGCTCTTCTCCTCCCTAGTGTTTACCCCATGATGTATTTCTACGTAGCTTTATGAGGTAGAACAAAACTAAGTGTTGTAGGCTTCTCCAGTAAGATGGAATCTGCATTCCCCTCATAATCTTGGGAGCCCTTCCCTGCACTTGTTCCAATTTGGACTTAGCTTCCCTGACCAAGGGTTGTATCCACTGGTCCCGCAACATCTATGTGGAGCACGTCACAGGCCACTGCCAGTACTCCGACCCCACCGGATGGACCGCCGACAGACTGGACCCAGAGGGGACCGCCTGAACCCCCCTCTGCATCAGATGGACTTCACTTCGAGAGGATTCTTCAGCAACGGCCGACCCTGCTCCACCCGAAGAGGACCCCCGCAATGAGACTCTATATGGACTGAGACACTTTCTTCGACCTACTTCCTTCACCATTGCGGACCATTGTACGGGTTTGTGTGCATCTATCTTCTTTCTCTCTCAGCGTCACAAACCCCCTCCCTCCCCTTCCCCTGCCCCTCCTCCCCCCACCCTTGGGCTTAGTTGGCTAACATTGTATTTTCTGTAACCTAGTTGTGTTCCCCTCCTCACCCCCATCCCTCTCTTGGGTGATTTGTATTTCCCTACTGGCTTTGTCATCTTTTTGGATTCACAATACTAATAAAATTCTACCTGATGGGGTTCCACCAGTGCCCTTTTCAGGGGCACTAAGTACTTCCCTATCTCTGCTAAGCACTTGTCCTGGTACATCCTATGATCGCATCTCTCTTCTTTTCCCTCAAAATTCACATATAGTTACTTCTACCACTAGCCAGAGGCCCTTCCATTCAAGTTACTTGGGCAAATGCATGCTGTGGATGATGGAAATCATTACATCAGCTATTTCCTATATAGATGTCACAGGAAACAAAGAGGTTGTTTCCAAGCCCCGACCCTGTTCCGAGGAGCATGTCCATGAATGTCCAGAGAGACTGGACTTTGGGACCAAAGTCTGCAGACACCCTAATTAACTGAAATGAGCTTCCACCTAATCAGGGCTCTTTCTTAGATGCCTCTGTGGCTTGAATAAGCAATAACCCTTCGGGTGCATCTACATGAAACAATGCACAGCAGCCTAATAACACTGCGCAGTAGCGTGCTGGGCAAAAACCATGCTAATGCACTACTGCACAGTAAGCATACTAAAACACTGTGCACTGGTGCTACTGCACAGTAACTATAGTTACTGCGTAATTAGTACTTCATTAAGCAAGTACTAAACTAAACACGCAGTAACTACTGTGCGTTATGAATGTGTAGACACACCCCTTAGCAGCAGCAACAGTAGAAATAGTAGCAATAAATAGATTAGAAAGATACTCACTGGAATCCCCCCAGGGCTGTGGAGAGCCCAATGGAACTCTGCCCAACTGCTTTCACAGACTTTAAGCTCTATGTTCTCTCTGCTGTTTAGCCCATCCTGATTGGTCGCCTCCCTAGTTCTAGAACAGGCGCCACAGAATGTTCCGAGACTTTCGTCACATTCAGTGTCTCCAGCCCTGGCCCTGAGCCATGTGGATATGGACTAGTTCAGTCAATATCAGCTGAGCTACGTTGCCACCCAAGTGATTGAGAGCAGGATCTTGCCCCTCTGCTCATGCAGGTGTATTAGAGCAGTGGTTCTCAACCTTTTTTGTCTCAGGACCCATTTGTAAACATCAGTGGCCAGTCCCGACCCAGTGCCCCTCCCCACCCACTGCTCCCGCCCCTCCCCCAGTGTGTGGGACAAGGGGTGGGCATGTGAGGACAGGGCAAGGTGTGGGTTGGAGGGGTGTGGGGTAGGGAGGACCCCAAGCAGCCCCTTGCAGGCTGGAACTCTGCCAGTCTGCAAGGGAAAAGCCATGGCTCCCTACATTGTTCTCTTTTAAAGGAGAATCCATTTTTTAAATTTATTCATGACCCTTTCATATATTCTTGCGACCCACTTTTGGGTCATGACACAGGGGTCGAGAAATGCTGTATTAGAGTACGGCTTTGAACATAGCTTGCTGGAAGCTGCTTTCTGATTGGTTGTCTTGAGTCTCTGTTGATCTCACATTCATGAAGGAACTCAGGAAAGTGCAGGGAAGATCATATCAATGAAATATAACAATACTTATGTTTCTTATGCGGTGTGGGTGGGAGGGATGTGTAGAAGGCAGAATTGGACAATTAGTAGCGGTATTGTGAACAAGAGGCTGAGAGGCAGCTTTGGAATCTCAGCTCCACAGCAGGATGATCTGGATCTAGCTCATAGGCCTGGGAATTACCTCCTGCTATTTCAGGCCCTACATCATATAATCCTCCTCATCAAGATATCACTGTATGCCCAGAGGCCCTGAAGGATTTGAACACACAACCTCTAATACGCGAAGCAAGAGTTACAGCCTTGAAGCACCAGGTCGACTCTATAGTGCCATGCTTCCAGGGCATCACACATCTGTCCTCCTTGTGACCCCAGCTTCCCGATCAACAGTTCAGTCTTGATAGATTGCAACCCCGGATCCGGGCCCCTCAACGTAGATGGCTTTGAACCTAGAATTCAGCTTGCAGAGACCAGCAGGGGACTGACACCAGTTGTCTCTAGGTTGTCTGGACATGCCTTTTTGGCTTCTCTACTTCTGACCACTGTACCTAAATCCCCCTTCTTTAATGAATGTCTTTGAGGCTGTTCCTGAGCCTCATGCTGTTTATTGCAGTGTGTGCCAGCCGCATGAAACAAGGAATTATCTCTTTGTGTTCACGCAGCAGTTAGCACAGTGGACCCTGATCTTGCTTGAGAGCTATAGGATAGTAATCTAAACAATCAAAATAAAGGTAGAAGTTAGATGCCAATGGGAGGGTTTCTGAGCTGCATAATATACTAGGAATTTCCTTCTAACAGACCCTGGGACAGAATGATCTCTCCCCTTTCACTTCACACCACCTTTCTCAGCTGAGACAGCTTTCACAGCAGCATTGTCACCCACTTATTTAATTCACCCATCCATCAAAAGAACTAGCACCTCCTGCAGAATTTTACAAATGTCTCATTCCAGATGCTAAAATCCACCTCTGTTACTGACAGCTGCACAAAAACCGACCCTCAAGCACATAATTATATGCTTGAAATGACCCAGGAAAGAGCTATCAGCTGAGTGGCATCATGCTAATGGCCTCTTCCCCCACACTTTTTATTCTCAGTGGGAAGTTGCCATCAGTTCAATGCTGACATGTCTAATGTGGCAGCTGACTTCAACTAGTCAAATTATTTCAATTAGCCTATGTCAAGCTCAAGTGTATAAAGGAGGGTCTTGGGGGTAGGGGGAAACTATGGTAAGCTGAAATAGCTGTTTGTTTCTTTGTAGGCATAGGCCTTTTAGAGAAAATGGCTGGTAAATATTAAGGATTTCTTTTTCTGTATTTTTTTTTGTGCTTCGTTATTTTTAATAACTTTTGTATGTCTATTGTAGGAAAGGAGATTCCATTACTGAAGAATCAAGAAATGGAACTTTATCTAGTTAACAAGGTGGGTGGTAATTGCACTAAACTTTCTAGCTCTTAGCACGTCTCCTTTTATAGGAGATACAAAACTTCATGCAAACAAAAAAGAAATCTCTCTTTATAATAATAAAGAAGAGAACATGAGACCCCAGGTCAAAAGTGATTCTCTATCTGCCTATACACTTTTCTGTTATCCTTTCTGTGCCAAAGAATAAGACAAAATGGGTTTCACAAAATAGGGCTCATAAAGCAAGAAAAAACCCGCAATGCTTCTTCCTCCCTTCTACCCCCACCCTGCAAAGACCTAGGGTATTATAATAAAAAAAAAAGGGAGAGAAGCTGAATACATTCCTATTTCTTTTATTTCCTGCCCAGGGGACTTCTATCTTTTCCTCACAACATTCATTTGCATAAAATCCTTACCAGGAGGGTTTTTGGCTAATCACAGAGCTGAAACCCCTTTGCAATCTGAGATGCCACTGGGATTCTTATTGATCTTGTATACCCCGCTTCTACGTATTGATGTTTACTTTTGACTCATTTTGGACTTTAACCATTAAAACTCCAAATATGTAGCAAATTACAAGACTTTCTACAGAAAATGAAATGTGGCTGCTGTCAATAGGTACCACAGTATAAACAATGCAAGTGGTCTGTTTCTGATTTCTTACCCCTGCCTAACACAGATATGTCTCTTGAGTTTATTATTAGCTTGGTGTGAATGAGACCTAACGTTTATGTAACATGCTTAGTCTGACTACACTTATCAAAATATTAGGGAACAGATTTGGGTGTTAAATTGATTCCCTTTCACAGAGTCCAAAATAAAGCAACAGACTTGCTTTAGAGTCCCTGATAGGCAAATCAGATCAAATGTAGCTCTTCTATAAGCAAGTACAGCCTCTAGTGAAGTGGCTGAAAGTCTGTCCTGAAGGGTCTGAATGTTGGAATGTCTTCTGTACGGTGCCATCTCTTTCTAGTAAAGATAACTGCTACGTTCAGGCTCCATGATTAAAGCTGTCATGGGTTTGGGAGATCTGTTCCACCAGGAAGCCTCATGAGATTGATCAAGCTTGCAAGAAATCCTTTAATTACCCAAGTTATAGCAAGCATCTGGCTAAAAAACCAAAATGGGAAAGAACATCTCTCTTATTTCAGGATTAACTGAGATCTGTGGCTGTTTACTTCTTCCTGGCTCAAAGGGAAAGAAAGCAAAGATTGAGAAGGAAAGCAAACTTTCACATACAACTGACCTGAGCTGCAAGCTTTTTCCATCACTCAGGTTTGATGAGTTGAAGAATGTAGTGAGTAGAGCAGGAAGATAAGAAAGCAAAATGTTCTCTACCTTGCATCCCTCTCTCTATATAGCATCTAATGATTCTTGCAGAATCTCCCTCATCATTTTTTAACTCATGACAGGCCTCCGCTAGACTGGTATAGTGGGGGTGAGGGTGTAAACTCAGAGTCTCTCAAACACAAGCTGATAAGAGACGGATGATGATTCAGAACTGGGATAGACTCACCTAGGGGATGTCACAAGGCCAGGGAGAGCAATTGGTGACACTTCTCTGCCTGAACAGGAGTACCTGGCTGATGAACCATTCCAAGATATTCCAAATCTCCAGGAAAAACTGGAACTGCTGAAGGGTAAGTTCAGCCTGGTGACGAGATGTGTAGAGGATAGTTTTGTAACACCAAAACAGGTAGCTAGATGTTCAGGGAGAGCAGAGATTTGCTAATGATTGCAGTATGTGTTGGGAAGTCCTAACGCTGTCTGAGCTAGTTGGCATATGTGGACTATGCATTTAGATCACTGTTGGCTGTAGCTGGTGGTAATTCTTGGATCTCCTGTTCATTGGGCAACCAGAAGTTTAGGAACAAGTGGCATATAAATCAAGTCAACAAACAGGACAATGATTCTCCCCCACCTCTTTAAAAATGCTGTAATTTTAAATTGGTTTTGCGCTCCTGAATTGGGCTATGGAGACCTTGGGCCTCTAACCCACGCACCCAGTTGGTGTGAATTGACACAACTCTACTGACTGTAATGCCTATGCTAGCTTCCACCAGCTGCAAATCTGGCCTCAAGATGCTGAAGAGGCTGTAGGGGGAGAGAATGCCCCTGAGACCTATGTTGTCTCTCTAACACATGTGTAAATTGCTTGATTGCAACAGCTTTTGTCATTATCTCTAGCCTGACAGTACAGTTCTTGCCAATGGAAGCTCCTTATATTTTTAGCTGAAATAGAGCCTATCCAGGTGCCTGAATGTGGAATAACCTAAGAGAGAACAAAACATTTCTAACGTATCTGTAGAAATTCCCTGAGAAATGATTGATTGCATGTGTGAAAGAGAGCCACCATCCCTCAATCAGCCCTGCCACAGAATTAGGGGTGGTGAGTACCCAGACACCCGGACAAGTAACCTTGGATGTGTATCTCCATATGGCTATTTGCTGTAGAAGATCAATGCAAGTGCAGCAAGTTTGGTTTAAGAAAATGGTGACTCTCCCCTCTCTCTTTCTCTCCTAGGTGCATTTCTGGAATATGATGCTATGCACACAGGAGAAATTGGTACAATGTCACTTAATTCTCACTGCTTGTAGACCTGGCTTCCCTTTTCCAGCAGAGCAGATCTGAAGGGCCCCTTGCTCTGCTAGTATGTCTACTGAAGTGCTGAGGTGTAACGCTCAATCTTATTTCACAAGAGAGATTGTATAGAGGAGGTTCTCCTTTTAATCCTCAAAATAAGAGCCATAAAGGGAAGTAGACCTGGGATGGAAAAAGCTCACAGCAGATACAGTAGCATTATCACTGACTGAACTGGTTCTGACCTCCTGAACAACATGTACCATCAGCTTTTTTTAACTAAAGCTTACTCTGGTGGTTAATCCCAGACCCACTGAGGAAACTCCTTGGTATTAGTGGATCATATCCCTGGCTCCAAAGGTGCTATTCAGAATGGTGAGGCTGAGGATGTGGGAGGGAAATGATCATCTGAGTACAAGGTTGTCCCATAGCTGTTCAGTCCCCTGGGGTCACTTTAATGCTCTGTAACAAGGGAAGAAAAATCTCAGTGCCTGAAGATGGGAAGTAGAACAGCAAAGACATGCTTGCCAGGTTTGGAAGATGGCTCTCAAGACTAGGGAATGCACCTACATGGTTCAATAACTAGTAACCACCTAAGACCTAGGTTGCAATGTTTGATAGGATAGCAATGGGATGTCTCTCCTTGTATGTGAGATTTTTATTGGGTTTCTCATCCAGTCCCAAATGGACCTTGCTTGAGTCTCCTATTAAGAAAACACTTCACAAATATGAAAATTCCCCACTTCTCCCAAATGCTTGTATTTCTCTTGAGACTACCTACACCTTGTATCCAGCAGGGCAAGGTGCCATCGTCTCCTGTACTACCTTAGAATTAATGTGTGGAGCCCATGGCAGGATATGCACCTTAGTTCAATTTCTCTTCTTTTTTTTGCTTGGGGGACATCATGTAACAGTTTATAATAATGCCAAAGAGGTAGGGGGGAAAAGTAGATAAATGAGGTGTCACTTGCGCTCTAGGTATTAAAAACCTTTAGGGACCATCCATATTGGAGACTCTTGTTGACCAACTGATTTTAGATTTAGAAGAACCTTATCACTGAGGCTGCTCTGCAGGTCTCTTCAGGACTAGTGTGAGCCCCTGCTGTCTACAAACATCAAGAAATAGTGTATACCACAGATCACCATATTGATACCACAGAGACTTGTCTATGCAAAACACTTTCTGAAATTTTCCTATGGCTGCTCTGGAACAGTGCAGGAGCTCTAGTGTAGGCAAATGCAATGTAATGACCTTGAATTCTGCCTGAAGCTAGGACTACCTGTGCCTGGTCTACCAGCATGCCACAATAGACCTGTGGAGCTCCTCTGGCCCATAATAGCCATAGAACAATTTCTTAAAACTCTCAATGAAGATAAACTCCAGATCTTATTTGTATTTCCAATGTGGAGGACAATACTGGAGGGGCAGGAGTAGATGATAAATAAGTCTCTTCCACCTGTAACTTCTGTGACATGGAACATATCTGAGCCTGGCTTAATTTCAGACTATCCGACACTGAGCAACCTACTGAGGGAGTTCCAAGTTTTCCGAAGCTTGTTGGAGCTCAGGGTGCGAGTCCAAGACATCACTGGGAACGCAGGCAGCACCGTTCCTTACAAGGACTTTGTTATGGCTATGCTGGGACGAAGATCGACTATGTGCCAGCGGTATGTGTGAAAGTAGTTCCTTGCTTTCTTGTCCTGGGCAGAGAAATGACTTAACTGCACTGGTTGAAAGGGTTGAATTTGTATCCTCAGTCTCGTTTCCTAGGTGATGCATGTCTTCTAATCAAGGGCTGGAGGCTATAGGGAGATTGCTGGGTATGTTGAAAATGCCATGCACCCTAGTATCTGGGTGGTAGCTCAGACCAGCCCATCACGGCTAGATAGGGGAAAACTGACCAGCTACAGCTGTCATGCTTGCTTCCAAGGTGTGAAAGCAGCTGAGGAGCTAAGCAAACTGGCTCAAGAAGGGGAAACTTGCTAGTATCTCCAGGCTACTATGGTAGAACAGCTTCTAATTTGGAAGAAGGACCTTACTTTTCTAAAGTAGTATGAATTTGAGCTGCTTTGATATTGATTTTTAGTGTTAGTAGAATAACATCATCGGGATAGTAGGCCTCTCTGGATATGTTAACCTTGTATTCTATGAGTAGCCAAAGATTCCATTTTGTCTTGTCTTGCTTAACGTGCGCATGTGAGAGGGAAAGAATGGCATGAAGGCAGGAAAAGGAAGACTTAACTGTTTATGTAAGCAACAAGGTGCCAAATGTGTAAGTTACAAGTTGTAAACTAATTAATGGATGACTGAAGCATCCCTCTGAGGCCTAGGACACAAAGGAGATAATGAAGAAAAGGAATGTAGCATATCCTGCCAGATGGGCAGCAAGGATGCTTCAAGAGCTGAGATACCAACTTTTTTACAACCAACATGACCTCAAGCTGAGATAAGCAGAAGATGGATGAGAAACAACTGCAAAAACAGAAATTCAGTATGAAAAAACCCCAAAGTGCTGAAACAAAGGACAGCAATCCCTATAAAAGAGGACTCTGAAAAATGCCAGGTTGGATGAGCCTCTCTCAATGTCTGTGCTCCAAAGAAAGCAGCAGTGTCTATTCACTCCGCTCCAGTTTCTATCTTCATCTTCTCAATAGGCCTGGGTTGGCCACCTAGTGCCATTATTGAGCAACTGCTGTTGGTAACTATAACATCTGAATGGAAAGGTTGTTTTGTGTCTGTATGTCTGTGTGTGGTGTGCATGCTGATATGCATGTGTTTGTATGAGTGGTATATCCAAACTTCTGTCTGATTCATGTAATCAGTACATTTTGCCTTATCCCCCTTTATAAGGTCTTGCTCTTGATTTGATAAATTGGTCATTTGTGTAACACTAATGTTAAGTGTGAACCCCACCATCCATTGGACAGAATGACCAAACAATGTAAGCCATATTCTTCAACAGGTAACTTCCCATGAAACCCTGTTAAAGTCAGTTGGGCCAATTTATGAGAGGAAGTCAGGACAGAGCGGTTTACCCCAAAGGACTCTAGTGGGACTGGTACAGGTGTTTGTCTGAGGACAGAACCAGATCTTAGCAATAAGATGCCAGCTGAGATCCTGGTCTCCATTAAATAAGTGTGCTGGGCTGATTTATGCTATTATACTGAAGGAGTGATGAAATTTGGAATATTGTCCACTCTGGTAATCTGGGCCCAAACTTCAGGTTCTAGGCTGGGAGATATCCCTAACGATGACAGGAATGGAAGAAAACTTCCTCAAGAACTGCACCATCAAACCCTTACTATACCTAAGATACATCGATGACATCTTGATCATTTGGAGTGAGAACCTGCAATCTCTGATGGAGTTCCACCAGAAATTCAACAATCACCACCCCTCCATCCGACTTTCTTTAGAATACTCCAGCACCAACATCCCCTTTTTAGACACAAGGATCAGTATCCAGAAGGGTAAAATACAGATCACAGTATACAAGAAACCCACAGACCAACATGCATATCTGCACAGAACCAGCAATCACCTGAAACACACTAAAAAAGCTGTGATACACAGCCAAGCCCTCAGATACCACCGCATCTGCACTGAAGAGAACACCCAGGATTGCCACCTCACCAATCTTAAAAAGGCTTTCACCCAGCAAGGACACTCCTCCAGAGAGGTAGATCGCACGTTTGAAAGAGCCACCTGGATACCACGTGAAGAACTGCTGCAGTACAGAAGAAAACCCCCCACAAATCGCACACCGCTGGTTATGACCTGTCACCCCTCCCTTGAACCTGTACGGAAAATCCTCCAAAAATTGCAACCCATATTAGAAAGAGACCCTATTCTTAAAAAGATCTTCCCAGAGCCACCCATCCTAGCCTTCAAACAAGCACCGAACCTCGCCAGCCTCATCACCAGAAGCAAACTTCCTCAAGCCCAGAACACACCGAAAGGATCCAGACCGTGCCAGGACAAGAAATGCAAAACCTGCCAACACATTTCCACCACCCCCACTGTTACTACACCCCACAACAGAGCCATCAGCATCCCTGGATCTTACAGCTGCACCTCCAGGAATGTAATATACCTCATCCAACGCACCAAATGCCCTGATGGAAAATATGTAGGAGAGACCAAACAACAACTGTGCACCAGAATGAACACACACTGGAAATCCATCAAAGACAGAAATACCCAATTACCGGTGGGGGCACATTTCTCACAGGAGGGCCACTCTCTCTCCAATCTCTCAGTCCTGATCCTCAAGGGAAACTTACACAACACTTCCCAGAGACGAGCCTATGAGCTCCATTTCATCAACCTCCTGGATACTAGAGATCATGGACTAAACATAGACATTGGATTTTTGATACATTATAATCTGCCTGGCAACTGACTCCCCAGCCCAGCCCAGCCCAGCCCCTGGCTTCCTTACTTTTCATTCCATCCAGGAAGATCGCACACCAACTGCTGAAACTTCCGTAGCCTGACGAAGGGTTTTTGAACTCGAAAGCTTGCTTAATAACTATTCTCCAACTATTTGGGTTGGTCTAATAAAAGATATCAAATTCACCCAAGGAATCTTGTCTGCCAGGAGGTTCCTAACCACTTGCTCAAGTTCAAACATTTCCCTTTTATCTTTGCATCTTGAATACAGCATTTTCTTTCAATATAGCTGTGCCCTTCCAGCTAGGTCTTCAAAAGACCTTCACAAGCAAGATAAATCTCTCTTCCAAAAAGATGCTCCTGCATGAGTAGATATATGGGAATTGGTGGCTCATAAGAGGTGCTGAGTCCCCTATGCTGCTGCTGGGCTGAAACCCAGGATCAGCAACCCTTTCTCTGCATTCAGTTTCCTTCACTTTCAAGTAAGGGAACAATAATAACAACCACCTTGGCTCAAAAAAAAAAAAAAAAATATTTCAGGGTTTTTCATCAGCACGTCTTCTTATATAAGTGCTAGAGGATAGTATTCTCCCCCTTTCTTCCTTCCTGTCCCCTCCCCACCCCACTCCAATTTTCTATACTGACATCAACCTTGTTCACTTCCCTCTTCCCAGATTCTTGCAATACAGTGGGAAAGAAGGTGATGCTGTGAAGAAGCCCTCCCTGATAGAGCCTGGCTCACATGCAAGCTACTTGGGGCCTGAGACAGAGTGCATTTCCTCTCCACTTTCTACTCTCCCACCACCACCACCACCTCCATCTCCAGCGGATGGCTAGTTTAAGACCTACCCTGCTGCATAAGAAACCTGGAAGGCACTGACTTGATATACACAAAGGCTTGCTGAGGAGGCAAACCTTGTACAGGGCACCTTGGATACTCTAGGTATAGCTCAGATCCTTCTAAATAAAAAGCTACCCAAGGCAAGGCACATTAACTTGTCTGTGGGCTGTCTATGATCTTACACGGGAGAGAACCAGTGATATCCCCACCCCCTGTGAGTAGTGCCAATAGGTTTTGCTGAACTTAGTGCCATATCAACATGTAGCAAGACCGTTCCTGCCCCAAAGACCTTGGTCTCGGACAAGACTTGCATATGAACTTTTGGGGTTGAGGGAGCAAGGGAGTGAGGTTTCGGGCCATGCGTTGGTGACAGCCAGGAACAGAATTTAGCTGTCCCAGGCCAGTTCCTGAAGTTCTATGAATCTACTGTTCTTGCCCAGGTTAGTCCTTTTATGTATATAATAGAACAGGGCTCAAAGTCCTGGAATCCAACCCTTTGCTGAAGACTGACTGAAAGACACACAAAAGTACAATTCTGTTGTGTTGAGGGGGTTTTTTCCTGCTACCTTGGCAGTAGTGTCTGAGATTCTCAGATGCAGGATTCAGGGAGCTGGGTTTCCCTTTCTTAAAAGCCGGTGATAGGGAGGGAGGGAGGTGGCAAACATTGGGAGATTCTCAATAATAGTGTGGGAATTGACAGTACTGTGTGAAAGCGGGCTTCCTCAGAGCCTGCTATCAAAAGAAATTCTTGGGAGCTGAGAATGCAGTAAAAGAGGATATCTTGCTGTTATCTGTTAAAGACAGTCAAACATGCCATATTCTCTCACATACAGGATACTTGTTGCTGGAAGTAGGGCATATTATCTGTGGAGAAAAATGGTAAGAGCATTTTCTGCCGGTTGCTGGGCAGGTTCCTGAGAGGGTCAGGTCTCCAGTTGCTGCTACTCAGTCATTACAAGGAAACATATAATATATTTCCTTTCATAAATGAAGTGAGAAACTTATTCCAGGGTGTGGTGCATGTAAAGAAAATACAGTATGTTGAGTTAGTTCTACAGACAAGATATAGGTTTGTATGTAAGTCTTGCTCCTAAGCTTCCTCACTTATCCCACACCCCTCGGTCCCCATTCCCCGGTAGCTTTCTTGACCAAGGTTGGTACCTCTTTAACACCTAGCAACTCCCAGCTAGAGCTTGAGTTGAGCATGAGAGGTCTTGCTCTCATTTTGGTGGCTAATTCCATGCCTCCCTCCCCCCTTGCTTGCCAGGAGGATGCTGGCTAGAACTGAAGTGTTCCTCGTTCTCCAGAGCCTTCCCAAGATCTCTTTCCTTGTATGCAGAAGAACAGATAAATTCTCCCAGGATTCACAGGCAAAGAAATGTAGAGGGATTTGACTTATTGCATCACAGAGAGCCATGCTTGTAGCATGTCTCGATGCGAATGGTGAGTGCAGTGTGAGTGCGAGTATAGTGGCTGGTCCCTGGTCTAGGCTAAAACAGGGACTCTGCTCAAAGGAGCAGTGTGCAGTGTCCAACTCTCTAGTGAAGATGTAGACATCCACTCATGATGCAAATCTCCAGCTACCACCAATGCCTCCTTATGACATCTGTTTTAGGAGTCCCACCCAGGCCTGCCTGGCCCACCAAAGCTACCAAGCTGTTGCTACTGGATGCTGCAAAGCACCTGGAGTCCTTAATGTGACATTTTTCAGCCTTTAATGCTGAATATAATTTTTTCTTTTACCTCTATAGTCTTTTAATCATTAAAAGTCAACAGATTAACTGGCAGTATAAGTTATTTCTTCATGTAAATTTATACCGTAAGCCCTCATCTGATCTGAATACAGATGACCAGCATCAATTAAGGATTTGAATGAATTTGTATTCTAACTTGTATACTCAGAGGTATTTTATTTTTTAATTGGCTCATCCTACCAGCTGAACTTCCCCATTTTGTTCAGCTCTACAAGCAATAAGTTGTTTCCAGTTCTCTTATTCATTTCATTCTTGGGGCACTGACTTCTCAAGATGTGCATCTGTTATTGCAACTTTGACACTTGCTAATTGGATGAAAACCTGGTGAGATCCTCTCTCCACTGAAGTGAAAGGCAAAGTTCCCATTCACTTCAAGGGGCAGGAGGGGGCAGCACAAGCTTTTAGCCATTGGCTGAACAAGCCAAATTTAATCCTGACAAACATGATGATTTCAGTCTCCTTCTCTGCATGGAGATTTAGGCCAGAAAGGATCATTAAAGGTCTGAGTAGATGATCTAGTATGTTATGGGTCATAAAACCTCACCCGAATGCACTGTGTCAAACCCAAAGACTTTAGTTAAGCCAAATATTTCTTAAATGTGCATCACAGAGAGAAAAGAGGTACAACCAGGATGTTCCTGGTAACTAAGGCCCTTGCAAACAAGGAATTAAGCAAATGAGAGAGATCCAGATGATTCCCAGTAGGTGCACCATGACCCTCCTTGCAGAGGAAAGAGAACCGTTCCCCAGGCCCCTCAATCTGACCTGGGGAGGAAAAGGGATTTCTTCTTGGCCCAAATTCTAGTACTTGGTTTGATCCTCCAAATAAGGCACAGCCTAGCACCTGAGAGCATTTTCTGTGCTATTTCAGTCGGCCTCGTTTAATATCTTGTCTCTAGTTGCATGCAGAAGATAGTGTCCAAAAAATACCTATAGTCTAGTTTATGCTTCAGTGAGGAAAAAATCCCTCCTAACCCCTACAAGTAACCAACCAAAGCCCTGGAGCATGGGATGTAATGGTAATTATTGTTTTAAAGCAGAGCTTCGGGTTTTATGAAGAGAACTATACAAGCAATTCTGTGCTCCCCCCAGGCTGATAAAGGAAGAGTGTGAACAATGAACTAATGATGTACAGCCCTTCCACATACTTAAACCAAAGAATTTCTCCCATGTGCTGGCTCTAAGTGTATTATTTAGGAAACTATCAAAACTCCCCTTACAGATTCCTAGAGATAAGTCCATCACTTTTCCTGGTAAGCTGGTTTAAAGTTTAACCACCAGTACTGTTAGGAAACTGCATCTTGTATCAGAGTTAACCCAACCTAAAGTCACTGAATCTCCTTTTCCTTTCTCAGCAAGGTCAAAAATCCCCCACCATCAAACACTTGCTCCATGTGTAAGTGGTTAGACATAGTCACCCTTCAGACTTCTGTTTGATGAGATGAGCTCCTTATGTCTTGGCCCGCAGGGCTTGTTTCCAACCTATGAATCATTTTTGTGTTCTAGAAGAACTGAGCTTCTGAAAAATCAATCCAGATCTTCAGTGCTGAACTCTCATGAAAAGGTGACTGTATATTCCCATAGCATGGAATTCCCTCTAGCATTTTGCTTTAAAACAAGAAATCTGCAAAGAAATCACCACAACAGAGTTGTCTGAGATTTTTTTTAATTGCTTATTATCATAAACTATTTCCACATAATCATTAGCAGATTGTACTTTTGCTTTCATGGAGGATGCTTTAATGCAACCTCCACTGCTTGGTGCTTTTTTTTTTTTCCTCCTCAAAAACAAAAATCAAGCCAGCTACAGTATTTATGTGGGGGTTAGGTGTTTTTTTTTTAGGTGGTAGTTGTTTAAAAAAAATAAGATCATGGGTAGCTGCTTACAATCTAATGCCATAGCTATCTTAGAGCGTGCATCTAATTACAGTGCAATCAGTGAAATTATGCGGTTGATAGCTAGCACTGCCAGTCATTACATAATATGAGGATGCTTCCCATTCCAGGGTAATAACCATAGACTGGAATAAATATGAGTCTGTTCTGTTGTCCATCAGAGGCAGTGAGAGATTTGTCCTTTGACTTCGCTGTGGTTTGGACTGCACTACGCTCTGGTGACTGGCTTAAGTTAGAGTTATTAGCAAACAGTAAGCCACCTTTGGTCTAAACTCTGTCTAACAGCAACATTCTGGAGACAAAACCGTGAATAAAAATTGCTTAACTTTGGTTTTTAATGCTAGGGAAGCTGCACTGGTCATACTTTTTGTGGGCATATGGACAAAAAGTGAATATGCAGCTCTGTAACAGCTATTGAATGCTGGGCAATGGTGGGATGCTGACCTCCTGACATCATCCACTTTCTGAAATAGGACCTGGATCAAAGCCCTTAAATGTAATGACTGCATAACATAGAGGAAGGTTAGCCAACTGGACCTGAGCTTTGCATTTTTTACTCACCTCTTGTTCCCAGTTTAAGATGCCAGTGGCCAAACCATTTCTGTGGAGGAGTGGGGAAGACTATATAGAAACCAAGCTATGTCAGTTCTCCTCTCTTCCCCCACAGGCTGCCTGGCTGACGATGACAGTAACAATATCTAACATTGATCCACTTGCTTCCAAATTTTGTATAAATGGAAAGTCCTGGGGCTGGAAAGAGGCTAGAAATAAAAGGTGTTCTCCCTTGCAGTGTTCTTTGTTTTTTAATAACTGCAGCACATTTTGAAGCAAGGGAATGCTTCTTTAGAGCTCCAGCATCTGAGGAGAGAGCAGCACCAGTGACATGAACGTGAACCACATCTTTGGGGAAAAGTCTCTCCTTGCCTCTCAGTGGACTTTCTCTCCTCTAATGCTCAGTCCATTACTCCCATGCTAGTGTACATGGAACGAAACCCCTATTAATTAGCTAAAAGTGCCATTCAGTACTCAGTCCTTGGAGAGCTGAAATCAGAATCTTGCTGTCCCTGCTTCCCCCTCATGCTCAGTGACAGAAATGCTGTTTACTACCAAGAAAAGGCTTTTATTTTTATGTGGACATTAGCACCGTGTCCTCTCCTTATTATAGCCAAGGTTCCTGTTCCTCCTTGTGATCTGTCACTGTGATAGAGGACCAACCCCTGCCCTCCCTCCCCTTCCCTCCTACACATATTTTTCTCTTCCAAAATCAGTTTTTTTCATGTTTTCAGACTCCAAAATTTACCTATGGAAACACTTGAGCTGAGCTTTTAGTGATCTCAAAGAAGACTCCCATAGCCAAACAAGAGGGGGCTTCAAGTTCCTGAAATCATTTGGGTCTTAAACAGTTTCTTTAAATAGATGTGGTCCATCCATAGTGCCAGGCCCACTTAGGAAGTTGGAATGTTCTTGGCCTGGTCTGAGATTCCCCTGCTATCCCAACCTACTCTGGGCCCAGCTAGACTACTTTGAACTCAGTGGGAGTCGTGTCACTAGTTTCACTGGGGTTGGAAGCAGTGCCTTTAGGCCTTGGTTTCATCCTACAAAGACCAGGTGCCATACAGCTTTGCAGCATATGCTAATCTGGATGTCTTGGTCAACAGAGCAAAATTCTGTTACTGTCAACACAGCTTTGGTTTGTGCTCATTTTTGACTGCACAACATGCTTCCTTCATATCATAAACAGCTGCACAGCCTGCCTACGGCTGAATGATGGTTGTTGGGTATTTATTTAAGAGGCTGTCTGTGAAGCTGGTAGCCAGGTAATATGCTTCCCTATAATACCATTGCTCAACTATATAAAGCTCTGGATGGAGGTGATCATTTTAGTTTGACTGACTAGAGTCACAGCCTTTCTCAGTAGAGAGAACAGGTAGATTTTTGTTCTTCTGGCTTTTTTCCCTTTGCAGCTAGATTATATGCTCCAGAAGTTGTGCATGTTTGAAAAGCTTGCCTTCTTTTTTATGCTGTCTAAATTCAACCATTGTGTAACTCCAAAGGAGTTGAAGGAAGTTACACCAGGGCTGAACATGACCTGTTGCATCCAAATGCTCAAACTCAGTGAAGACACCTGCCACTCTGTGTTACTATTTTTGAGCCAGGGTGTGTCTTGATGTGACACTCCCTCACCTAGCATTCAGTCCTGATCAATTTGTTCCTCCCAGTGTGGTTCTCTGTCTGAGTCTGGGGTTCAGGCTAAGCCCTGTGAAAGACCAGGAAGAATAGGAAAAGTAAAATGTGTGAAATTGATGCCTTAATTGTCTTACTGCCCTAGCCAAACAGCTGTTAGTTAGCCACAAGCATGGTGTGTCCTTTTCACGTTCCCAGGCTCCTCACATCTTGGAGAGTCTGATATCATAGGTGACCATGTTGAAATTGTCCCAAGCGAAGAGTTTCCTCTCTGTGGGGTTGTAGTCAACCATGCTACTGTACTTGTAGCGGTTCTCAAAGTGTATTTTCAGCAGCTTACGGGTGCTTGTGGCTGTGTTGTAGGCAAAGTGGATCATGGCATCAGGGGATGAATAGCTACTGATGGTGTATAATGTGCCACAGATCATAAAAGAATTGGCCACTGACTGCTTGCGTATGTTGGTCTCCCAGGTCTGCCTGATCTCTAGAGTCTCTGGGTCTAACGTGGAAAGGACAATGGCCCCTTTGGCCTTCTGTGTGCTGTAGATTGCCCACAGCCCCATCTCATCAACAGCCAGGTCAATATCAGTGTACCCGCCCCAAGAATAGGGGAACTGCCCATGGTAGCCTGCATTGGTGAGGTCCTTCTGGACAGTGATGGTTTCTTTCCTCAAGTCATACTTGGCCAAGATTCTGGACTTGCGCCTCTGGAAATACAGGGACCCCCTGTATATGACGGCGCCAGTGCTTTCCATGGACCTTGGCAGGATATGCACCTTTGAAGGGTAACCCTGCATGAACTGATCAGCGCTGTCATATTCAAAAACCTGGCGGATGTCTGTACCAACCGTGTCGATTCTCCAAGTCGTCTCGCGGGTGTATGGGGAAGCAGGTTCTGGATCCTTCATCCACACGCCGTATTTGCCAACAATTGTTTCTGCTTTGCGGAGGGTGACGGGCTCCCCCACCCAGACCAGTTCTCCACATCCTGCTCCAGGAAAAAAAGAACAGGGGAAAAGAACCCTTCTGTTATTTGGCTTTGTCATTCATGTCCAGTTTTCAGCAAAAGGCTAAAATTCCTGAAAGTTGCAATTTATCTACTTTAAACCAGAAGCAATCATTAGGAAAGATCTTTATTAATTTCCATTTAAGCATTTTTTCCCCTTTAGGCTAGAGAATGGGGCTCAGAATGAATGAAGCCCAAATTAAGCAACAGCGGCATGTTAGCACACCAGCATTGCCTAGGCTATGCAACTGATCCATGCAGGCTGCCTGAAGAAAGAGGAAAAGTAAGCAAAGAAGCAGAAATAATTTGTCTTTGAGAAAAGAAGGGAAGAAGAGACTTAATATTTTTTCGAAGGAAATTTTATAAACAGCACAAACTTTCCTGATCTACTGACTGCTCAACGGTTGTCACAAAGTTAAGATGAAAAAAGGAGATGAACATTTTGGTGTCTCAATGTAGAGGGATGGATGGACTTATTTAACACACTGTGTGTCTGGTCACTGTTGGCAGTTGAAGTGATGCCCTTCTCAGGATTGCTTGGGGTTGAATTGGGAACAGGATAGATCATGGCTGGAGAGAAAAGGAGGCAAAGCAAGAAACTCTCTAAAGACAGTCAGCAGATAAAGAAGAGAAGCATGGAGGTTTATGCTCAGGATGGGATCCCTGTGTGGTCCCAGGATAGGAGGAGGCAACAATATTAGGAGAGAGCGAATGGAAGAAAAGTATCTGGAGAAGGACAAGGCCTAGCTATGTGAACCAAGAAAGAGAAAAAAGGAGTAAGTGCAGTTATTGTACCAGTGCCTGTGTCCTCCGCGCCCAGACGGCTGTGAGAGGAGCGCTCCTGAAAGAGGCTGGAAGCTGAAACCTCCGTCATTTCAGATTTCAATTCCTGGTAGTCTGGACTCTCCATATCCCACCTAGAAACTGCAGAGGGGATTGAAATAAACACAGTGAGGTCAACTAAATCAATAGAACGAGTCCACCAGCTGGAGGAGCACAGAAGGGATGTGCATGTTTCTGTCCATGGCAGGGCACACTCAAACACATGGCACACAAACAGACAGCTGCACACAGTCCCTGGCATGAGCATTAGAGCACTCACCCTGCCATTAAATCAGCTTTTCTTGTGCACTTGTGATAATTCAACTCATTGCCACCTTGGCTTCTGCTCTTGGGCAATGCTTACTTTGACTAAAACATTACACAAAGCCACGTCCTCATTAGCCTTGAAAGATATTTGGGAGGCCGGTGTGAGTGTGGTACAGACATGATATACTCTGTCCCCTTCAATGCATATAAGGCTCACCTCAACCAGTCCTACCTATGCCTTGCTGGCCATTACCAGGCCCTCCCCCCCCCACATCAAGCTATTGAGCCTTGCCCATTCTTGGATGGTTGGGCAGGTTCTGAACTTAGGGTTTCTTAATCCTGCACATCTCAGAATCATGGCACTGGAACAGACATATGAATGAGCATGCCCAAAACAGGGTGCCTGAGAGCAGCACCAAACACACATGCTCAAGTACACTTGAAGATGGATATGTTGCCTCATGTCCAAGATTTGCCAAGCCCAGAGCAAGAGCAAACATGGGTAGGGCAAGCTTCACCCTGGCGCTCCTGGGTATGGCATGGAGGCTACGTAGATAAGTCTTCACTGTGGGTGGGTGTCACACCATGCCTGGCCTTGTGTTAGCACTTTTCCTCTTGAACATGAGATAAAAAAGCCACTCGTCTCAACTTTGAACAGCAAATGCTTGCTCACTGTAATCCCTGTTGTGCTGCAGAAGTCTCTACCTCCAGGGGTGGAGCCCTCCCTACCTCTGATGATTTTATGTCAATGAAATCCAGATGTTGTATCAACTAAATATACCTGCTGGATACTATATATGGGCTGCAGGATTCTATCCCTTCTATTTCTGTTTGCTGGTAATGAATGAGCTTGCAGTGGTTTAAAAAAGGACTGACCACATAGACTTTAGGGCTGTGTGAAACCAACTGTGAGGCCTCCACAAACCATTCAGAGCTTCCCAGATTGCTGCTGTGTGTCAGCAACAAGCATTCCTGAGTGCTCTGCTTGTGGGGAGGGGTCTTTCCTTCCTTTGCAAAAGACTCCATAGGGGCTGTGTCAAAGCTCATTAACAGCATAAATACGGTGTGCCACACAACACCATCAGTGTTTTCAGTTGCTCTCTAATTCCTTCCATGCAGCTGGTCTCTCCATTCTTCAGACAAGGCAATGTATTCACATTAACTAGCATCTTGCTGAGCAAATGGCTCCTGATAGACTGAAGGCAGGTGCAGCGAGGCAAGGCGGTAGGGAGAGGAAGAAGGCTATAACGCTCCAGTGCAGAGAGATTCGTGACCTCCGTTTGCTTTTACCGGGTCACAGAGGAGCGTTGGACGTATGTTGCAACATCCTTTTTTCCCTGGGGGTGGGGAAATGTTGTTGTAAGTATTAAGAGGCAATACAACGTATCTTTAATAGGGATAAAATCAGGCATCTCAACTTTGACAGACTCCCAGGCATTAAGTGGAAGATTCAGATTGACAGCTAAAGTAATTGGCCTGGTGATTTATTATGCACCATAAGCTGCTCTAATTGAGCCATGCTGAAAATTCAGAGAGCAGAGAAATCTTTGATTAGCCACCAGAGGCTACTAGGATGCACTGCTCAGTCCTGTGTACCACCCATCACACTGAAGCCTGCTCAGAGTACTCTGAGATTTAAAACTGAGCTACAGCCAGCTGTGATTTCTGCAGATCTGCTAGAGGGCCTGTCCCAGCAAAAAGCAGCAGGGGCATTTGCATTCCATCTGCCTTCCCAGACAAGTGTACTTGGAAACTATCCTTTAAGAGGATGCAGGAGAAGACCTTAATTCAACTCCCATTGAATTCATTAGTAATATTTCCTACTGGAGCAAAGTTAGGGCAATGCATTGGGCTTTTCAAATCCCACACATAATTCAGTTGTCTGTACAGTGCTTTGGGGATGAAAGCAGCTGTGCAGTATAAATGCAAAATGCCATAATTATTTTAAAGAGAACAGTGAGTTTCATAGTTCCCTATGTAATGTCAGTGTTTTATTAATTCTTCATGGGCAGCTTTGGCTTCCCTTGAAGACAAAACCATAAACATGTAAAAGCATACAATTTGTTTGCAGCCCATTCCCCTGCTCTATGTCCGAGTTTGCTTTAGGGCTAGGGAAGTTCCCCACTTGCATGTTGGAAGTGACAACAAGCAGCCAATTCTGGTAGCTGGTATGCAGAAAGGATATTAGCAGAATTGCTCTCAGGAAAATCAACCTACATCTGCTTTTCCAGTAGATGAACACTGGTAGGGATATATTTGCCTTGTAGCTTTAAAAGAAATCAGCCCACAGCAAATGACATGCAACGGCTTGGATTTCTGATTCTCCCACCTATATGACTCCCAGTTTATCAAAATACATAAACATGTGCTTAACTTTAAGCATGTGAGTAATTCATTGATGTCAGTAAGACGATCCTTGAGTTTAAAGTTAGCCATATGCTTAACTGCCTTTTTGACTCATGGATCTGGAGAGTAATTTTACACAAGGTACCTGAGATGGATCTGACATGAGTGCCAGTGCTGGACATCAAAAAAAGAGTGTGTATAAAAAAGGTACGCTAAATACACAGCTCTTCTGTGTGTGGTAATAAGTGTGGTTGGGTGAAATGTGGCCTTAGGGAAGACACCAAACCAAAAGCTGTTTTCAGGGGCAAGCTCAGCTATATATTGGGGCACACTTCCCTACCTCAAACCCCTTTGGTCAATGGAAAGGAACTCAAAGCTGCTTGTGGGGAACCACCCACAATTTAGTCTGAAAAATGGCAGTGGCTCTGAGGGGGGGGGATGGTATCTTTGCAGGTTGTTTCTAGGGCTGTAGATCACTTCAGTTGAGCCTGAGCTATTTTTGCACAGGAAAAAATGACTGTCTTCCTTGAAGGAGGAAGCTGTAGGTGTAGTAAGGCAGTAGTCCTAACAGACCCTACTGAGCAGTTTGGTCCTGAAAGGAAACGCTGCCCAGACCAAAGGTGCAGCACCCCTCCTGTGTCCACACAGGCTGTGTCTAGGTGATTTCAGGAACATATCCCTCTTCCCTTGCAGGGAAATGTAAAGCTGTCCTCACATGACTTCAGGGACAAGTGGCTGTAGATACCATAACCCAAATTGCCACAGTGTGCCTCTGTGTCTCCTCAGTAGTTGGATCAATAGCAGTTTGTGGGTCTATCATTAACTCTATGAGCTGGCAGGGTTGAGCCTTCAGCACAGGCAGTAGAGGGTTGGGCTATTAAATCCCAGTGTCCCAGGTTCAGGCCCCAAAGGGAGAGGGAAATCATATTATATTAGCAATACCTATCCTATCCGCACATAAGATTCAGCCTATATATTGCTGTAGCAGTATACTGAAGTGTAGCCCCAGAGTAGGTGCATGAGCAGCTGCAAATGGAGCTGGGAGCCCAGCAAGATCAAGCTTGTTCTGATGATAAGCATATTTGGATTTCCAATTATGCAGCTTCGTTAAGGTAAGGGCAATGTGGAAAGCTCCCATGCACCTTGGAGCGACCCATTAGGGCCCTTTATAAAGGAAGATACAGATAAACAGCCCAAGCTTAAGGAATTATTAGGCTTGTAGTTCTCAAAGGAAACAGAGAGGGCTAGGCAGGAAACAGTAAGGATTGCTGGGGAAAGGGGGTAAGGCAACATGACTACTGACTACTACCCACTGGTTGTGGTCCATGTGGGTACAAATGATGCATCCAAGGGCAAGCTGGATAACATCATGGAGGACTACAAGGCCCTGGGACACCAACTGAAGAGGACGGGAGCTCAGGTGGTATTTTCCTCCATTCTCCCGGTAAGTGGACAGGGCAGGCGTCATGAGGCCTGCATTGATGTGGTTAACTGGCGGCTTCGGAGCTGGTGCCACGAGGCAGGCTTTGGGTTTTTTGATAACGACCCATGTTTTTGTAAGGAGGGCATGCTGGGGTGGGATGGGCTTCACCACTCCCCTAAGGGCAGACATATCTTTTCCTCTAGGTTGGCTGATCTCATACGACAGGCTTTAAACTAGCTTTGCCGGGGGAAGGGGCCACTTCGAGTGGAGAGGATGCTTCACCAGCATGCAGGCTGACAAGAGGAAGGGAAGCACAGGTAAGCAACAACCTCCGGGGAGCAGGGGGCCACAACTGTCCTGGGAGTGGGAGGAAGGCACGAGCACCCTCAGGAGGCCTCAGGTGCCTCTACACTAATGCTCGTAGTATGGGGTGTAAGCAGGAGGAACTGTGCCTCCTGATTGCAAGTAAGAACCCAGACTTAGTAGGGATCACAGAAACCTGGTGGGACCCTACCTATGACTGGGTGGTGGGCATTCGGGGATACACCCTATATAGAAGAGACAGGACAGAGAGGAAAGGTGGGGGGGTTGTGCTCTATGTCAAAGAGCACCTCACATCATCAAGGATTAGCTTCGGGTTAGAGGAGGGGTGGGCGGAGACACTGTGGGTCAAACTACAAGGGGGGCGTGGTGAAAGGGACCTTACAGTGGGTGTCTACTACAGACCACCCAACCAGGGGGAAGAGCTGGACCAAGACTTCTCCAGTCAGCTTATGGAGGCGGTTAGGTCAAGGGATATTATTGTCATGGGTGACCTAAACTACCCAGACATTTGCTGGGAGGAGCAGACAGCCAGGTCTGACCGCTCACGTAGGTCCCTGGCTGTATTACAGGACCTTCACCTTATCCAGGAAGCGCACAGTCCCACTAGGGGTAACGCCTTGCTGGCCACAGGGGATGACGTGGTGAGGGGACTGCAGGTCCTTGACCACCTGGGCAATAGCAATCATCATCTGCTGGATTTCATTATCCAACGCAGGGCATCTAGGGCTCACACCAAGGCTAAGGCCCTTGATTTCAGAAGGGCCAACTTCAATGAGCTTAGGAGACTAGTGGGGGAGGCACTGAGGGCCCAGAAGGTAGAGGAGATGGGAGCCCACGAGGGATGGTTGTACCTCAAGGGGGCGATCCTCCAGGCCCAAAGGATAACAGTCCCTGAGAGAAGCAAGGGGGGGTAAGAGTGCTCAGAAACCCCCTCAGCTCAGCAAGGGCATTCAGCAATGCCTGAGGACTAAAAGGGAGGCGTACAACCAGCGGAAGGGAGGAGCTATCACCAAGGAGGAGTACTCCTCCTCGACCCGGGAGTGTAGGAGGGCTATTAGGAAGGCCAAGGCAGAGGTGGAACTCAGGCTAGCGTCCAGGATTAAGGACAACAAAAAGTCCTTTGTCAAGTACATTGGGAGCAAGAAGAGGGCTCCAGGCAATGCAGGGCCCCTGCAAGACACAAATGGTAATCTTGTGGCACAAGAAAGCTGATATTTTTAACAGTTTCTTTGCCTCTATTTTCTTGACCAGGGACCAGGATATCCCACCTACCAGATGTAGGGACAGTCTCGGGGATAGCTCTGTCAGGCCTTCGGTCAGCGCAGATGTAGTTAGGGATCTTCTGGAAGGGCCAGACATTTTTAAATCTGCAGGTCCAGATGCCCTCCACCCAAGGGTGTTGAGGGAGCTGGCAGGGGCCATTGCAGAGCCTTCGGCCCGGCTGTATGAGCATTCGTGGTCATCTGGCCAGGTGCTGGGGGACTGGAAACTGTCTAATGTGGTCCCTATTTTTAAGAAGGGGAGGAAGGAGGACCCAAATAATTATAGGCCTGTAAGCCTCACCTCAGTGCTCGGGAAGATCTTGAAGAAAATCATCAATCTATGGGGGGCCTGCAAGGGAGATCATGCTCAGGGGCAATCAGCATAGGTTCATCAGAGGCAGGTCCTCCCTGTCCAACCTGATTGCCTTTTATGACCAAGTAACTAATCCTTGGATGATGGTGTCGCCGTGGACGTAGTCTTTCTAGAATTTAAGAAGGCCTTTGACACTGTCTCTCACCCCATCCTCATCAATAAATTAAGTGACTGTGGCATTGATGCCTGCACA
>NW_005841884.1:4463925-4480615 GCF_000455745.1 Alligator sinensis
GGCCACAGTTGGAGTACTGCGTCCAGTACTGGGCGCCGCACTTCAAAAGGGATGTGGCCAGCCTGGAGAGGATTCAGAGGAGGGCCACCCGCTTGGTGAGAGGGAAGCAGGACAGGCCCTACGAGGAGAGACTGAAGGACCTGAACCTGTTCAGCCTCAGCAGGAGGAGGCTGAGGGGGGACCTGGTGGCTGCCTACAAACTCATCAGGGGAGATCAACAGCAAATAGGTAGAGCCCTTTTCTCCCCAGCACCACCTGGGGTGATGAGGAACAATGGTCATAAGCTGATGGAGAATAGGTTTAGGTTGGAGCTCAGAAGGCAATATTTTAAAGTTAGGGTGGCCAAAATCTGGAACCAGCTTCCCAGGGAAGTGGTCCTCGCCCCTACCTCGGGCAAATTCAAGAGGAGGTTGGACGATCACCTGTCTGGGGTCTTGTGAACCCAGCATTCATTCCTGCCTGTGGCAGGGGGTCAGGCTAGATGACCTGTTCAGGTCCCTCCTGACCCTAGCTACTATGAAACTATGAAACATAGAAGCTTCTTTATGCTCAGCAGAAGGGTAACTGCTGGCTGGGAGGGATGGGCAGAGGGGTGAGAAAAGGAGAAGGAGGTGATGATGTGGCATCTCCTGGATGGGTTTTGTTTGGAAGAAACCTGAGAAAGGGGGCCCAGAAAGGAGGGCACTGCAAAGGAGTGCTGTAGAGTGCAAGCAAGGAGAATAGCCTAAGATTCATAGATTATAAAGGGCTGGAAGGGACCTTGCAAGATTTCATAGATTTCATAGACATTCGGGCTGGAAGGGACCCCAGCGGATCATCGAGTCCAACCCCCTGCCTGGGGCCAGGAAGTCAGCAGGGCTCATAGGATCCCAGCAAGATAAACATCCAAATAATGTGGGTGCTTGACCCACCTCTGGCAGCAGTCTATTCCAAACCTTGGGGGGCTCGGACAGTAAAGAAGTTTTTCCTTATGTCCAGCCTGAAACAGTCACAGAGGAGTTTGTGACCACTCGATCTTGTCCTCCCTTAGGGTGCTCTGGTGAACATTCATTCCCCCAGATCCTGGTGACCACCCCTAATAAACTTACAGGTGGCCACCAAATTGCCCTGAGCCTGTGCTCTTCCAGGCTGAAGAGTCCCATAGCTCTCAGCCTGTCATCGTAAGGTCTGTTTTCCTGACCTCTGATCATGCACGTGGCTCTCCTCTGCACTCTCTCAAGCTTCTCCACATCCTTTCTGAATTGTGGGGCCCAAAACTGGATGCAGTGCTGCAGCTGCGGCCTCACCAAGGCCGAGTACAATGGGAGAATGACGTCCTGGGATTTGCTTGAGAAACATCTATGGATGCAAGCCAGTGTTTTGCTCACTTTACTAGCCGCAGCATCGCATTGAAGGCTCATGTTCATCTTGTGGTCAATCATGACCCCCAAGTCCCTTTCCTCCGTTGTACTAGCCAGCATAGCACTCCTGAGCCTATAAGCATGCTGCAGGTTTTTCCTCCCAAGGTGGAGAACCTTGCATTTTTCAGTGTTAAACACCATCAGGCTCTCGTCCGCCCATTTCCTGAGCCTGTCAAGGTCAGCTTGGATCGCCCTCCTGTCCTCAGGTGTGGATGCTTTACCCCAGAGTTTGGTGTTGTCGGCGAACTTGGCCAGTCCAGTTCTGACACCAATGTCTACATCATTGATGAAGAAGTTAAAAAGTAAGGGGCCTAGGACAGAGCCCTGAGGGACCCCCACTGGTCACAGGGCACCACGACGATTGACTTCTGTCAACCACCACCCTCATCGGGTCCAGCCCCCCTGCACTAGGCAGGAAAGACAACGGGGGTCAAGTGACCCCAGTGAGGTGACCGTCCAGTCGCCTTTTGAAGGTTTCCAGGGTAGATGATTACACCACCTCTGGAGGGAGCTTATTCCACAGTCTGCACACCCTATAGAGAAGGGGTGTGAGTTTGGGGTCTGGTATGGGTATCTGCAACACGGTGGTTTTCAGAGGCCCTGCACCTTCAGCAAACAGTACTATGGGGAAAGCTATGGGAGACCCTGGGGAAAGAATCAGTGTGACCTTTATCAATGGTAGATGGACTGACTAGCTCGGAGAGGGCAGAGAGCTGTCCTTTTGTCTTGTGTTTTGGCTGCTGTTAAGTCACATGACTGAGGACAGCATCTGTGTGGATGGAAGCTCGTTCAGCAAGGTTGTTTCAGAGTATAGCTGTCAGCTTCTTCACGCTCGACTGGATTGACAGAGGTTGATTAAAACACACTCAGTGGAGGGAAATCTGTTGTCTAGACATTCCCTGTGGGGTCCCAATCCTGCTACCGGTCTGCTGCACACAACTTGCTCCACTGTCCAGAACAAACATGCTGAACTCTTAGTGGTTTGGTTTGTCATGGGCCAGGGTCATGTCCAGATTTTGGGTGTCCTCTTTTTTTCTGAAGCTTGTGAAGTACTAGGATTCATGGTTTGAGTCTGCCTCTTAAGACGAACACTTGGAAACTAAGTGCGTGGGGGAGACTGGCTGGGGGGCAGTGAGGTGCTGGAGTGTCAGGAGAAGATGCATTTATCTGGTACTGGGACAGCAAGGTCATCTTTGTTGCTGGATAATTCCTGCTCTGAACTTGGAAAGAGGGGTCCATCTACTGAGGATTTAGGGTTTCTCTTGGGAAGGACAGTCTGAAAATGTTCTGGTTTGACAGATCCTGACTTAGGATACTGTGTGCTCTGCCTCCACAGAAGTAAGCAGAAACAAATACAGCCATCAGGAAATGCACAGAAAGAAGTAAGTGAACCCAGCTATTTGCTGCAGAAGAAAGCGCACCCTTTAGGGTCCCTGCATGCGACCCTCTCTCTGACATCTCAGGAATCCTGCTAATGAAAAAGCAGCCCTGCACTTCCCCAGCTTGGCATGCACCCTCAGACAGGCACTCTCTTTGTTAATTCCCAGCGGACATCAGGAAAGACTGGAAAGCTGTGCAGGCCAGGAACACAGACCTGCCAGGCTTCCTTGGTGTGGCGGTGAATGCTTCTCTGCTCCAGTAAGTGTTGCAGGTTCCCCCAGAAAGGTAGTCAAATTCACCTGTGGGCTCATTTTTCTCCCCCTTTGCCTCCAAACTGTAAATACAACTCTAGAAGGTACAGGGAACAGAGTCTTATTGATTAGCTGTGTGCCCAGAGAGGTAAGAGGGAAGGGGAGAAGGCCAAGAAATGTCTGGAAGAGGATCTGGCTGACAGAGGCAGCTCTGAAGTGAGCCCTGCTGTCAGACATGGCTTGGCCAGGGGTCCTGGCAGTGGGACTGGAGTCTCTAAAAGAGTTCCTGCAATCGCCAAGTTGAGGGATCGGTGACTGCCATGGGACATGTCTGCACAGGACTGCCATGAGGATGGACAGGGAAGGGGAAGAGTTTTCCACTGAAGCTCTGAGTGCACCACAACCTTACACCAGCAAGGAACCTGGTCCACTCTATTTTCAGAGGCACAGTGAAAAGAACAAATTCCTCTGTCTGGTGGACCATCTTTAATATGGTTAAGAAAAAAACAGTAGACACCAAACAAGGTCCCCAGAAGAGATGGGGCCAGGGTCCCAAAGTATGCACTTAGTAATTCCACACCTGAATGGAGATACATAAGAAGATTCCCTGAAATCACTAGGTGTAGCAGATAGGAAAACCCTGATGTTCTCTCCTTTCAGTTCTATGACTGTTCAAACATGCTCTTTCACTGGACAGGATTTATATGGTTCCTGACAAATTTTCAGAAGCTTCATCTGTATTCCTCTGCTGTAGATTACAAGTTGCAGGAGGAGGAAGGATTTTTTTTTTACTAAGGTCTCTGTCGTCAAATGCAGATTTGCCACAAGTAAAGCTTTTCACAGGAATTTCCAGAGTCCAGAATGAAATTCCAGGAGACACCTTGCCCTCCTCCACCTCTTCCTCATCAACACCCTGTTGGCTATTCGGGGTGGGGTACCTCTTGAACTTTCACCAAAAAAGTGTTTCTTTTCACACTGGAATAGAAACAAATGTCAAAAACTTCAGCCTTGCTTTCTAGTCAGCCCCTATATGAGGTGGTGTTAGCCACTGCCTCTCTGGGGTTGCCAGCAGTGGGTCTCTGAGAAACAGGACCGGTTGTACCCTGCTCACCTGAATCCAATGTGCTGCAAAACTGGCAGCTGTCCTGTGAGGCTGCCTCAAGCATCTGCCCCTGAGCCCTCAGTCTCCTATAGGTCTGAGTGAGCTCACAGTGTGAATCTGGAGCAGCCTCACAGGTAAACTTCTGGCTTGGGACTGGTTGAGTGGATTTGGATGGGTGGAGCAGGGTTAACTCCTTTCCCTCAAGAAAGCTGCCACTGAGTTGGCACCAATGTACCCTGGAGTGTCTTTGTCAGGAAGGGTCCTGAGTACCAGTTCTTCCTGCAGTCCCTCAGCTGAGACTCAAACATAACTTGTGCCTATGCATGACCTGAGTCCATAAAGAGACTGGACTTGCTATGGGAGGGTCCAGCTCCTTGCACAGAGGGGCTGCCAAGTCATCAAAATAGCCCCTTGGGGGATCTCCCAATCCTTGGACAGGTTAAGCAAATGCAGAGCAGCGTAGCTGGCTTCGTGCCTTCTTACCACTGACCCTTACTACAAGAGGTGTGTCTGGGGCTTCCCTAGACCCCAGACAATCTCATGAGGCACAGCCCCCAGGAGACTTGTCACAGATGGGAAGGAAGTAAAGGGACTGGTCCAACCTGTGCTGCAGTCAGCACTGTCCCTGCCATGGGGCTGGTAGGTTGCACTCACAGGCTCAAGTACAGGTCAAAGATAACCAGGGGCTAAATGCTGCTAAAAAGCTCTGCTCCTCCTTGCAAAAAGTTCCTAGACCATGGCTTCCATGGAAAGCCGGGCTCTGTCGAGACATTAGCACTGGGGTCTGTTCCAAAGCTCCTTCTCCCACAAGGGCTGTGACATACTTGCTCCTAGCTCTAGCAACCCCCTGCTTCCCAGACTGCACAGCAGGGGTGTATATTGTGTTTCTCATGGGCTGGTGGAAGAGAAAGGGATAGAAACTGGGGGCAGTTTCCTGAAGAAGAATAAGCACCTTAATGAGAAAAATACCTTATAGAGTAGCATATGTACCATGTACTGCAGCTGAGGTAGAGACAGACACCTTGACAGCAGAAGGAATGTCCAAGGAAGCAGCTTGCATCTGGTTTGTGCTGAAAACAGCTTTGCAGGGCAGCCAAGGGACAGCGTGTTTGTTGTAACTGTTCCCACTCAGGACAACCATGGGGGCTGAGCTTTGAATATAAATTTCCTTGAAGCTTGCGGGCATAGTTCTGTAGCTAACTAGAGCTTGAACATGACTAAGAGGGATGATCTGACTTCATTGGTCTTTTGCTGTTTATTGCTACAGGAGCTCCTACAAGATCTAAAGTGGATCAAGACCCCTCATGCTAGTTGCTGTGTAGAAGGCAGAATAGATTTGCACCTGATATGTATCTAGTTTGGCTAGGCTATATATATATCTATATATATATATATAGCATATAAGCTTTCGTGGGCTGAAATGAGCTTGTGCTCTCTCTATATATATATCATATATAGAGAGCACAAGCTCACTTCAACCCACTTTGGTTAGTCTGTAAGGTGCAAATCTACCTCGCTTTCTACTTGACTTCAGACTAACACAGCTAACAACGTCTGTGTAGTTACTGTGCACATCCATATATAAACACACACAAGGATATGGAGAGACTTTGCACCAATCTAGGTAGACAAAACACAAGAGGGAGGGAGAAATATTAGGTGACTTGCCCCTGTCCACAGGGAAAGCTGTAGCAGAGCTGGGAATCAAAGTCAAGACTCCTAACACCAGTTTTATGCCTCAGCCTCAAAAAACCCATCTTTTTTCTGTTACAAACAACATGCTGTGGAGGAATGTCAGGCATTCCAGCAAAGGAGGGGAGTCCAGTACCACATCTGCAAGGAACAATGACACAGGAGTGAAGGAGAAGGCAAGACCTCATGGCAGATCAAAAGCAGCAACTACATGACCTGTTAATTTGCTGCATGACTCTGGGCAAGTTCGTGTTGTCCTAGTGCTCACGTAGCAGCGGGAGATAGCCTAGGTGTGAGACTGTCTGCCCAGGGGAGATTAACTTACACACACACACATACACACACACACTCACCCAGAGGCCTTACCTTTTTTGGACCTTTGCAGGGAATCTGGAACAGGTGTGTCCCTAACTTGGGGACACTGGTTGGCCCTCAGCTGAGTGATCTCCTGGCTGCTGTTCTCCAGCCTCCTTTCTAGCTCTTCCTTCTCTCGCTCCAGGTGCCTCTTCTCCTCCTCCAGGGAAGATTTGTTCCTCAGGAGGTCTCTATAGGCAGTCTCCATCCTGCTGGCTTGGGACTTTTGCTGGGTGGTCTCCATCCTCAGGCTGGCCAGCTGTCTCTGCAGTGACTCCACAGTGGAAGCAGAGGAGTCCTCCATAGCATGACTCTGGGTCACCAGGCTCTCCAGGAGACTGAGCCTTGCCTTGGCAGATTCCAGCTCTGAGCGCTGCATGTTGCTCTCCCTCTGCAGGTCCAGTATGGCTGGCATGGCCTGGTCAGACCCTGGACAGCTGGCCTCATGTGGGCTGGGGACCGTAAATGAGTAGGTACATCTACCATGCCTGTCATTGGCTCTCCGGAGGTGGACTGTGCTCCCCAGGGCACCCTGTAGCAGGCTCAAGGAGAGCAGCAGGCAAGCCACAAGCATCGCTCCTGCAGATGCTGTCCCTTTAAGCCCTGCAGCCGGGACCCCTTTGGTGTAGTGCCTCTAAAAGCAGAGCTGCCTGCTGATTGCTCCTGTGTGCGCACAACAGCGGAGTTTGCCGGATGTTTTATTTATACAGCTGGGAATTGGAGCAAGGGGTGGGGAGAGGGTCGGGCTGCCAGAGGGCTAAAATAACAGGAACCTTCCAGACCTCTGTTTTGGATTTCTTAAAGGAGCAGCCTCCCCCTTACACGGTGCTGGCTCCCTCCACCTTTCTTCCAGCTCAGGGCTGGACACTTCCATAACATTTCCTTTTAGATGTGAGCCAAGGGCTTTATGAAGGCCCAGCTTCTCCCCGCCCCGAGGCAAGTGGAAATCAGGAGTTGCTCCATTGATGTCTGTTCATTTGCACTGATATCAAACGAGTGCAAGCAGGAAAAGAACTGAGCACTAAGGTGTTTTTATTTTCCCTAGTTTATAACCTGTGACGTGCAACAGCCCAAATATTCCCCATGGAAGGAATAGGAGAAACAGATCCCCCTTGTCTCAAACCCTGCCTCGGTAGCACGGTGCCTGCCAGGGAAAAAGGAGAGTCTTATGGTTCAGACAACAGACAAGGAGATGGGAGATCTGTTTAATGCCGGCAATTACCATTTGAGTTCAGTTCAGCCTCTGTGTCCTACAGACTTGTGTCTAAAACTCTGTTAAAGATGCCTAGGTTAGCAACATGTGTGGCTGGCATGTACATGTATATATACAAGTATGTGAGTGAATGGAGTAAAAGTAAAATCTCTGCTGATTTAACAAGACAGACAAAACATTCAAATTAAAACCTCCTCTGGAAGTTGTAGTGGGGAAAGGCCAACAAGGTGGATGTGCTGGTGCTGTTCTCCTTGCCTACCCTGGACAGCGTTCAGGTCTTGAGAGGTACACAGTGAACCTCAGAGGAGCTGAAGCAGCCTCTGCGGCCCCTCAGAGCCCTGCTACCTGAGCTGAGTGGACAAGGCAGGATTGCCCTAGTCTGCATGCTGGGCAGACAGCAGCCGTGATAGTAGGAGGGAAGGTGCCAAAGCAAGTGACTGGCCCTTTCTTGCTTTCCCCCGGCTCCTGCTGATTGCTGATTGCCGCCCCAACAGCGAGACGGTGTGCAGTCAGCACGGGGAGAATCCAGCAGCTGCTGAGTAAGAGCAGACTCCATGGAAATGACAGGAGGATATTCATCTTACCAACCTGACTCATCCAAGAGTGAGGCATGGAAATGAAGCCCCAACTTTTCCCTTTGCAATACTATTCACATTGTCTTAAGCAGTAACTCTGCCCACAGTTTCATGCAATTAATGGTGCAATAAAACAGGTAATAAGTAAGAATAGGCATAATAATTTTGTGGTTGGTTTCCATTGTGCCTTAATTGAAGGTGTGGCTGGTGTGCTCCCAGCCTGAGGAAGAAGAGTTACTTGATCCACAGCGCCAGCCACAGGAGCACACTGGAGCCTTGAAAGGTCCCCATGCACTCCCAAGGCTGGGAGCACTTGCTCAGCTGACCGACACATCAAGTGTCTGGCTTGCTACTTGTGGTGCAGAGGACCCCAGGATCACAATCATGATCCCAGCTCCCCCTGCACCAGCAAGGAGGCACGGTTGGAATCCAATCCCTGATTCCACGATCGCACCTCCTGCCGTGCACGTGTGGCATGGCAGGAGACACGATTGTTGGGATGAGGGATCAGATCCCATTTGGGGATCAGATCCCATTGTGCCTTTAACTAAATGTCTGTCAGCAGTCCAGGATGCTGGTTAGCAAACAAGATGGTGCTGGTAGCAAGGCCTTCATAAGGAGCTATGGTTCCAAGGCAGCCAGTCAGCATGACCATCAAGGCCATGGTGCTAGGTATCAAAGGCAGGCATGTTAACTGACTCTCTTAAAAATCTTTTCACCCAGTCTAGACAAACCCCTTGATCCCTCCCCTCAGCTGGTCCCCTTTCTCCCTGATTGCGCCTCACCCCTGCTGCCTGACATCAAGTACTCTGTGCCAACAGACTACATTGCTGCAACACTGGAATATACCCTGTCTCTGTGTGGGGCCATTCCCTTGCTAGCAGCTGTAAAGGTGTCTGTGCTCCACGTAGCTAGGCTCTGCACAATCCTTGACATGCTCCCTACTGGTTCCAGTTGGTAATTAAGCTTTCCAGCAAAGCAGCAGATGATCTGGGCTACTGGTTCCTGAAGTTATTCATCTTCTGGTAAAAAAACCAGGAGGGGTCCCTAGAGCTCTGTGGACAGATTCCACCAAGGTACGTTCCCATCCACTAGAGCTTCCAGATGGAAGGTTGCAGTAAGGCACACCTGTGGGTAGGACACACATTTTCTAGGTTTGATGCTAGTCCCTGTTCCTGGGTTGCCAGGGGGTCTGCCTTCAGTACAGAAGGTTCAATGCATTTGCATTTTGAGAGCAAGGAAAATATCATTCTGAGAGTGCTGAGGCTTTCTATCCCCCCTGTCGTCTCACAAGTGTACAACCATTTAAGCAGAGATCTCAACCATCAGGGATGTTTATCTTTCTGCCACCCAAACAAGGGGCAGTTAGACATAGTTGTTCAAACTATAATCATTGCTGGAGTATTTTTTTCCTGTAAATTAAGTGTTGCTTTGTATTTCCATTTAAAATTTAGGAAGTTTAAGCTAGTATTAAATTCTGATGCATAATAATGAAGTGTCCCTTCCATTTGGGTGACATTGCATTGCTTGGCTCAGTGGTTGCTTATTGCTGTTCATATATTGGTAGCAGTTAAAGACTCTGACCTAGATCAGAGCCTTGTTGTGCTAGATGCTGTACATGCACCCTATGAGAGTGAGTCCCAGCCCCAAAGAGATTCCAGTCTAATCAGCCACAGAGTGGGGAGTAGGAAATTAAATGCAGAGAGAGGCAGCCTATTCAAGGGGTCAGTAGTAGGTTGGAGAAAAGTCTCAGTCTCCTGGCTTCCAGTTCAGTGCCTGCTCACTTGGGTCCCAATTCTTTTATGCGCTCTGTTAGATTTTGCAGGTATGGTCTCCGAACTGTTTTATTTGTGGATTTACAACTGAAAACCAGCAAGGAGAATCTGTAAAACTAATTAAAACCAAAATTGAGAGTGGCTTGACTCTGAAACCCTCTGGAAGATTTTCTCTGTATGGCAGCTTAGCAATGAATGGCAAAACTGGGAGTAAAAGAGACTTAATTGTCATAAACAAAATGAGATTTGAGTTGAAGTTGCTGTCAGGATTTCTAAAATATTGACCAAAGCTGAATCTCAGCTGGAAGCAACTGCTGAGGAGTTAACATATAGCCACCTATGTGTTTACTTTGGATTGGGAATCCAGAAATTTGGGTTCTAGTCCTAGTTTGCCTGTTAGGTGACTTGGGGCAAGACATACCTCTGTGCCAATTTCCTCAGCTGTTATTGCAGTGACTCTCCCCTGTATTTGAGATCTCTACATAAAAGCACAATAGGTATTGTTGACACCTGTCTCAACTCTCTCCTCCTCTCTTTGGTCCCTCTACCCTTGTAGAGTTTCTTGTGCCAATCTGAGCTGCACTGTGAGAAATGCTGGTAAGAACAGAAATGGCAAAAGTTGAACAGGTGCCTTCAGCTGTGGAAATGAAGAAAGAAAGAACACAGAGGAGAGAACAGAGGGAACATGGGGCAATCAGCAAGGCTACAATATAGAAAATCTTTTTTTCTTCATTCTGCCTTTCAAAGACAAGGTGTGCATTGTATTCTGGGGCATGCTGTATGTGGGAAGATACTGCAGCTTGGTAGCTACCTGAAGATCACTCGGCCAGAACATAAAAGCTAAAATTGTAAGCTGTTTGGCAGCACTGCCATCCCAACAAGCATTGCAGTCAGATTGCAAAGCAACCTGTGTGTATGGCACTAAGTTAAAGGTGGGTCCCCAACAGGCCTTGAGAAGCCCATCTGCTTCCCTGCAGCACTGTATTGGGGTTCCCAAGTCTGTAAGCACCAGTGATTGGGCTAATAACATTCAAATCTACCTCTCAGCTTTGTGGCAGGACTGATTGTGTTGTCTCTAACCCTTCTGGCACAGGGAGCCTCTCAGACTCGGCAGGGGGTGTTTCCGGGGCTGGGGTTTTCCTGGCTTTTCTTGGTAACTTGTTCCTTTGTCTTACTTTTCCTGTTTTTATCAGGTTTAACCTGTTAGTATTTTATTTTCCCTGCTGCAGCGTCAGCCCATTTTTGTTAAAGCAACCAACTTCCAGGGATCAAATCTGGGACATGGTCCTGGCTGCTCCACAGGCCTCCAGGACGGAAAGTAGCTTGCATCACTTCTGGTTCTAGTTACCGTGGCATTTCAGAGAGGCTCATTACCTGTGCTAAGAGGTACAGCAATTAGCTGGCTGAGCACAACCTTATGTGAACACGGCTCTCCTGCCTCTGAGTCGGGAAGCAGCCACGGTGCCCAGCACAATCATGCTGTCCTCTCAGCAGATGCAGGAGGATGAGTGGCAAGGTTTAGTTCTTTGTGGCTCATTGCAAAGGCTCTGTATCAGGACCTTCCCTTTACTAGACACTCATGCTCATAGCAGCCATCAAATTGGGTGCTGCCAATGGAAGCCCTGATTGACAGCTGCTAATCAGTTCAACTGCTTGCTGCTAAAGCAGCATGGACTACGGACTAGTTCAGGCCTGGCACTGATCCAGGACTACTTTTACAAGTATAGGACAAAAGTTCTGTTTCTTTTGTTGGTTGCTTTAATTTTTGTTCATTCCTTGACAAATGAACCATTTCTGCCCTCTCTCCAAAGCCTGCTGACATTCACTGAGAGAGTTAACCTGTCCTTTCCCACATTGATGGTCACAACATACCCCAACCTCTAACTCTTCATAAGCATTGTGTCTATTGTGGCTTCTATCCTGCAACCCCTCCTGTTGACTACATATTTTTAATAATATCATGTCAAAATTTGATCAGATTTCTCTATAAAAACATAATGGCTTTGCTAGCCTTGTGATTTCCTCTTCAATGCTTTCCAACATCAACAGTGCCAATTTGGACAATTTTATCTCAAATCCTCCTTAAAGCCTCAGTCCCCAGGGCTCCGTGATTACGTGAGAATGTTTTTTTTCAGTTTCTAGCTTCCATAGGTTGCAGAAGAGTTCACACAGTAGCATAACTAGAGTGGGATGACTCAGGCAGCTGCCCCAGGCTTCAACTTGCAGGGGGGAAGGGGGAGCAGAAAAATATCAGCTGCCATCCACACCGGTGGCACGACAACAACCATAAGGTCCCCATGTGTCCTGTTGCCTGAGACATGTGGATGCCTTGTTATACCTTTCAATTCGCATGACAAGGTTCACACAAAATCCAAAGACCAATGAAAAGAATCTGAGAGGTTTTCTTTTTAAACTTTGCATGTGATGAAGTGAGTTCTTGCTCAAGAAAGCTTATGCATCTCTGATCCAGTTACTCTATAAAGTGCATCTCTACCCTCCTTTCTTTTTAAACTTATGATTTATAAGTCAACCTGATCGTTTTTTGTATGGGTCCAACTCATTTTTTTGACTGGAGCTGGCTGTTGCCACGTGGCATGTCTGTGTCTCAACATCATGTTACTAATCTCAGTCGATTTAATTCAGTGACTCCAACTCCAAAATCCTCTTCTCTTGTACTGTCAAGGCCAAACTGGTATTTCTGTATTTGATTAAGCCTTCCTGTGAAAGTCTTGCATTAAATCAGTTACATCCCAGACTTTTTAGCAGTCACGCTGCTTGGAAGGGAAAAAAAGATCTAAAACCAGCAGACTGCTGGCTCAAGCAGCCCTCTTGGGAAACAAAATTTTTGGAGGTCTGGTCTGCCGAGGAAAGGTATTGTTGCAGGAAGTCCAGCAGTTCTGTCTTGGAGCCCATCCAGAAAGTGCAAAGGGGAATGTAGTAAACCCATTGCAGGAACCTCTGTCCAGCAAGCTGAGAAGGATGATGGCCTTGAACTCATATCTCCCTCCACCCCGACAGCCCAACCTCTGCATACAGAGCACTCAGGCATGGTAAACGTCCTGATGTGGTAATCCCTGAGGGACCATTCCCCCCTCTAACCTCTGCCCCCCTAAAAAAGGAAAAGCAATTGCTATACACTGCTCCTCTAAATCAGATGGACCATGACCTGGGTAGGGGAGACCAGCAAGCTGATCACTGGGCTATGGTCACGGGCTTCTTAGGCTGTCTTTATCCTCTGTCTCTTCTTAGGCTGGCAGCTTTCCCAGGAAATGGGAAATGCCTCGCTGGTCTGAAACATGCTTGAAAAGTGACCTGAGGCAAAAGCAGTTATTTGGCATCCACGTGAGTGACAAGCCATCAAGACAGCATTCCCGTGGAGGTATTCTTCAAGTGCCAGTGCTGCAGACTTTGCTTGGAATTTGATCAGAGAATTGGGATCTTTCCTTCTCCTGCATCATGCCCAGTAATAATGAAATATGCTCTCAGTCACAACTGTGCAGTACCAGTGTTGTCTAGGATAACGCAGATGAACTAAAAAGCTTCATGTGCAAAGAGCTCTGATTAACTTCCTGGATCTCTGTTAGGGCTGGAGCTTTGTACAGCTAGTGTCTCAGATGGAAGACTTCCTCTTGAGCATGCCCAACCATGAGTCCATCTCTGTCCCTCATTCCTCCCGTTTTCTTATATGTATGTTTGCCCTGGATTCAGCCCTGACTCTCTACTGTTCACGTTCTTCTGGAGAAGCTGGAAGCTGTTCCCATTCTTCATCCCTCTTTAAATCTATATAAAATGGTCTCAGTTGCATCTCAGCCCCCACTCTATACCTTCATTTTCCTGTCTTGACTATTGTTCCTTGTTGCCTTGACTATTGCAACTCACTTTCCAGCTTCCATCCTGTTAGGTGTTGCTAAGCTTCACTTGTCAGCAGTGCACCATAACGCTGCGGGCTCTCACACCTGCTCCCAGGCGGCTCAGCAAAGCAGCTCTACTCTACAGTCCTTTACACAGCACGCCAGAAGCTGCCAGTTTCTTACAGCATTTAAGAGTCAAACAGTTCTGTCATGCCTTCCTTCCTGCTTCATGCCACCAGGTCCCAACCACTACTGCAGGTACTGGCACTTCTGTGACTTAGTAATGTGAGATCCAATTAAGTGATCAACTGAGGCCAGCAGATAATCAGGGTAGATAAGAATCAAGACTGCTGGTAATTGCACAAAGGAAATGGTATCTCTGAGGTTGAACTGCTGGTAGGGAGACAGTGCACACTGGTGGAAGTAAATAGAGATCCGAGTCTGGTATACTGGTAAGGATGTGTGAAGTATCTTACTAGCAGCTTTGAAAGGAGATACTGAAAGTCCAAATTCCTAAACCAGAATAAATTACTCCCTCCCCCCCACTGCTCCTGGCTGTCTTCCACTGTATGTACCATATCAGCAACAGCAGAGTATACATGCAATTGAGGACATCATTTTGGTAGTGATTTTGGTGCACCATCATACTCGTGACTAGGTGCAGCTATACACTAATGTGCATACAGAGAACAGTTGGACATGTTTCCTTAGGCATCTGCAAACCAGTGATGGTGGGATCTTGGAAGGGTGATTACGAGGTGGAAGATCACTCCAGATATACCTCTTTCAGTGCTCTCCCTCTAAAGCATTCACTCCTGCCACTGTTGGAGACAGGATATTGGGCTATGTGGACCATTGGTCTGATCCAATATGGTAATTATGTTTTTAAACTGTACCTAAAGATACAGGCAGTGGTGTACAAGGAAGGATGCTTTTCTACACCACTGGGAGAGCAGGGAAGCTCAGTGCAGTAGGGTGTGTAATACACAAGCATGGACATGTGAAAGATTTAAATACACACGCATAAATTCATTGCACGTTCTTAATAGTCCCACTGGCTCCTGCAATCCATCTGCTCCAAGTGTCTGTGGCTTCATTCGCTTCCTGTTTCTTATCAATGATACAACAGGGGGATTCAGCCCCTGCATTTACCATCATTTGTAAATAGTTGCAAATGTTTAGCAAGGAGAAAAGGAAGCCAGAAATGCTAAAGCATGGCCCCAGGCAGGAGAGGGGTGGTGTATGGAGGGAAGAGAGCCATCAGGAGCCTGCACTAGACAGGAAATTATTCTTGGCCTAGAAACAATTGGTATGAATTGCACATCTCTGCCTGGAAGTGTTCACTTCATACACCAGGGCTGAACTGGGGTCAGACAATCCAGTCAACCTGTTAGTGATGACTCTCGCTTCCTAACACTTCTGAGTCTCAGTCGGAGGCTCCTTGGTTCCATATTCCTGAGCGCCTTCATGGCACATTCTCATCTTTACTACCTCAGACAATGCTCTTGAGCACTGCTTTGCCAGTACCAAGCAGTCCCTACCTACAGCAACCCCCTTGCTATTGCAGTCATGCCCAATAGCATGTGGGTGAGGGTGTGGTGGTGAGCCCTGCAAAATCTTCCTTTGTGACCCCCAGAAAGATGCGGGCTGTGTGCTTACAGACAAGTTAATGTGCTTCCTGCTGTAGGCCATCCTGTGTATTCCTCATTTCAGTTACTTGTTTTGGATTCATATATTTCAAGCCCAAAAGGAAGCATGAGAACAGTTTAATCCCTGTGTAACACTGGCCAAAGAATCTTTTCCAGTTACTCCTAAACCCAGCCCAGTAACTCCTGTTGGACTGACAGTTCCAGAAAGGCAGCTGAAGTTTGCAAATCCAACACTTCCCTTGGGTGTTTTGTTTGAATAGCTAATGACAGCTTCTGGTGCTTTATTTCTAATGTGAATGTATGTTTTGACTGCCCAACCATTAATTCTTGTTTTGCCTTTCTCTGCAGGACCAAAGCCAAAGGCCTAACTTGATACTTGAGTGCTCTTGGTGGTAGCAGCACATGGGGCAGCATCAGGGGTTGTGCTGGTGGTAGCATCTGGGCTAGCAGGGCAGCTGCTGCTCTTTTTGCGCACACACACCCCTAAAGTCTGTACCCCGCCTCCTCCTCCCCACTGCTTCCTTATGCTACTGTGGCTAGCAAACCAGATCATGCTGTGATCTTACCAATACATCTTGTCTCCACTCAAAACATTCCTTGCAGAGCTCTTGCTGGTGCCACATCAATAGCATCTCTCCCTGGCACCCGTAGTAATCAGTGAAATTCTTGCTATTTACTTGAATGTGAAGCATTAGGCAGGAGAGGGGATTTTTGGTCTTTACAACACTCTTTAGAAAAATATAGACTCTGTAAAAGGATTGTTTCACACCACAATTTTGCTGGCTCTTGGGACAACCTGTGTCCTCACATCTTGCTATCTTGAACCTTAAGTTTAGCAACAAGAGAAAGGTCAGGGAAAGTGTGGGTCCCTTACTGTATGGAAGAGGCAACCTACTGACAGATGATGAGGAAAAGACTGAAGTACTCAATGTTTTTTTTTACATTCATAGGAAAGGTCAGCTCCCAGACTACTACTGGGCAGCACAGTTTGGGGAGGAGGTGAGCAGCTGACAGTGGTGAAAGAACAGGTTAGGGACTATTTAGAAAAGCTGGATGTGTACAAGTCCATGGGGCTGGATGCAATCCATGTGAGGGCGCTAAGGGAGTTGGCTGCAAATTCGTGGCGATTGGGCGAGGCCCTGGACAACTGGAAAAGGGCAAATATAGCATCCATCTTTAAAAAAGGGAAGGAGGAGGATCCAGGGAATTCAACCTCAACTCACCTCAGTCCCCAGAAGATCTTCAAGGAATCCATTTCTAAGCACGTGGAAAAGAACATGATAGGAACAGTCAGCATGGATTCACCAAGGGCAAGTCATGCCTGACCAACCTGATTGCCTTCTGTGATGACTGGCTCTGTGGATGTGGGAAAAGCTGTGGACATAATATACCTTGACTTTAGCAATGCTTTTGAGACCATCTCCCACAGTATTCTTGTAAGCAAGCTG
>NW_005841885.1:0-11393 GCF_000455745.1 Alligator sinensis
CCCTCACCATGGGGGCCTTGATCTGCTCCCCACGTTATTAGATTGATGCCAATCCCATGTCGGACCGATGTATTGGTGCACCTCTAGCTGCTTTGTTAATCTCTTTGAAACCAGGTAACTTGGAGCTGATGGCTTCTACTGGAAGCAGAAAATAGGCAATTGGGGGTGGGGGGTGTTGTTCAAGGTTGGATGAATGGGGTATCATGCTGTTGGCATGCTGCCTTGGAGGTCCTGTAGAGATCAGGGACAGGGTCATTGATGGACAAAGGAACAAGGAAGTATGTCAAACAGCCTCTCACCCACTGAACCAGGGGGAGCAAGAGTGGGAATTCAAAGTAAAGGGCTGCTCATAGAGGGGGCCCGTGTTCATTCTGGGTCTCCTGAATTTGCAGTGGGGACATGCACTGGTGAAGGCTGTCTGGCAGAGTCACATTGCTGCAAGTACGCAGCACCTCCCTGACTCAGCAAGGGAGCATTAGTCACAGGCAATGCAGGCCCCTATTGTGATCTTCTCTAACCATTTGCAAAAAACTATACTGGTTTGTTACCTGCACTGTCTGGTCCCAAAGCTCTTGGGAGGATAAGTGACGGCTCCTGCTGGTCATATGAAGGAGTCAAGGAGAGAAACGGGGATGCTGAAGTCAAGGACTCCACCCCAGAGTCAGAGAGCAATGAGGGATCCCACTGATGCTAGTGGTCTCTGTGCAATAAGTGCAACAGAGCTGATACTGAGGGGTTAGATGCATATTTTTGCTACCCTCAGCCTTCCCTGTCTGTCCAGTGTACATCATACAACCCTGCACTATGGAGACTGAGGTTTGGCACTAAGGATTCATTCTAGTGCTTGACATACAGCCCTGGTTGCTGTGTTAATGGGCAGGATGCAAGCCACAGATATGTAGGCTACCTTTCCTCTTCCTTGTCGACAAGCCTCAGTTGTCCCTTGCAGGAATCCCCTGTAGCATAACAGAAGGGTCTCGAGTGTGTTATCCATGTGGGGCAGTTCCTACACAGTCAGATGAGGTATACATTTACAGCACAGTAGCTGCTCAGCACTGGCTCCCCACATGAACCCGTAGCCTGCCCAAAATGTGATGCCCAGAGGCCCTAGTGAACTGTATACTGAGCCTAGCCTGTGCCCCATCAATTGCTTGAGAGTAGCATTGATGTGCTTGGGTAGCAGGAGTATGATGGGTTTATTCCCAGCAGTTGAGGAGACAGTGTTGCCCCTTGCTGCCTGGGAACACTGGCTTGAGTGTAGCCTTACAAAGACATGCTTTGGCATAACTGAAACTGAAGTCCTGAGCCAAGTCCCTACTGCTGTTGGATCCTCTGCAAGTGTTGTCACCCATGTTCCAGGTACTGATCTGGTCTCCAAAGAGGCTGGTAGGATTTTAACCTTTCAGCTCAGGACAGCTCCTTACCTCCATTTTAGGTCAGCGATGGATGTTCCCTGTGGGCTGCCTCTGAGAAATGGGGTAATAGGATGTGCTGCCTCAAGGCACCCACTCCACCCACTGCCCAAAGCAGCCTGTGCAATGGGAAGGGCTAATATATCTAATTTTAGCATTTGGATGAGTGCCTGGGGGAAAAAGCGCTGACCCTAGTGGAGAGCCCTTGTCTCTCCTTGAAGAAAGCCACAATTCGAGTGCGTCTGCACAGGACAGAGTGGTTAAAAGGTACTTTAAGCTTGGGGGTAGCATGTGATATGCTGGGTTAACAAGAGGACAGAGCTCCCCATGTTTAGACTATATGAACAGTCTCTCTGTTCCTGGGGCCTATCTGTCCTACACAGTGCATATAACATGGCATCAGTGGTTTTTCTAGGTTTGCACCAAAAGCACCTCTTGTGTAGGTTATGTTCCTTTTCATCTGAGATGGAAATGAACGGTGATGGAGCCCCACTTGTTAGCACTTTCAAGAAGCTTGCAGGGTTACTCCTAATGGGCTGCTGTCTAAAAATAAACTTCCCCTTACATCCATCACTAATTCATAAAGCCCATCTGCAGGCGGATGTTTCTTTGCCATACTCCGTGTGCAGGGAGTGCTGCATTCACTTTGGCGTTCATCCTTGCTTGCCCTACATTCATACAATACCACGTACTTCCTTGGGCTCTCACCTCCTTGGGAGCACTTCATTAATGCTCATCAACTGGCCAGCAGCACTGCTGGAAAGGAAAACCTCTTGTCCCAGGGCTGCAACGTGGCTTGGCAGCACAGTCAACCTCAGTGTAAGCAGTGGGCTCTGATAGCAGCCGACTCATGTGGAGCTTTGCAGATCTCCATGCAGATGGAGCAGCGTTGTAATCTACTTGGACATGCACACAACTCTCTCAGTTCCTTTGGTTGGATGCGACTTCCCCTACAGCATCCAGGGCATTCTCTGAACTACAAAGCTTTGCTGTGATGGAGGCGAGGTGGGGAGGTGACTGAAATGCTTTGAGGTGCTGGGTATGTTGCCTCCTCCTGAACTCCTTGTGCTGCAGCCTCTTGGTCTCTGTAATGGTCACCTGATCTCATAAAAGTGAGAGCTGCCTTCTACTGATAAAAAAGCCCCTTGCTCCTCTCATTGCTATTCCAGGTAGTATCAGAGCAGTGATCATGAAAGGCATCCCTTCCAGGTAGAGGAGGTGTCTGTGCTTCCTCCTCCCTTACTTAAGGGGGCAAGAGCCAGAGACAGCTCCTTTATGGCAGCCGTACAAATCGGTGCCTGGATCCTGTGCTGTTTAAACCTGCCAGGTTCACCTTGGCGGGTAAGTGGTGTCTGCTCTTGCCAAGCAGCCTGTCTCTCTGATGTTCCACTCGCTTCAATGGGAAGTGGATTTTTAAACAGCAGGTTGCAAAAAGGTGGGGGCTCCAGCTCTAGGAAATGGAGTTGGGGGTGGGGGGCAGGGCAGGGGGAGATTGGTAACATGGATATCTGTTCTTGCCCCAGGCAGGCCTGCTTGGGGGCCTTTGGACCTTCTGTGTACTGTTCTGGAGCAACGTTTGTGCTGGAATACAGCACCTTGAGTTAAAATGTGACCTTGATTCCTGAAGTGGCTTGAGCTTCTTTTGGCATGAAGAATTTGGGAGCAGCAGCTGATCCATTGTCTGATATGCTGCAGAGTGTCTAATCCCTTCTGCGGATGGCAGGGACCAGAGCCGTTGGTGCCAGCACTTGGGCAACTGGGGATTGTAAAGCCGGCTGCAGAAGTTTGACAGGCTCCCGCCTGACTCGTTACAGAGGCACACTTGAGGCTAAAACTCTCGGCATGGATTCTGGATGCCTTTGATGAGAAAGCACTTACCCTGGGGTTGATGCAGGCGTCTTGGCTGCCGTCCAGTTCTTCTGCCAGATGCCTTGGTTTTATTGCTCCTGGACAGTCATTTTCCTGAGATGCTGCTGGCCTGCAGATCTATCTCTGTGTCGTCAGAAGAGCTTATAAAAAGACAGTGAGGCAGAATTAACCAGAACATTTCCAAGGAAAACAGACAGCTAATCCACTCTGTAATCAGCACTGTCCCCTGTTGCAGTTCAAAATATGCAAAACTATCATCAGAATCTCTTTGCTTGGGCTGTAGAGACAGTCCTTGTCTCTTCCTCCCCTTCCCTTCTCTTCCATTGTGCATTTTGAGCTGGGAGAGGCATGGTTTGTAAGGATCTGCAAGAAAGTCTTTAAAATTTATAAGAACAAACATTTTTGTTGCAAAATACTTCTCCAATATGTGTCTGCCCTGCCTCTACTATACTTCATAAATAGTTGAGCTGTATTCAGGTGAACTGTCAGCGAAGCCAGTCAAGTAAATAACCATCTCGTATTCTTCCAAAAGAGCTGCACTAACACTGTGTGCGTTTCTGCAGCAGTTGGTACCACCCAGAAAAAGTCATGCTTTGAATGGCAGATGCTGCTCTTCAGTACAGTGCTGGCATCATGAAGAATATGGCAATGAGTAGCCAGTCCCTTGAAAGGGATTAGTTGGAGCTGGAATGCCCCAAAACATCTGCCCATCACTTCATATACCAATAAACCACATACTCGAATCTATATTGAATAATTGCACTGGTTTAAAGTCCAGCTTCTCTTTGTGTTCCACCATTTTGACTCCAGTTTTAGAACTGAAGAAGCCATTTGTGGCTGGGGGTCTGATATAGCTCGCCGGCCCCCCCCGGTCAGAAAACTGTTAGGCTGAGGGGATTGCAGGCAGCAAAAAGAACAAAGCCAAGACGGTCCCAGTTTCTAATGCCAGTGAATTCTTTGCCTTTAGCCAAACCTAGTTAAAGTGTATCTGCCTTGCTTTAATTGCTGGGTTTTTTTGCTCTCTTCCTGGCTGGCTATAGTGTAGAACAGATGTGCCAGGGCAGCATCAGTCTAAGTTTTTCCTTTCCCTCTGCCCCTCCTTAAGTAGGATCTTTTCTTCCAGGTTTGGCTTCCAGTTACCAGAAGCAGAATTGCTCCTCACACTTTCAGTTTCTGATAATAGCATTTTTTGTCATTATTTCATCACTTCAAATTTCAAGGGAAGCTCCTTGCTGTATTAGGAGAATTGGAATTGCATCACCAATGGCCTCCTCAGTCCAGTACCCCATCTCTGACAATGGCCAGCACCAGCTGCTGTGGAGAAGCATGAAGGATCTTCATGAATAATTATGGAAAGACATGCCCAGGCAGGGAGCTTCTTCTCAGCATCAAGCAGGCAATGATTGCTTTGTATCCTACCAGATTGTTTACCTGCTCACTGTAGCTGCGTGTGTTTCCATTATTGATATGTGTGTCCAAGCCCTTAACTTAGCTGGGGCTTGATCCCTTGTTGTAGAGAGTTTCACAAACTGAGATGTAGCCATGTGTTTTAAATGGTCATTGAATCTCCTTGTCCTTGTATAATGAGAGGCTAAATAGGAGCACTGATGTTGCCTGCTCTGTCTCATGCTGCCAGGTCATGTGTCAGACAAAGTAGCTGCTTAGACTTGGATGTCAGGAGTCAACATCCAATGGGCGGTTGGATGTCATTAGTTTGCATTCGGCACAGCACAGCTAAAAAGGGTCACTTAGAGGTTGCTGTTGTCTCCTGATGCACAGAATGGTGACTCAAACTCTATAGTGTAAATGTGACAAACTTCAAACGACTGAGCAGGTAGTAAATGCCTGCCTGGAGGATTCCTTTCCTGGAGGAGTATTGGAACTTCCCATGGCATTTCCTACAGCGCTTGTATGGCTAGCAAACCTCAGTCTTGGGCTGTAGTTGTTACTGTTCTCTATATGAGAGAGGTGGGCGTAGTATAGTAATTTTATTGATGCAGCAATGCACCAGCGATCTAGCAATGGTCTCTGTCCAGGGTGCGTACAGTGTAAGGAGTTAGATGGGCATCTTCAGCGGTTTGACCCTCCCATGGCTTAACATGCTGTCTGCGAAGGATCCAGTCCAGACCTAGTAGAGCAGGGGACCGAGTGAGGTGCCTTCAAAATGAATTAGCAGGAGTGAGTGGGGAAAATAGATTGCAGGGACCCCTGGTTCACCATGAAAGTACTGTGCTGAAACGAGAGTTTTACTAAATTCACATTCAAGTAGTAAAAAGGATCATTCTAGCCTGCCTGCTGCTTTAAAAGAAACCCAGGTTTTATTTATTTCGTATGTAATAAGTGACCCAACCACTGCCTGAGAGATGAAACTGAATATACTTCATCTGTCTGTATCCTGCCATGCTTGCAAAGCATTGTACTAGCATACGCACACTTCTTTCTAAAATCTTCCAGACTCAATTAATTATATTTTGTTATATACCCTTTCCTGTGGTTCTTCTGCAAATCCCTACTGAAGTGCATTGGCTAATTAAGATTCAAGCAAGACGATGGTTATGATCTGGTGGAGCATTCTTGTAGAGCCACTGCCAGTGAAAATTGTGCTGGATCGGCAGGCCATAGGACACATTGATGCACGAGATGCCAGTGTACCCAAGAAAGCTGGCAGAATGCACACCTGGAAGCCAGAGCATTGTTCCAGGATATTGTGGGGACCTTAATTCAGCCAGAACCAATCTACTGAAAACAGCATCATGCAGAAATGTTTGCAAACAAATGTAACTGTGATGTGGCAGGAAATATTGAGCAGGCAATCCTTAGCTGAGCAGAAAAAACTTTAAAGATGGCTGAAGGGATGGATACCTTCCTGGGTTCAGTTTTTCAATGAACTGTTGAAAGCTGTGGACTGTGTAGATGAGTGGTTTGGGTTTTTTTTAATTATTCATCCCTTGCGTTAGTTAAGATGCTCTTTTGAAGCAGGAAAGGAACTCAAGAGCTTTGTTCTGATGTTTTGAGAAAAGATGTCTTTGACACCAACTCCTTCACATTCCTCTTCTCCTTTCTCTGGCTGCAGTAGGTGGTCCTTTACATTGCTATAGGAAAGGAGTGATTACCACAGCTAGATAAACTATGGGCTTCCAGTTGAGGCTGTGTATCGAAGGACATTTCACCCCATCAAACTCTTGTCTTTAAGTGTTCATTCATCTGGTCATTCCAGTGGCACATGAATGTCCCATGTGCTTGAAGGCAGTCTTTCCATTCAACATTGCCCTCCTATTAGCCATGCATGTACCCTGGGGATCCTTCTGCTCCTATCCGTTGAGGCAAAAAGACCTCAGGGAGGCATGCAGGCAGACTTTGTCATAGCTTCTGCCAGCCCATGCTTTAGTGAGTAATGCATTGGTTCTCTGATGGAGCACACATGGGGTTGTGAGACGGCCGACCTCTGTAGAAACATATTGGAACGTACAGCGGTTGAAAGGTCTATATCAAGTTCCTACCATTGACTCGGGAGCCAGCTGGTCAAATGATAGTCAGTACCATGATGCCCATGTTCATATAGCCAGACAAAAGGAAGTCAGATCATCCCTGGCATGCCAGGAGGCAGCATGGAGCGGGTGAATTCAGCATCAACATTGGTAGCCCTAAGAGTGGGATCTCCAAGAACTAATATTCTGACAAAAAAGGCTATATGGTGACAGGAATTCTCAGAGATGTTTTCACAGGTGCACACTCCAAAATGTGCTTTTTTCCTTGCTACTGCAGAGTCCTGGAACCCTGACTTCTCTGATGGGGAGGGAGTAGAGGGTCCATTGGGCCATGCTATTTTTCTCTTTATGCCCTTGGAGTGGTTGCATGAGAGCATAGGCATAGTTCTGCTAGGCACCACTGGCCCAAAGAGTCTGCTTCTGAGCGTGTGGTAGATTATTGCTTGCATACATGTGCCCCATCCTGAGTGAGTGGCTTTTCTACTTTACTAGTGCATTTTTAAAGTTGTGACTGAAATGCATGTGAGGGGCTGTGTTACACTGTAAATGAAGGTAATGATCTCTTGTCTGCAGACCTGGGTTCAAATCCCATGTTAGTTCATGGCTAAAAATGGGGTTTCTCTTTTTCTTTTTAACTGCTTCTCATAAAACTTTTGTGTTACTCTGATTTATCTTGTACCTACGGATGTTAGCTGATGCGTAGGTTAGTGGTAGCACACACTTGATAGCTGTCTTGTTCATGAAAGGTCCAAGACCAGTCCCCTTGGTGTAGGGTGTGTCAGAGCAGAGGTAAAGCAGGGTTTGCATGGGGAAGGGCCTGATTTCCGGACTGAAATCACAGGGGGTGGATGTGGTTGGAGCAGAGATGCTTGGGAAGGACTGTAGAAGGAAACTGAACCCTTTCCCCACCTTTATTTAAGCTGTGGTAACTGAACCAAAAATTGAACAAGACTTCCAGTCCTCGTCTTGTATTGCCTTATTGAGGTGGTGATTAAAGGTGTGTGTTACTGCAGTGCCCTGAGACCCAGACAGTTCTACAGTCTGTTGTGCTGGGTGGAGAAGGGGGTGCAGACAACTGCATGTCACACACGTCAGCCTCATTATGCTCCTCAGCATGGTCGTTATTAATTGGCCGGATTTTTATTGGTGTTGCAGAAGACAAGGGTCTTATAAAGGAGATAGCTGTTGTCTCATGGATCAATAAATACAGACATTATTCTTTCCTGTATGTACTGAAATGACTTGCACTTCAAACCAAAGGACACACTTTGTACCCCTGAGAGTACTAACAACCAGATCTATGGATTTATCTTACAGATCATCAAAAGATGTGCTATTCTGCACTGGTGCTGGCAATGATATTCTCTATGGGAGAGCCGCTGCCATATCATCACTACGGTAGGAATTGGAGTCACTACAGAGAGAAAAAGCCGATACCCAGGCATCCTGCAGGGTTTTCTGGTGGTCCAGTAGCTAAGGAGAACCAAGTTTCTCTTACAGCATGGGGGAGGGCTGCTGAAATACTGGACTACAATGATCCTAGATCTTGAGGGAGGGGAGAGCAAACAGGTGTGGAAACAGCTTTGCTACCTGCAGGGATGATAAGTGCTGTTACCATGTAAGTCTTCTGCAAAGAAATCTGTTCTGCTCTTTGTTAATGCTGCTGCCTGGCTGTCCCCTGCTCACCTCTGCCTGCTAAAATATTGTCCTCTCCTTGCCTTTTATGTAATAGAAGGGGATAGAATTTGCCTTCCTGTCCCCTGTAGCACTGATGTTGTTAGTCTGCCTGACGGTGTCAGACTTGGAGCAAGGTATTGCTTTCAGGGGGTCACCAAAGCGGATCCTAGGGAACTACCCTGTGGTCACTTCCCGTTTTAACAGGAAGGGGCATGTACAGACCGTGGATCCTAGTCCAGAGTTCCACAAGGATTTTTGGCTCCAGGTTGAGCACTGCATGCAGGGATCTGTAGCCTCAAGTACTCTAACTTTGTTCTCAGTAAAACACCCCCTTGCATTAGTCTGCCCTACGGAGTGGAAATTAGGCTGAGTCCATGATAGCAGGGGCCTGGACTCCTTGATCAGGGTTGTTTGTTTCAGTCCTAAATTCTTGCAGGTTGTGGTACAGTCCTCATCTGGGCATATTGGGATGCCTGCAGCTTTAGATTTTTTGAAGCTACCTCATAACTAGACCCTTCAAGCTTGTTTTCAATGAAAGCAGAGATCCTTGAGAATCAACAGGCAGATGCCAGCTGTGCTGTTGTCTTTTGAACCCCATTTTGGTACTTGTTAACCTCTTACTCTTGTGCAGCCTTTGTCTCCCAACTGCATTCCCTTTTCTCTCCCTCTCCTTCCTTCCCCCAAACGCACAGATATGCCCTTCCACTTTGCTGGATCCAGATGTGCTCAGTGTTTGGGAACCACTGACCTTTGTTTTCTATGGCTGCTGTGGAGAGTTTTGCCAAAGAATCTCCTTAGCAGGTTCACTAGACCCTGCGATAAATGTGCAGGCTTTGGAACCAGTACTGCAGGGACCAGGGATGTGAATCGCTTTGTTCAGGCTTCTGGAAATGATTGTTTTGCTCCTTTAGCATGACCCTGGTGGTTATTTCCTGCAGGTGGACTTGTTTGCATGAGCCAGGAAGCCTCCCTAATAGCTAGATTAAAACATGAGCTATTACAAAGGATTTGGATTAATTTTTAAATAGACAAACCAAACCACTAGGTAAGAATACAAATCTGTGCTGGTGATACTTCAGTGGTTGCTGTGATGCTGGTGCAGGTTCTGGGATTTCATTCACTCAGGAAACCAGCCAGTTGGTTTCTTGCTTGTAAAAGGTGGGTTATGTTTTCTGAGCTGTTTGTATCTCCCACCACAACGATCTCACAACTGGCTGGATCTAGTCCAGCCTGCTGGTGGGAGTAACTCCCCTGATACATGATTTATCAGCACTGTGCATCAACTTTCCCTTTCTTCTCATGTACAGAACACCTTAACTCACAGTTTGTCCAGTTCTTGTTGGAGGTGATCGAGGATGGACTGCCCTCGGACACAACAGATCAGCTGCCTGACTTATTTGTTAATGTTCTGCTGGCCTTCAATCTCCACATTCCTGGTTAGTGATGCTCCTGTCACAGGTCCTCGCTGTCACAGATGAGAGCAGGGGAGGTCCTAGAACCATGGGTAGCATTGTGTTAACTGACCAGATGCCCTTCTCTTTCCAGGTGTGTGTGATGCCCTCTCCTGGACTCCCAGGGCTTTGATAATAGGTACTGAGTAAGGTCATAGACAGGGAAAGAATTCCTTTGGAGGAGGGGTTATACTGATCATCAATTAAAGAACCTGTCTATGAGGACATGGTGCCTTGCTCCTCTGCTCCCCAATACCTCTGCTTATGGTTGAGAAGGAACAGCAAAACTCCAGCTTGGACTCTCAAGCTGAAAGATGGTTGTGATTAAATTAGAGCCTGTAACAAACTACTTAACCTGCCTGGGTCCAAGGGATTATTGCAGCCTCTGGGGGTTTTTTTTGTTTTCCCCACCACTCTCGCAGTTGCATGGTTCTTTTCACACCATAGAGAGAGGCAGTTAGCCATGTTACACTGAACTGCCTGACTTCAGACTGTCTGATGAAGTGAACTCAGTTTCACAAAAGCTCATGTTCTCTCTAGATGTATCTTATTTATTTAGGCTATAAAGTGCATATCTACCCTGCCTCTTCATACCGTGCCACATGCCTGCATGGGTTAATGCCACAGAAATACCAAATTTAGGAGCAGTAACACTTTCAGTGGGTGCTTAACACCTCTGTGCCTCACCTCCTGGGGGTTTGGTAGGACTGCTGGTTAGCCCATCTGGGCCTCCTGAATCTCACTAAGGGAGATGTGGTGGGGTCTGTCCTGGCATCATTCTTCCAGTCAGCACATTCTCCTGGATGCTTTGGTACCTGCAATGTTGAGCTACCTAAGAATGGGCAAAGCCATTGGCTGCGAAGAAGCCAATGCCTGCCTGCCCTGCCAAACCCTGCCTGCCACTGCTGCTTGCAGTTCTGAAGTTAGTCCATAGGCCAAGTGCAATGGTAGGCCCTAGTATAGGATGCCACTTGTTAGTCCTGAGCTGATCTGTGGAATCTCTTGCTGCTTGGTCATAATTATCTTGCATTAATTACTTGCCACTGTTCCACATGATGCCTTTATCCTTGGCTTCACCAGGAGGAGAGGAGGAAGCAGCGAGAACACATCCTGGAGTTCAGCTGGTCATTGGAGTTGTTTCATTAACATTCATGTGGAAGTTTCCAATTTGTGAAAGTTTCTCACTCGGAGACTGAAGTGTGTTCTCTGCTTACCACTTCTGACTGTTACCTGATGCATTGGCTGGCTTCAGTAATTAGGCAATAATGCATGAAAGGCAGTGCGTTTCTGGGGGATTATTGCCCACCTGGGGTGCAGTTGAAAGCAGAGCAACTTGTCCTCCAATTCCAAGAACTGGCTAAGTGATGATTGGGTTCCTTATTAGCAGGTTGAATTTTTATTCCCAGGACTTTAGGAGATCTCAGAATATTTGCAGTTGGCTGGTGCAGTGTTAGGTCAAAACTGTTCTGCGGATCAGTTGATACATTCAGGTTATT
>NW_005841885.1:11403-18012 GCF_000455745.1 Alligator sinensis
TCACTGCCCCTGAAACAGCAGCCTTTGAGAAATTCTCTCAGTAGTTTTGAGACTCTGCATGCACAGCCGCAAGGCCTGTGCGAAGCAGCAAGTATTTGATTCAGCTTCGGATTCGGCCAATTTGAGGGGACAGTGATTCGATTTGGTGATTCGGGGGGGAATCCCTGCATTCACCAGCTGCAACAGCAGCTATCGGGGCCCCGGGGGCTCATGGCAAAGCCCCCCCAGCACAGTACAGGGCAGCAGGGATCGGCCCTCCCGCCTGGCACCTGTGCGGAAGCTGTCAAATCGCATGGGTTCAGCATGGCTCGGCAGAGTCCTGCACACTGTCAGTCACCCAGCAGCACTCAGTCCAAGTGGCCCCAACTCCTGGACAGCGTGCAGAACCCTGCAGCGCCCTGCTGAGCCGCGCAGAGTCTCCACTGCCCTGCACTGCATGAGGGGGCTTTGCCACGAGCCCCCAAAGGCCCCAATCAATGCTGCTGTAGCTGGTGAGTGCGGGGCTTTTTTTTAGTGCCAGGACTCTGGGGCCAGGCAGGGTGGGGGCCGGGGGAGCTGGTGGGGCATGGGGCCAGGCAGGGGTTCCCCCATAGCCCCTCCCCCTGCCCCCTATTTATTGGCATGGAGCCTGAGTCCAGCTCCCTGCGGTGGCAAGCAGGGACTGTCCAAATCTCCAAATAGATTCAGAGGCTTCCGAATCTATTCGGACCTTTTAATGGGTCTCCTGATTTGATTTGGAGATTTGGCCCCTGAATCAGGCCAAATGTCCTCCGAATCAAATCAGCTACTGAAGCTTCGCACAGCCCTAGTAGCTGCAGCAGTCTGGGCCTGCAGGGCACAGGAAAATCCATCTCCATTGAAACCTGAGGAGAAGCATAGGGAGGCAGGCTGTGACTTGGGTATGAATTTGGCTGAGGCTGAAAGGCTAACTCCTCTGTCCTGCAACTTTTCTAATCGGCTCTACATCTTGGAGGAAAGCAATGTCCCTTGTTGGACCCCCCCCTTCCCTTTCCCTGCATCATCATTCGTGAGCTCAGGTTGGTCCTGCTCCAGGGAGAAGCAGTACCTCTCAGACTGCCTGGAACATCACACAAATGTTTGCCCATTCACTTTGCTTATTCACTTTTGTAAGGTGAGCAGGTGATAGCCCCAGTGATGCACTGCTGACCTGGGGCAGGAGGAGAAGATACTGGATAGGATGATATCTGGTACTTCAAAGGGCTGGAGCTGAAATGAAGCTGAAGTGGTGTTTTCAAAATGTGTTGTCCTGCAGGGCATGGAGGCTACTCTGACCTCGGGGGGACAGTGCCAGCCGTAAGGCTGCTGGTGGGGTGCAGGGAAAAAGTGAAACTTAAGTAAATCTGCATCCTGTTTGGAAGGGATCTGTTGCTTGGAGTAACCACCTTTTCCTTCTCTCAGTCCCAGAGCACAATGTGATCATGACTACGATAAGCAAGCACTCCAATGTCAAGACTTTCACAGAAAAGCTGCTGCTACTGCTGAACAGGGGAGGTGAGCGTCTCTGTGGCTTTATTACTTTCCCAGCAGGAGGGGAAGGCTAATGGCAACACAGATCTAAAGAAATGAGCCTGATGCTCATTAAGAGGTGAAAGTGTGTGGGGGGGGTCAGCTGGCAGATGAGCTGAAAAGCCTGCTTAAGATTTGCTGCCTTTGTCCAAGGTGTAGTCTCCCGTTGCCAAGCTGCATTCTGAAGGACATGGCTGCTGGAAAGAAATCCTGCTGTTGACATCTGCTAGCTTACATGATGATGTCCATTGGGCTGATATTTGCTTGCAAGCTGTTCCCCACTGGCTTTTGTGGGCTGAGACACTTGGAGGCAAGGCAAGGAGTTGTCTTGAGGTGCAGGGGAGTTGGCTCCTCCCTGGCTTGGAAGCCAGGTTTCCCCTTACCACGTGAGAGTGCATTGTGCTTCGCAGCCAGGGTCTGTGTGACTTTGTCCATTGGACTGATGGGCTCCTGTCACTGCCCTGCTTGGAGTCCAGCTGGCAGGGCTGCCTGCCTTGGTAAACTCTGCTTACGAGGCACCGTTCCCACTCTACTTCCCTAAATAAGAGTTAGTTCTGCTGCTGCCGGAAGCATGTTAAACCCAATGTTTGTGTAGAGCCTTTATACGGCAAGTCATCAGACTCCTGAAGAGCTCTGCTCCCCCCCCCCCCCCCCCCCCCCCACCATGCCATGCCAGGTCTTTCTACCTATTCCTGCACCCTGGCACATTTGCCTTTTGCTGACTTCTGGAGCACTGGATCCTTGCTGCTTTGGCTTTATTGATTTTACTGTTAAATAACCCGACCCATGTCTATCGTCTCTGGAGTTCTTCGCTCAGGTTTTCATTCCCTTCAGGGCTGAGCGTCATGGTCTGTGTACAGCACCTGCAAAGGCTGCTGGCAGCCTCAGTGCTCCTCCACTTGGTCTCCTCCCAAAGACTCTGCTTAACCCTTTCACTGCATGATTACCTGATGCCTCCACCTTGTCCAGAGAGGCTGTAGTAAGCAGCAGAACTTAGGTAGCCACAGACTCCTAGTGAGAATCACACCAGCCCCCTCCTTCCGCTTGGGTGGGGAGGGGAGTTCCTGTGGTCTGGAAAGCCTTGAGGTCTGTAGCACTAGCTTTTTCCAAAAGGGTGGGGAGGGGGAATACAGCAGCGAGCTGAAGCCTGGAGATGTGCTGCTGGCTCCGGGTAGATGGTTAGGCTGGTCCCCATGGTGAAGGCTCATGCTAGCCCTGCTGGCTGCTCAGAGGGGTTCGTAGCAGGATTAATAAACCGGGGCGAAGTGAGCCATTGTGGCTCAGCCAGGCCAGGAGCAAGACAGCATTTTTCCCTGCAGCATGCTAGGTACAATGCAGACAGGGATTAAGTGAATACCAACAAGCCCTTAGGCACCCTGTTCTCTGCCCATGTCATAGTTTCATAGTAGGTAGGGTTGGAAGGGACCTGAGCAGATCATCAAGTCCGACCCCCTGCTATGGGCAGAAAAGGATGCTGGGGTCAAACAACCCCGGCAAAGTATCTATCTAGCCTCCTTTTGAAGACCTCCAGGGTCCCTTGCAGCAGTGTGCCATGGGCCATCTCCTGGGCAAAACACGAGGTGCTGAGGGAACATCCAGCCCTACCAGGATACTCGCACTTGCCCTGGCTGGGTTGATTTGGGACTGGGGGCAGGGCAGCCACATTAGCATGATGCTGCACTGGGCTCACACAGACACGCTGTGCTGTGTACACAGCCCACGTTCTGTGGTGCAGGCTGGTGATGTGCAGATGTGTCGCTAGTGCTCAGGTGAAGCCCTGGCAGAGGTGCAAGAATCCCTTCTCCTTCCTTCGCTTCTGGTGAGAAACTGCATGTGTATGTTAACACATGTCCTCCTCTCTCTGGACCCCAGATGATCCTGTCTGCATCTTTAAGCACCAGCCCCAGCCACCACACTCAGTGCTGAAGTTCCTCCAGGACATCTTTGCCGGCAAGGACACGGCCCGCATCTTCTATCACACAGACATGATGGTGATGATTGACATCACGGTGCGGCAGATTGCAGACCTCTCCCCGGGAGACAAGGTACCAAGCACAAGGCTCTGGGTAGGGGCAGGGACTGGGGCCTCGAGAGGCAGAGTTACTGTGGGGTGGTGCTGTGCAGCCAGGGAGGGGCACTGGAGCAGAGCAGTCTGGAGCAGCGGTGGGTGCTTGGGCTAGGTGGAGCACTTATTTCTGGACCCTTCTCTCCTGGCTTGGCAGGACTGGCCAAGCAGCCTGCAGGGGCTCTGCAACCTTGTGGCCTGCCACCGGTCCAGCAGCTGACAGGCAGCCCAGACTTCTTGACAGCAGGGCCAGCGGGGAGGCCAGCCCCCTTTCTGCCTGTTGTCTGCTGAAAGGACATGTTTATGCGTGGTCCTGGAGGCCCTGAGAATGCACTGACTTTGGAAATAGACACATTCAGCCACGCACCTGTCTTCTAGGGAGCTATCAGGGCTCTGTCAGAGAATCCCCACATTCCTGTCGCGATGGGTGGCACCAGCTCTTGGGAGCACTAGTGGCCTGGATTGTTCTGGAGTGTGGGAGGGCAGGGTCGGTTTCCCTCCCCAACAGAAAATGGTCGAAAGTGCTCGCTCAGGGTACTCAGGGGTTTTGGCTAATGCAGTCACTTGCCATGCAGGCCAGTGGGCTTTCCTCAGGGCTTCCAAGAGAAAAGCAGTTCCCTTTCTTAGCCCCTGTATGAAGCAGAGATGGGAACATGCTGCTGTAACTATTGCCAAGGCTGGTGGAAGCAAGATGTGCAATTTTGGGTGGAGGAAGAGGAGGTGTGGGTGATGGAGTCCTCTCCTGCTGGTCACCTGGCAGCAGCTGTTCTGATTTTAATGCTTTAATGGGAGCTGGCGCTCTGGCTTACCTTGTATAAAGTCTCTCCCACTTTCTGCAGCTGCGGATGGAGTATCTGTCTCTAATGCACGCAATCATCCGCTCCACACCCTATCTGCAGCATCAGCACCGCCTCTTGGACCTCCAGGGGATCCTGCAGCGCATCCTGGCTGAGGAGGAGGAGGGGCAGCAGTGCCAGATGGACAAGATGATCATCTGGGAGATATATAAGGAGTTCCCAGAGATCGCTTCTGGCACTAGCTAACCGGACCTCGCACTGGACTGAGAGACCCACTTGGATCGTAAACATCTCTTGTTGACACTTCCTCCCCATCCCTGTCCAGTACAGCTCATACCTTGTTATTCCTTCAGGTGAGGCCTAGGGTTCAGATAATGCCAAAGGGCCTTTTAGAAGTGTCAGCAGTGCAGGACCCCAGTGGAAAGCGCCCCCCTGAGTTCTGCCTCCCCCGGGAGAGCTCTGACACTGAGTGGAAAGCGGATTGGCACAAGGGTGCAGATTCGTTACCGGGCCTGGGATAGGAGGGTGTTGGTTACCTGTCTGAGTGTAGACAGCAGGGGCTTATCAGGCTGGATGGCCTTGTGTGTTCAGCTCTGCTGGTGTTTGAGGTCCCAAAGCAAGAGGCCTTTGCCTTAGCCTACCCCTTCTCCATATGCATCTCTCCCTGCAGTTACCCAGGTGAGTCCGCCAGTGCTTGGAAGAAGCTTCTGTAACATCTGTTTTGTTTGCTGCTAGTGCAAAAGTGCCACAGGCCTGGCAAGGGAGGCACTAACTGGATCTCCAGTACAGTGTCTGGGGAGCCATACCTGCCTGACCCCAGGCTTCATTCTAGGTTGCAGCCTGCCAGCCTGGCTGGGGTCTCCCCCGACAGCTGCTTGCTCTGGTTTGCTTCCATCGTGCTGCTTAGGTTTGAATCCCATGTGCACTGTGCTGGCACAGAAGTAATGGTTGTTGCAGTGATGTTGTTCCCAGAAGCCTCTGGCCTCAACATGGGTCTGAGGCATGTCCTGCTTGGTGACAGCTGTAGCCTGCCTCCTGCTGTCTGCCCAGTTATTTCCTCTGGTGTGTAGCTGGGGGCAGGGAGTGCTGCCTTTAACGCCTGTGGATTCCTTGCCTTGAGCTTAGTAGTGGTTGGCTCTGCCTTGCCGTATCCCCTCTCCCTGTGACAGGGTGCTTGAGCCTGGCATTGTTGCTCTGTGAAGTGCGCGTGTGGAGACCCCTTCAGTTCGATTTCTTCTAGGGACCTAGCAAAAATTCCTGTCACAGATGTGGTCCCCAACTGACTCGGGTCTGTTGAGCATGGCACTCTGCCCATGCTGTATGAACCATTGCTCTGTCACTAACCAGAGGACCCTCTTCTGGAGCTTGGCAGCGCTCTGCATAGAAGCCATTAGAACTGGATATGCTTTAAACAACAGGTTGTTAAAGCATAACTAAAGCCACGGGCCATGGGTGTGAAGCCCTGGGAAGGGCACTGGTTGTAAAGCTCAAAGAGTGGGAGTGGGATGGGAGGTGGTTGTTGGCCTTCCCACGGTGAACAAACAGCCCCGTGAGAAACCTCTGTTCCCCTGTACAAATGTATGATTGTCAAAGCAACCTGTATTTTCTTAAACACTAAAGTGACTGTAACTCGCAAAGGAATAAACGTCTTAACTGTGCAAATGTGTCTCCTGCTTGTGGCATCCAGGTACTGGAGGGGAGGGGTGTTCCCCGGAGGTTGGGGTTGGGGAGAGGCTGTGTGAGAGAAGGCTGTGCTGCTGTGTGTAAGGAGTGCCTACTGGGGAGGCTGCGAGGCCCATTTCAGAAAGGCAGGCAGCCCTCCATCTGCTGCCACATGGTGTTAGCTGTGAAACCTCAGGCCATTGACCTACATGAGAGGCTTTGCAGTGCCAGAGCTGATTTTAGACACCAGAGGATAATGCAGGGCAATGCCAACTGGGCACCATGCCCACAAACATCTAGCACCAAACTCCACCAGCCTCCCCTCCTTCCCTGACAGGATGGGCAGGAAGTTGGGGAGCCAGTCACCCCGGGAGCTTCTGATGCGAGTCAGAAGGATGTGGGTTCTAGCGGAGAGGAGAGCAGGCCCAGGCTGGGGACAGCCATGGCAGTGACTGTGACATGGCCTGTGCCAAGGCAATGTCTCTGCTGTTGGTGCTAAAGCAGCTCAGCTCACATGGTGTGCCCACTGCTTATGTGTTCGCTCAGCAGAGCTGCTGG
>NW_005841885.1:18121-32603 GCF_000455745.1 Alligator sinensis
CAGCAGGCATTGAGGGTTGACCTGTCTGCGGTAATGAAGCACTTATCAACAACTGAAGCTCAGTTTATAAGGCGAGTGCCTGGCACCAGAGCTTAGCCCTGCCCCGGCCCATTGTTCCCTTGCGTATGCCATGGCCTCGTGACCATGAGGTGGAGAGGAAGGGTAGAGAAGTGCTTTAACTGTGTTGCAACAGAATCTAGTGCCTGTGGCCTGACAGGAGAGGCACAGTGAAATCTGCCAGCATTGCCATGGACAGGCCTCCTTTTCCTGGGCTGTGGGACACTGGGCTCTAGAAGGCTGCTGTAAGGGGTGTCAGGGGAGCTGCCTGCAACTCGGTTGGCATGAAGCCCACTGGAGCAAAATGCCCCACGCTGTCACCCACATGATAGAGAGCTCCATCAAACACCACCCATTGGTACATCTGTGGCCTTGGTGCTAACAAGCTCAGCCTAGGCGGCTGTGGCAGGATCTCTTGCAAAAGCTAATGTAGGTGCTGAGAGGGAGCCAGCTGCTCCCAGTATCAAAGTCCTTGGCCATAGAGCTCTTGGGCAAAGCCCATGGCTTCCCTCCACTGACCCTCCAGTCCTAAGCAGAGGCAAGGTTCTTGGGTAGTAGTACGTGCTGTGCCTCTTTGCCCATTGATGGCTAGTCCTTCAGGCTGCCGTGAAGCTCATGGTCCCAGCTTCATAGTGCTGCACAATCCCTGCTCTACTTGGTGTAGGCCTTTCCACCCCCACCCCCTGGCCAGCTGGGGCACTTGTACCAATGCAGGGGTTGGTGCTTTGGCCCAGGAGGCTGTGTTCTCCATAGCAGTGAGTGTCTGTCCCAGATCCCTTCAGATGTATCAGTCCCCCTTGTGCCTAGACAGTTCCAGCTGCGAGAGGGGTTGCAGCATGGGGAGCAGGGTGTGACGTGGTGGCTGCCCTTCAGATCCTGTGAGCTGAGGGACTTCTCTGAGGCCCAGTCCTCCTCCATAGTGAAAGAACAGCTATTGACTCAGGGTTAGGCAGGGGGAGAAGGGAGGAAAAGCTGCAGGATGGTGTAATGCCAAACCTGTCTAGCTCATGACACATGGGGTTCACCTGTCCAGGTGGAAAGAAATGAAGTGGACCAGGGTGGGTTGGGAAAGCTCAATCCCTTCCTTGCAGTCAGCAGGATCCCACTAAAGTGAAGGAGGAGAAATGGTTTTCACAGAGACGTAATGAATTGGAGCTGGATGCCCTCTGCTTCCCTTGCCAGTCTGGATGGGGACAAGAGTGTGAGTATTTCTGTGCCAGCAGTGTCCTGGTAGGTAAATAGTGTAATGGCAGGAAAAGGCTGGTGTTTAGCAAATCGGAGCAAATCAAACCTGTGTTCCCTCTGCAAACTCATTATCCAGGAGCCTATTCAGCAGCTCCATTGTTGGTGACGGGCACAGATAACGCACGAGTTTTCATCATGGACCGTTATTAAACCCGTATCTTTTCAGATCAGCATGTTTTTATTACATCTCGGGGGTGAGTGGCATCAGGATCTGGCACTGGAGAAGCTGTCTGGTATCAGTGACCCAGCACGTTTGTTTTATTGTCTGGAATGATTCAATTACAGCCCTTCTGTGGTGGTAATGCCCTGATGGCTCGCTCCCCCTCCCCCACGCTTTTGCCCGGGTAATTAGAACAAATAAACTTGAAAGCCTTCATAATTTTTTAAAAGCATTGCTTCTCTTCCAATTGGTTTTCCTGACAACAAGCCCCGTGGTGAAGGAGGTGCAAAGTATAATGAATTCAGTGTCTGAGCCTCTTGCATGTGCTTGTCACACACTGGTATTTACACTTCCAGCCCTTTGTTAGGAGTGATGGGGAGGTCCAGTATGGTGGCAGGCACTGGGGCACTGTCTGCCAGGACCTGTAGTCTGCCAGTGAGACCTCTGTAGAAGACAGGGTGGCTGTGCGCTGCATTGTGATGCCCCAGTCCTGCCATCTGCCCACCCAAGATCTATGGAGGGGGTTTGTCTTGAACAAATTCATTAGGAAACTTCATTTCTTTTTGTTAGGTTGGGATCAAATGCTAGCCCCAAACCCGGGACTTAAATGTCACCCAAGCTGGTTGCTGATAATGATCCCAAGCTGGCTGCTGATCACCCAAGCTGGTTGCTGATAATGATCTGCCCACAGATATTTCAGCATAGATGGTACATACCGAATCGTTGCGCTTGGCTGCCAATCTTTGTTAGTTGGCTCCTCTGTAACAGTGAAATATCACTTCAATGTGTTGAGAAACAGCTAATAATGCAGAGAGGCGCTTGATAAGTGTTTTCCAGGGCATTGTCTGAAAAAGATGAACAGCTTTTGTGAAGCTCTGCTTTTATGATTCCTGTTTGCTGTGCTGGGTTTAACCAGAGTCTCTGATCGGAATGGACTTGGACACTGGCCAACATGCTGAGGCCTATCAGATGTGGCCTTGTAATGATGCCTTGAATCAAAGCTGTTAAGAAAAAGGGCTCTGTATTTTCCCATGTGCTTGCATCTATGTCCCTATCTCCTTCCTGATCCCACAAGGGAGCTGGGAAAATGGCAGGATGTGAGGGGAGGCCCCCTGAGCCCGCTTTGAAATGGTCTCCAACATTGACAGTTTCCTAGTCCTTCTGGAGCCATGCACATAACTCTTCCTCACCAATGGTTTGTTCCCATCCTGGAGTACTGATTTCTTTCACGGTCCTATGTCGCCTTGAGAACCAGCAGGCTCATCTTTTTCGGGGAACAATGTGGTTACTGTTGGTAGCGATTTTTATCAGATGCTTAGGAATAAAATGGATTTGGTTTGGATGAGGCTGCTCCTGCTTCAGGCAGAGGGGTGGACTTGATTTCTGGAGGCTCCTTCCAGCTGGACTTCTCTGAGTCTACCTGGATTCGAATGGTGCCCTCTGCCTTGCTGCGTGGTGTGCCAGGCAGGTCACATCATACAGAAAAAGCAAAACCCTCCCTTTTCTGGCCCTCTGGTTTACACACAATCCTCAGCACAAACCTGTCCTTCCATGATCAGCCATCCTGGCTGCAGTCTTCTGGGGCAAGACCAAAATGAAACGTGAGAGCCATAAATAAAATTTTCTCCAGGAAGCTTTATTGAGGACTGTGCTACCCGAGGAGACTGGACTAAGCTAACAGGCAAACTTCAGGGCACACTGCAGAATCCTCAGTTTGATGCAGCTTTTCCCTTTGAAGTTAGTCTTGGGTGCTTGGTTTTGCTTTAACCAGAGAAAGCCAAGCAGAGGGTGTCCCCGAACCTGGGAAGCATGAGGGGTGGCAGTGTGGGCTGATGGAATGGGCCTATTTCACACGGCTTTTTGTGGGGTGGAGAAGGAGGGGATGTCACTGAAGAGTCCTAGATCAGGGAATCGGTGGGTATCCCCTGTCACTTAGAGACAGCCCACAGCAGCCAACCAGAGGACAAGTGCCTGCTCAGAGCACAAAGGAGCAGACAAGGGGCAATGGCTTTTATGCTTCACCACTTCTGCTGAATTCAGCCCTGTTGCTGAGGCAGTGCCTTGTTGTTTTGTAGATAGACAGTGTAGATTGCTTTAATTTCCACCCAACTATTGGTATGGGTGACAGTTGGCAAGCTAGACACCCATTTCCCACAGACTTTGATGCTGGCGTGCTGCAAGGATGGTAGGACCCTTTGACAGTGTCAGGCAATGGGCAAGGAACGTCATAAGGCTGCAGAGTCCAAAGTCCCAGTTCAACGCCAGAACCCAGGCTGTCCGTACAAACTGTTTGGCCCCATTGGCCCACGTATTGCCATGCTGCTCTTTCCGTGGGATGCCTGCCTTGATTAGGGTGCAAGGAATGAGGCAGTGATTGGACGTGGTGGGATTCTCCAGTTGTTGTGACTCATTGACTGGCTCACTGCGCACGGTCCAAACCATTGTGTATGTCCAGGACACCATTCGCAATCTTGATGATGTGGGAGCATGGAAAGCTCTTGCCACTCTTGGCATGGTGCAATGAGGAGGAAGTGACCTTCTTTGCCTGCTGCTTATTCAGTCACGGGGAAAAATGAACTCACCCCAGCCTGTGGATGGACAATGCCTGGTGAGTTCTCACTTCCTCTGAGGAAAGCTGTGGGAAGAGAGGGCTGAGCGCAGGTCTTGGCTCTCCTCGCATTCACTGCTCTCTTGGTATCGATGTCTGGAGCCCTGCAGGCAGGCAGTTTCCTTTGCTCTTAGTATTTGTTGCCACAGTGGTCCCAGCAGACTAGACAGCAAAGAAAATCCACTGCTGTCCTGCATCTCTGTTGAAGCTGGAGCAAAACCCCTGGGGAACCAGACCAAATATCCCAGCAGCCCCCTGCCCGTTCTATCAACTTGAAAATCTACAAGTAAAAGAGGCCTTTGGAGCCAGGAGAAGCAGGTGCAGCCAGTGCTGCCCTCTGGCCAGGCCCGAGGGCTGCTGCACCATGGCAAGTGCCATCATGGCTGAGAGGGGGGCTACCTCTAAGGCTGTGGGCTGAACAGGCCTGCGAAGGCCCCCTCCCCTTTTCTGCTACGTGTGAGAGAGACTTAAAAACGCATTTTCAGAGGCAATGGATGTTAGCTGCAGCCAAGACTGGGGGTTTGGACTGGGATGTGCCAATGCTCCTGCTGGGACTTAAAGCCAGAGGGTCTTGGCTGCAGTCTTGTCCCTCTGCTCAGGGACTTAGACACTGGATTGCCATATTTGGGGTCAGGAAGGAATTTTACCCATGGTGAGATTAGTATGGATGGTATGGGCTTTGCTTTCTTTTGTAGCAGGGGCGAGGCCTCGAATCTTTTAATTGTATATGAATAAAGGCGACCCCTGGCCATGGATGAAGGTGTCACTTCAGGGCAAGTCAGTGCTGCTTGTTCTGGTGTGAGGTGACCTCTGAGAAGAGGAGGCTGCTGCCTCTGCTCTTGGTTTGTTTTCCATAAGCAGTTGTTCCCGTTGTCTATCGCCCTTGTTAGGCTCTGGCCATGGCTCTGGAAGACAGGAACCGAACCGTGGCAGTCAGCCGTGGCAGCGCAGATTAGCTGAGTATAAATGCGAGCGGTGTCCTGCGGTGAAGGTAAGCTGCCCTGTCCCAGATCCTATTATCCTCATCTGTGTCCAGCTGTTTCCTAAGAACATCATTGCTTCTGCTGCTGTGCTCTTCAGAGCAAGGACCCTCTCTCCCAAAGGCTTTGTGCTCAGCCCCCCACACATCATGCAACTGAATTGCCCCCTAGGGCTGGTCTGAAGTGCCCTCTGGCTGCCTTTGTTTTAGGAGGCTGTCCCTGCCTTTGTCATATATCCTCTTGCTGGCTGCTTTGCTCAGGCCCAGTAGTTAATGATACCAGACTGCAGCTGTACAGACAGACCTCCAACCAGAAAATGAAATGCTGTGTGTTTGAGGGGTTCCCAGTAAGCCATCGGCTCTGTATACTGTGTGCTTGTCTTGGCTACCCATCTGCCTAATCCGTGATTGTGCAGGCAAGGCGCACAGCAAAGCCATGCTGGGGTCCTGCTGTCCAATTAAGCACCCACGATAAAAGGGAAATGTATTTAACTATGCTGGGGAACTGCAGGCTGGGCAGGGTTTAAATGTGATCTTAGCCTGAAGCAGAACTCTGCTGCTCTTTCGAGTTCCCTGCTCTTTGTACAGCAGCGAGGGAGGTCGCTTTCCTCTCCTAGGTCAGGCTGTCCTTCTAAAATTGGCTTCTCATTCTCCTAGAGAGGAGTTTTTCTGCCTGGAAGGAGAGTGCATTGCAATCTGGCTCTTCAGAAAAGTGATATTCAAAAGCCTCTTGAGAGTTGGGAAGGAACAACCTCAAGAACAATATTGTTCACAAAGCAAAGCAGTCATGGTAATAAAGGCTGCCTGCTGTCAGCTCCAAAAACAAAGGATTAAGAGGAGCCAGCGGACAGACTAGCCTGGTTGGTCTGTGTGAGGTCACTGAAGGAGACATGTTATTTCTTGAATGCTCTGCCTCCCTCACAGCTTGGCAAGGAACAGCCCTGGAAACTCCAGCACCCATTTCAAGAAAGGCCCTTATTGGTTTGGTTTGCAACTACGGTGGTGACAACTTTCTCCTCCTGGGCTTGCCCAGCTGGGGTCCCTCTGCCCGTTTCTACCCTGAAGAGCTGTGCCATTGTGACTGCTCCTGCTTAGACATCAGTTGCTGGTGAATTTTCCCACTAGTGCCTGTAACTTCTGTAATGCTCCCAATGCTTCCCAGATGCCAGGGGGTCAACACAGAGCTGTGCTTGTACATCACTTGGCTGAAAAACAGTCTTTGACTCTTCCTACTTGAATGGGAAGCTGCCGATGCCCTTTTAAACATCTGGTGGAAGGACATGAGCAGTGATCCTGGTTTTCTCTGATAAAAATGCCAAATGCTCTGATTTAAAACCTCCAAATCTGTGTTTTTCCATTATTAAAACGAAACACCACTCTATACATAGGTATCCATTGAACACAATGTTTTATTGATATATTTACAATTTGAAAGCGGTATGGAAGCCTACCCAGTGCCTCAATCACTATAATAAAATTAATTAAAGATGCCTATAAATTTTGGCATTTCATTTTGGGTTTTTTTTGTCATGGAAAATCAGAGCTGCCCCCTTTGCTCACCAGGATGCAGGTCCAGCTGTGGATGTTGTCGTGCCTCCCTCCCCCACCACTGCTTTGTAGTGCTGAGCAGCCCTGATACATTTGGGCCATGCCAGTGGCCCTCAGTCTCTACTCACGCCCCCCCTGGCCCTGCTGGTGCCCCTCAGTACCGACCCTAGCCTCCTGCCCTCCCACAGGGGGTCCCCAGCTGCTTGGGCTGCAGCCCCCTGCTCCTCTGCAGCAGCGCCCAAGCCCTAGCTGCCACATGTGGGAGGCAGTGGCTGCTGCAGCAGAGCAGAATGGAACCCAGCTCCCCCTCCCCCAAGGGTGGCATGGGCAGGGCAAAGGCTGTGGTGGGTGGTGGACAGGTGTGGGCTGCCTGCCTCTGTGCTGCTGCCCCTGCTGCTTCCAGGCGGGCATGGGCATCTCTCCATGACGGCATGGGGCTCGTGGCAGCAGCATTGAGCTTCCCTGCCCTGCTCTGCCCTGTCACCCTGGGTCCTGCCCACTGGGCTGCTAAGGCCCCAGGGGGAGGGCAGCAGGGTGGGGAGCCCCAAGTCCTCAGTGGGCAGCCCACCCGCACCCTGTGCACAAATATGGGGTGCATGTGCCTCCCATGGCCTCTCCCTGGGAGTGTGTGCAGTGGTCGGGAGCCAACCCCCACTCCACTCCCTGGATGAGCCACCTGTGGCCCCGTCCCACTCCCTGCTTGGGCCCTGTGGCCACACGTGGTCCTGGGCCCCAAGCCCCATGCACTGCCCCAGCCGGGCAGCAGCCCCAGCCCTGCCCACCTCCCTCCCTTACTATGGGGGCCTCAATCCCCTCTTCCCCTCCCCCCCCAGGCCAGATTTACTTGTGGGGAGCTGCTCTCCAGGTTGTCTGGTGGCCATGTGAATGTGTACATGCACACATGCATGTGGCACCCCCTGCCTGACCGCCTTCCTCCTGCTCCCCCCAGCCCCTTGCAGCCTGAAACTCTGCCAGCCTGCATGGAGAAATCCACCATTTCCCATGTTTTTCTCCTTTTTAAGGGAGAAAATCTGGGTTTTGCTCCTTAAAATGAAAATTCTGGGTTTTACTGCGTTTGTCCATGGTGAATAGAAAATCTGGATCTCTGGTGATGAGCCTAAAATGATCTTGTGCAAATGAATGATGATGTTGGCCAGACAGGTTCATGGCACCACGTCTCCTGTGTGTGGGGTCGTATCTGTTATCTGCATGTCCTTCTGCATTTGTCTTTTAGGCATGAAAGTCTCCAAGATCAAAATGAATGCCATTCATGGGTTACTTTGTAGAGGGTGGACCAACCCCTTTGCACGGAAGGCAGATAGTCTGCCCTTCAATATGCTTGCATCCCTGTGGCAGAAATAATGCAGTAGATGAGGGTGGGTTCTAATAGGATCAGGCTGCACTGGAGAGGCAAGCGAAGCTAACAGCAGCAAGAGTGTCTGGTTGTTCTTTTCTGTCTCTCTCTAAATACAAAATAGATGGAGTTTGTATCTGAAAAAGTATTGGCAGCACAGGATTAATATGTAACACTGATTTAAATGAGGAGAGAGGAGCAACTTGGTAAGTTAAGAGCCATTTTCACAAGTCAAGGGCAGGCTGAGGGGGTAGGGAAAAAAAAGAGGAAGCTTGTGGGAGATGCCCTATCTGCAAGTGAAAGTGTCCTGCTTTTCTTTGTTTTTAACTGGGAAGAGTTTAGGCTGGAATGTACAACCTGGTCCCCAAGGAAACAGATGAAAAAATTAACAGGATTCAGTGCTTTGTCAACCTAATGCTAGAAGTTTCATAGTTTCTAGGATCGGAAGGGACCTGAACAGATCATCAAGTCCGACTCCCTGCCCTGGTCAGGAATGAGTGCTGGGCAGGAATGACAGAAGGAAGGCGTGTGATCTGAAGTTCCCCATTCTGCATCCTCCACAGCCACTAGGTTTGCATAGTGATGCACTTTTCTGGCACTCTCCTTGGAGCAAAAGCAGAGTAGAAAGGAATGTTGTGCCGTGTCTGCCTGAGCACTGGTGTGTATGGTGCATTTGTGAACTGGTGCCTGTCAAATACAATGAAAGTTTCTAAGTTGCCACACACAATTAAATGAGATGCCCCTTCCTCCCCAGCAAAGCAGGTCTCACCTAGGACAATGTAGCACGAGTATTTTAACTACTTTTAGGTAAAAAGAAGATTCATAGATGTTAGGGTCGGAAGGGACCTCAATAGATCATCGAGTCCGACCCCCTGCATAGGCAGGAAAGAGGGCTGGGTCTAGATGACCCCAGCTAGATGCATATCCAACCTCCTCTTGAAGACCCCCAGGGCAGGGGAGAGCACCCCCTCCCTTGGGAGCCCGTTCCCGACCTTGGCCACTCTAACCGTGAAGAAGTTCTTCCTAATGTCCAGTCTAAATCTGCTCTGCTAGCTTGTGACCATTATTTCTTGTAACCCCCGGGGGCGCCTTGGTGAATAAAACTTCACCAATTCCCTTCTGTGTCCCTATGTTGAACTAAAAAGCAGCCACAAGGTCGCCTCTCAACCTTCGCTTGCGGAGGCTGAAAAGATCCAGGTTCTCTAGTCTCTCCTCGTAGGGCTTGGTCTGCAGGCCCTTAACCATACAAGTGGCCCTTCTCTGAACCCTCTCCAGGTTATCCGCATCCCTCTTGAAGTGCGGCGCCCAGAATTGCACGCAGTACTCCAACTGCGGTCTGACCAGCGCCCGATAGAGGGGAAGTATCACCTCCTTGGATCTATTCGTCATACATCTGCTGATGCACGATAAAGTGCCATTGGCTTTTCTGATGGCTTCGTCACACTGCCAACTCATGTTCATCTTGGAGTCCACTAGGACTCCAAGATCCCTTCCCACTTCCGTGCCACCCAGCAGGTCATTTCCTAGGCAGTAAGTATGCTGGACATTTTTCCTCCCTAGGTGCAGCATTTTGCATTTCTCCTTGTTGAATTGAAGAGGACTGGTGCATCAACTGTTCAGTTTGAGGTCTGGAAAACTTACTTTGTAGTGAGAATAAAAAATTCCCCTTTGCTTTTTTAGTTTACCCAAGAGAAAGCTAAGATGTGGCTTGATCATGGTCTTACAAGTACTTGCATTAGAAGAAATCAGGTGGTAGAAGTCTTTAAATTGGCAGACTAGGATAATGCAATCCAAGCAACTGGGCTGAGAGCTGAAGCTAAACCAGTGCAGGCTCAGTGGTGAGATGCAGATTTTTATAGTGCGGGTAAGTAGCCATTGGAGGAAATGAACTATGGATGTAACTCTCCAGCATGTGAAATTCTTAGATCCAGGCTTGACGTCTTTCTGACAGATTTGTACCAATTCATACCAAAGTTATGGTCTTGATGCAGGGATCACTGTTATGCAGGTGGTCAGACTAGATAGTTCTGGTTACTTATAGCTTGTGAATCTATGGGCTATTATACAGATGGGTAAACCAAGCTTCAGGGATTGGCCCACTCTGCCCCAGTTACTCGCTGACTTAACAGCAGAGCTGGAAAGAGCATCTTGGAATCTGGGCCAAAATTCTTCCAGGTGCCAGTGTCTGCACTGAAGCTCTTCTGTTCTTAAACCCTCCAAGCAGTGGCCTGAATTTCAGAAACGCTGAGGAGTTGAGCTCCTGCTCACTCACTGCAAAGTGTTTCTGAGAATCTAGTTCTGCATTTAAGACCTTATATAAATGTAGAGGGGGGCTGGTTTTAGGCGACCATTTTTCCCTGTTAAACCTTGTACCATGGCTCCTGCTCACTTTGTTCATATTCTAATTACTGCCTCCTGTCAGGCCCAACGGTCTCTTGGCAGGACCGAGAAGAATGTTCCCTTGGCAGGACACTCTCCGAGCACTGTGGGACCAGGAGCACAAAAGCATTGTGGGCAGAGATGCACAAGGTCTTCAGCGAAAGGAAGTTTTCCCACAGACTGCAAAGATAAAAACAATGCTGAATATCACAAAATCAAAAAGTCGGGCATCTAGAGGTGGTTGCCTGTTCTGGTGAATGGGCTTCACAAAGTCCTGCAAATCTACTTCAAGTAACCCTGTCAACCTGGTACTTAGGACTCTACTAGATGTCCTAATGCTTTGTACAGGCTGCTGTGGAGAAGCCTCAAAGATATGGACAGCAATTGGGCACCTAACATTCAATGAAAGCTTGAGGCAGTCACTTAACTTCCTCTTACCCTAATGGCTCCAGCAAGGAAGAAGGTCCAGCCCATGGAAGGTAACTTGCAGAGCTTGAGCAATCAGCACACCAGAGCTTGGGTCTGGACTCAATAGATGTACATTGTGGGGGGCACTATTGATATGTTGCATGATATACAAATCAGGGGGGTGCTACCAGTAAGCTCATTGCTCAGCAGATCTCAGCTGGGGCAATTGGTCCCTGCCTTTCTAACCCTATGGCTGGCTGGCTGGCTTGCTGTCTTTTGATTCAATGGAATTAAGTTCATGGTAGGTATGTGCAGTGTCAAGGACCTCATCGCTTCCAGTTCTTTGTTGTGCTTCCCTTTTCCCTTCCTATGGCACAAGTTGAATAACAATAATAATCCTCTCTGTCTTGGCCCACAGGCCTTTGGACCCTGCTCTCTGTCAAAGGACTCTTCCGTTGTTACTTTCTTCTGACATCTAGTGCCGAACACTAATGAGGATGTAAACCCCTGTTATTCCTAAGCCTATTATAGGCTTCGGTGGATTATGTGGTGATATTAGTCAACTGAGATAAAGCTAATGGCTACATTACAAGACTGGCTAATAACCCAACATGGAAAAGAATTGGGTCCTTTTTCTTGAAACTGAAATGACCAGTTTTGCCCTGCTCTCATTCTCATTTGGAGGCTAAAAGAGAGTCTCCTTTTGGGGAGCAAGAGCAGATTAGCTAAATCACTGTTTTACATGCGGGCAGACTTGCTCTTGGAGCAGAAGCCAACTGGGCACAGCTGTGATTGTATCCCAGATAACCTGGTGTCCTATGAACACTGTCCAGGATAATCTCTTCCCTGATAATATCCACCTCTGCTCAGCTCTTTTTGGCATGGAAAAAAGGGAATCTCTCTTTGCCAGAGAAACAACAACCTTTTCTCCTGCATGTGATTAGAAATCAGTTCTAGTGGGGGAAAAAAAAATTCAAAGTCAGTCGTGATGCCTTGCTGATAAGATCCAGATTGAATCACAGACACTTTGGGAGCCATGAAATTTGAAACAGATGCAGCTTTTGGCACAATGATTTGTTTCTAGAGTATTTTTTTTTTTTATTGTGCTCCTGGTCTTCTTTATTGTCATCTGGAAGCCCTGACTAATGCCATTGTGGTAGGGTCTGGATAACAGCCTACCAGACAGTCCAGTCCTGGTTAGCACTGTGTGCCTAGGTCTCCCTATTACTGCTCAGTTTTTCAGAGACCTAACTCACTCCCTAGACAAAATCTGATGTCATTACAAGAGAGAGCCTCATAAAGCTGGCTAGCTTTCAGAGCAGAGGTGCTTACATTTCTATGGAAGCCAGAATATCCCTTCAGCTGACTAGGAAAGGGTGTCAAGAACAGCACCTGTACTGCACAGATGGGGAAGCAATGGAGCCAGCAGCCTTGCTGCCATGGAAGGGAGTGTTCCCAATATGTTTACTAGCTCTAGCTATCTCGTGTGTTTGTATGTGTGTTCACCACATTGTCTGGAGTCTGTTGCTCTGTAAATATGCTCTGTGGACAGAGGATTAATATGCTTTGTGGACAAATTGGAGAGAATCCAGTGGAGAGCAACAAAAATGGTGAGGGGGCTAGGGGACATGCTGAGGAAAGACTGAGGGAATGGGGCTTATTTAATCTAGAGAAGAGAAGACTGAGAGGGGATTTAATAGCAGCCTTCAACTACCTGAAGGGAGGTTCAAAATAGGATGGAGCTGAACTGTTGTCAGTGGTGGCAGAAGACAGAACAAGGAGCAACGGTCTCAAGTTGTGGCAAGGGAAGTTTAGGTTCAATGTTAAGAAGAATTTTCTCAGTACGAGGGTAGTAAACCACTGGAACCGGTTACCCAGAGAGGTGGTGGAAGCTCCATCCTTGGATGTTTTCAAAACCTGGCTAAACAAATCTTTGGCTGGGATGATCTAGTTGGGGATGGTCATGTTTTGAGCAGGGGGTTAGAGTAGATGACCTCTAGAGGTCCCTTCCAACCCTAAATTTCTATGATTTTATGAAACAGCACCTGAGGGTGGTCATGGAGGGGCAGGAGCGTTCTTCAGTTGCCCATTTCCCCCCACTACTGCTACCTGCCTTCCAGCAGCAGCTTGTTTGCTTGTGTCAAGAACCTGGATCTTCCTGGTGGGCTCTTCTAAAGGGAGCTTGCAGCTTGATTCTGCTATTGATGGAGAAGCCCACAGTGACGCTCAAATGAGAAGTAGCTTTACAAAGGCTTCTCCCACTTCCTTCCCAAGGCTCAGCTTGCCTCAAAGCCCACCTGCTACACTGCTGGAGGGCTTCCCTCCCTTGCAACTGAGCCCCTGTTTCTGTATTGCTCCCTTTCTTCTATGGTTGGGGCCCAGCTATGCCCATTTAGAAGCCCATGCCCAGCTCATTGCTGCATGTGGAGGGTTTTGTGCAAGCAAGAACCAGGGCCCATTGGGTACTTTTAGTGTCTGCCTCTGGCTGATCTTGGAGAATAGAGATGATGACTCTGGAATGAGAGGACCTGGGATACTCAGCTATTGAAATGGACAAGGCACTAAAGGGATCATCCTGACCTGGCCTTTTGGAGGACATGGGCTGACACAATACTGCCATCCCAGCCTCTTCTAATTCTGTGTTCACAGCTCTCTCTGAGAGAAGCAACTTGAGTTCTATTTTTCCCTCTCTTTTTAAGTGTCCATGAGGAAGACAAGTTGGAGCAGAGCCAGTGTTGAGGCTTTAGGCCTGGACATGGAAACAAGTCCTGTGCACATCTGTAGCACCCTTTTATTAGCATGTAGTTTTATTGCAGTGGTACCTATGGGCTCTAAGCAGGGGCCAATCGCTTCTGGTACTGTGCCAACATAAATCCAGGAATTCAGTGCTTTGCAAAGGTAAATACATGTATCCATTGTACAGATGGAATAACTGAAGTTCATGGCAGCTAATGGACTTTATACCAACAGGAGTAGAATCCATATCCTCTCTTCATGCCAATCAATCACTGTCTTTCTCTGCAAAGATTTACTAACTCGCTCCCATGTCCAAAATGTTCTCTATCCATGTTGTACTCTTTTCTTATCTCTTCCGCACACATCTGTGTTCACTGGGGGTGGTAATAATACAACTGCTTGTTTGGTGCCTACAGCTGGGTTTTCAGTGACTTACAGTTTGCAATGAGATATGTAGGATAGTAATAAGAGGCTGCAGCTTACACCCTATGTATGTGGCTTGTGATATGCCCTAGCAATACAAACTAGTGAGAGCTGGTCATCTTTGTGGGGGCCGAGGGGGGATCGAGGATCAGGAGTCCTCGGGAACGCTAGCTGGGGTTGCGGCTGCGATCCCGTGACGGGCAGATGGGTACTCTCTATCACCAGAGCGAAATTAGGCACAGACGAGACACGTATCAATTGGAAAAACAGAGATAGCTTTACTTACACTGTAGAGTCATATACAGCGCAGGCAATCATAGTTGCAACAATTCTATTCTCTAATCGCTAATCGAGGAGCTCTTGTAGACCGGGTAGCTCGGGTCTAACTCGGGCATGCAACACGGAGGATACATCGCAAGGCTTCGCCGACGGGCAGTCGTTGGCAGGTGATCAAGCTGCCGGAGTTCCACTCCGGGGGGAATCACGGAGTTCTCCAACTAGGGCGGAAACGCCCCTAACCTTTTATACAGCTAGCGAGCCAATTGCCAGCCACCACGTGGGAATAATTTAACATCGGCCAATCGT
>NW_005841885.1:34304-34867 GCF_000455745.1 Alligator sinensis
AGTGCCAGGCAGCTCGCTCCTTCCGCGGTGCCATCTTGGAGTGGCGTCGACTTGGGACTTCTCTCCTCTGCCGCTTCTCGTGCTGCCGGAACGGCCGCGAGCAGTCGGGCTTCTAGGTCTGCATTCCTCCGCAGCAAAGTTGTCACAGCGCGAAGCAACACATCCAATACTCTCTCTCTTTTATCCCTCGGGGCTACACTCGTATGGCCTCTCAACCCAAGCGCCATCGGGGGGTTAAACCGGTTAGCCGTTGTTGGCTCTTCACCCTCCCGTGCGAGCTGCATGCAGCGAGCGAACTCCTGGCTGAGAGCCGGGTTCACGTCGCCTGATTCCCATCTGGCGAAGGGTGCGGTGTTCCCTCTCTCCCGGGGCCTGAACTGGACTCTCTCGCTGCCCATCACACACCCAAACGCCTCGGGGTGCAGATGTGCCTCCCATACTTCTGATGCCTCTTCTCCTTTTTCCTTCAGTGAAAGGTAGCCATTGATAAATCTCTCACCCACTCCGCCGGCCTGGTGATACGCGATGTGGACGCCTAGTTGCTCGGAGCTGGCCCCCTGGGG
>NW_005841885.1:35041-37809 GCF_000455745.1 Alligator sinensis
ATCGAGGAGCTCTTGTAGACCGGGTAGCTCGGGTCTAACTCGGGCATGCAACACAGAGGATACGTCGCCAGGCTTCGCCGAAGGGGAGTCGTTGGCAGGTGATCAAGCTGCCGGAGTTCCACTCCGGGGGGAATCACAGAGTTCTCCAACTAGGGCGGAAATGCCCCTAACCTTTTATACGGCTAGCGAGCCAATTGCCAGCCACCATGTGGGAATAATTTAACATCGGCCAATCGTATTATGCAAATCTGCATTTCCTCGGCGGGAACTCTATCCACGCCGGAACTCTTCACCATGCTGAGACTTCCCCTGCCTTACCATGCCTTGTGCTAGAAAGTTCCACTGTGTCGAGGCACTGATCCAAATCAGCTCTGACAATCTTCAAGTTTCCATCTCAGCCAAAAATGTAGATAATGCTCCATAAAAACAAGACCTAGCTTTCTATTTAACCTGCTCTGCCCTTCTGGAAGGTCAGGTTGGAGTCTTCCTTGTCTTCTCCTGCCTACTTATTTCTCTTTGCAGTAGAAAATTAAACAAAGTTCCATTTCTTGTATCTCTTATCCAGTGTATAAGATCCAGCTCCTGTATATCCTGATTGGTTGCTTATGATGTAATGTCACCTGTGGTGGGACTGGTATTAACATTATGTTCTAAAATGCTGATGTCTGTGTGTATTTGTGGGATTTCAAAGCAAACAGAGGCTCTCTCCCTGCCATATAAATTTCCCTTTCAACTGGGAGACTTAAAGGAGCCTCAGAGGCAATGAGCTGCAGCTGCCCCTTGCCTGCTTTGTGTTCCTCTGTTTAAACAGGTGCTAAAGTGTCATGGTAGTAATGTGCCAGACTGGGCACAGTGATCTCTATCGGTGTTGCATAATTGGATTTTATGAGTTGGCAGGATCACTCTGTTATTTCATACAGAAATGTGAATGTAAGAATAATAGTGACACTAGCATTTAATGGGTTCAAGCCTATTTTCCTTGAGTAAATAATGAGTAGCTGGCTTCTCTTCTGTATGCAAGACCTCAGCCTTTTCTCAGTAGCTATTGCTGTAAGCTGGCATTTTTAAATGCTAATAGTGCCCTGGTTTTTGCAGGTGGGCGCAGGGCAGTGACCATGGTTTGGGAACTGGGGAAGTTGGATTTATAATGCAAGCCACTACAGCATCTGCCTTTTTGGCTCCACAGGATGAGAGGGGAGGTCTAAACTCCAGCCTTTGAACCTCCAAGACAATAAGCCAGATGACTCAATGGCCAATGCTAGGCACTGGTGTGAGTGAAGAGGGGTGGTTTCTCTCCATTGTGATAATAGGGACAATGAGGCTCTGATTGGAATTCTCTTCCTAGCTCAGCTTCTGTTAAATCACTGCAGCAGCTGAGCATTGGCTTGTGCCATCCACATGCCAGGGCCAGGGGTGGTCAGGGCTGTACCACTGGAAGCCATCATTGGAGCTGGCAGTGGAGTATTAACTGTTAGGATGCCACTAGCCTTTGTCAGCTATTTGAAGGAATAAATGTGGATGGCTCTTCTCCAGCAGCCCAGCTATGACTGGAAGGCAAACTCTTGGAAAGGTTTCAGTTCCCTAAAGAAGGCTGGGGTTGAATATAAAGTCTCTGTAAGAGCCAATTTGTTTTTTCAAGTATCAGTTGATCTACGCCTCTCTGCCCTGTACGAGATGTTGTGTGTCCCCACTTCTGCAGGCGGGGAGAGGGAAGCAAAAGGCTGCTTTATAGTCACAGCCAAAGAGGAGATCACTGTGGGGCCAGAGCAGATTTTAGCAGTTGCTGGTTCCATCTCCTCTGCCAAACCCGATCCAGGATCCTAGAACTGACTCGGTCTTTAGGCAGGGAGCAGGACCCCCTGCTTGAAGCCAAGATGAGCTTTTCACCATGTATTTTTAAAAGATCCCCATCGCTCAGAGCACAAATTGATCACTAACTGCCTGGGCTCTGAAACAAAACATCTGCCTAGAGGGGAAGTTGGCTTAATTGTCTGCTGTGGGAGTTTCTTGTGCTCTCCCCCGCGGCTCTGGGATTAGCTGTTGTCAGAGGTCATCACCAGCGGCAGGATGCTGGATCCCAGGTCTCATCCAGCCACTGGGCCGAGGCTCAGGAAGCAGAGGGAGGGCTGTGATCGAAGAGGGAGAGATGTAGGCAAGCCCCAACCTGTTTTAAGGTGGTTTCCCCTACCTCTTTTCATGTACTACACGATAAAGACCATTCTGGCAGGGTGGGCAAGCTTGAAGAAGCGACAGGATGACATCCTGCATTAGACTCGAGTCAAAGAGGGCTGCGCTGTGTAACTTGTCTGGAAGGCTGTTTCCAGGAAACAGCTGATGAAAGGGAGCCCGGAGGTTGCTGTAATACATCAATTAGCCTCCTCCGAGAAGAAGCATTGCATCTGGCGATTAACGGAGGCTGGCTCTCGGGCAGCGTGGGAGGAAGTGGAGGAAAGATGATTTCCTTGCGGGCGTGACCTGCCCCGGCCATTCACTCAGACACGGCTCTGGCCCCCGCTTTCTCCTCGCGGCTCCCGGCGCGTGTGCCGGATTTTCTGGTTTTAATTTCGGCTGATAACGGGAGCCGGGACGAGGGTCAGGGTCACGCTGCGGCTGTAGGAGGAGCCACGGTGGCCAAGTGGGAGCATAGAAACTAGGGTCTGGATTAAGTTAGTGACTAAGCGCTGCTGGGAACAGGTGCCAGCGGGGATGGAGTGGGTGTGGCCTCCCTGGAGCCCGTGTGTGTGTGTGTGTGTGTGGGGGGGGGTGGT
>NW_005841885.1:38672-56918 GCF_000455745.1 Alligator sinensis
GGCGGTGGCGGACCGCAACGACCACGACCCCGTGTTCGAGCAGGGCGAGTACCGCGAGACCATCCGGGAGAACGTGGAGGAGGGCTACCCTATCCTGCAGCTGCGGGCCACAGACGCTGACTCGCCGCCCAACGCCAACATCCGCTACCGCTTCGTGGACGAGCGCGCCGCCCATGCTGTCTTCGAGATCGACCCCCGCTCGGGGCTCATCACCACCAGCGGCCCGGTGGACAGGGAGATGATGGAGAAGTACGCGCTGGTGGTGGAGGCCAGCGACCAGGGGAAGGAGCCTGGCCCCCGGTCAGCCACGGTGAAGGTCTACATCACCGTCCTGGATGAGAACGACAATGTCCCGCAGTTCAGCGAGAAGCGCTACATTGTCCAGGTGCGGGAGGACGTACGGCCCCACACAGAGATCCTGAGAGTGACGGCCACTGACTTGGACAAGGACAACAATGCGCTGGTTCACTACAACATCATCAGTGGCAATAGCAGGGGCCAGTTCTCCATTGACAGCGTGACCGGGGAAATACAGGTGGTGGCGCCTCTGGATTTCGAGGTGGAACGCGAGTACGCCCTGAGGATCCGTGCCCAGGATGCAGGGCGCCCTCCCTTGTCTAACAACACAGGCATGGTCAGCATCCAAGTGGTGGACATTAATGACCATGCCCCAATCTTTGTCAGCACCCCATTTCAAATCTCTGTGCTGGAAAATGCCCCCCTGGGCCATTCTGTGATCCACATCCAGGCAGTGGACGCAGATTATGGGGAAAACTCTCGCCTGGAATACAAACTGACGGGGGTCTCAGCCGATACCCCCTTTGTGGTGAACAGCGCCACTGGATGGATCACAGTGAGTGGCCCGCTGGACCGAGAGTCAGTGGAACATTACTTTTTTGGGGTGGAGGCTCGGGACCACGGTTCTCCATCCTTATCTGCCTCTGCCAGTGTCACCATCACAGTCATGGACGTGAATGACAATCGCCCTGAGTTCACCCAGAAGGAGTATTTCATCCGTCTGAATGAAGATGCCGCGGTGGGGACCAGTGTTCTCAGCGTCACTGCAATCGACCGGGATGTGAACAGTGCCATCAGCTACCAGATAACTGGGGGGAACCCACGCAACCGCTTCTCCATCAGCACTCAGGGCGGTGTGGGACTGATCACCCTCTCTCTGCCCCTGGACTATAAGCAGGACAGGAGCTATGTGCTTGCGGTGACTGCCTCTGACCGGACCCTGCATGACATCTGCCACGTCCATATCAACATCACAGATGCCAACACCCATCGGCCAGTGTTCCAGAGTGCCCACTATTCGGTGAGTGTCAATGAGGACCGTCCAGTGGGCAGCACAGTAGTAGTGATCAGTGCTACTGATGATGATGTGGGGGAAAATGCCAGGATCACTTATTACCTAGAGGACAACATTCCTCAATTTCGCATTGATCCAGACTCGGGGGCCATCACCTTGCAGGCGGAGCTGGACTACGAAGACCAGGTGACCTACACTTTGGCCATCACTGCCAAGGATAATGGCATTCCTCAGAAAGCGGACACCACCTATGTAGAAATCATGGTGAATGATGTAAATGATAATGCCCCCCAGTTTGTCAGTGCTCACTATCAAGGCATCATCTCTGAGGATGCCACGCCATTCACCAGCGTGCTCCAGATCTCTGCCACTGACCGGGATGCTCATACCAACGGGCGGGTACAATACACCTTCCAGAATGGTGAGGATGGAGATGGGGATTTCACCATAGAGCCCACCTCTGGGATTATCCGCACCGTCCGCAGGCTGGACCGGGAGAGCGTTCCTGTCTATGAGTTGACTGCCTATGCTGTGGACAGGGGGGTGCCTCCTCAGAGAACCCCAGTTCACATACAAGTCACTGTTCAGGATGTGAATGACAATGCTCCTGTTTTCCCAGCTGAAGAATTTGAAGTCTTGGTGAAGGAGAACAGCATTGTAGGCTCTGTAGTAGCCCAGATCACAGCTGTTGACCCAGATGAAGGGCCCAATGCCCAGATTATGTATCAGATTGTGGAAGGCAACATCCCCGAGATCTTCCAGATGGACATCTTTTCTGGGGAGCTCACTGCCTTGATTGACCTGGATTACGAGACAAAGCCTGAGTATGTAATTGTGGTCCAGGCCACATCAGCTCCTTTGGTCAGCAGAGCCATGGTCCACATCAAACTCATTGACCAAAATGACAATAGTCCTGTCCTTAAGAATTTCCAGATACTCTTCAATAACTATGTCTCCAACAAGTCCAACACCTTCCCTTCTGGTGTGATAGGGAAGATCCCTGCCTATGATCCAGATGTGTCTGACAGGCTTTTCTACACCTTTGAACGGGGAAATGAACTGCACTTGTTGATTGTAAATCAGTCAAGCGGTGAGCTGAGGCTGAGCCGAAAGCTGGACAACAACCGTCCCCTGGTGGCCTCCATGCTGGTGACTGTGACAGGTATGATGTTTAAACTCTTTGCGTGACTGAGATGGTGGGAATGTTTCCTAGACATGTCTGAGTGGTTCTGGGCTGGGTGCTTCAACATGTATATTGCAGTGCTGGGTTGTTAGTGTTTGGACCATTATTTCATTTAAAATGAGACATGTTTAGGGGCTGTGAGAGCATTCACTTTACTAGAGTACCTTTGTTTGAGCACCAAGGGTGTTGATGACATACAAAAACAAAGCACTGTTATTCAGCTAGATGATCAGTTAGTTCCATCTGAATCTGGTGGCTAGGTAGTTTTTTGACATACTTTCTAGTCAGCGTGAGTATCTGTGACACACTCCAGGGGATACTGGCCTGCAAAGCAAGCTGTTTTCCCTGGTGGCTAAACAGACTGCTTCTGCTAGCTCCTGGGTGCGTCTGATACAAGGCTGAATATACTACATTTACTTTGCTTTGAGTCCCTGCTGAGGCAGGGAGCAAGCCCGCTGTCTGTGCTGTGCTCCCAGCCCTTCTTGGTTCAGTTTGGGTGTCAAACTCATCCCTTTTAAAATGAACCGGTTCATGTATTTACATTCAACATTTTCCTCTTGGTTCCAACTCCCCCTGCTTCTATTCTCCCCCTATCTCCAAACAGGGCTTTCATTGACGTTCTGACTGTAGAGAGGTGATGACTGCAGGGCATTTTAGGGTTAAAGGCTCCAGAGCAGTTTCACAAATGTTGACTTCTGGTTTTGAGTCTGAGTTACTGCACGTGCAGAAGCTGGGTCTATGAGCAATCTCACTAGAGGCGTAGACGAAGGTGTTAATTGTGCTCCCTAAGTTGTCTGTGTGGGCTGTTCTGCGGAGTATATCACACGTTCTACTGACTGTACCTGTGACCCTGTAATGTGGGAAAGCATTAGGCCCACTGTACAGGTGAAGATAAGAAGCACGGGCAGACTGAGGCACTCACCCAAAGTCTCACAGGAAACAGAGCCAGGATTTGAACACAGAGCTCCTGAACACTGGCCCCTTTGCTTTTTACCACCAGAGCATCTTGCCTACCTTGTGGAAGGTGTTCTCTGACACGGAGTCCTGATTTGTGCCAAGTAACCCATGTGTGACTTGCTGAATGAGAACTGGGAGGTGCCCATTTGAAGGGGGTCACTGACACTTGTGCTGAAGTTCTCCATCTGTGCCTAGGGAGGCTTACATTATTCATGCCTTGCCATAGATCCATAGCTGCCATCTAACCCTCCTCCCATCCCCCACCCACTTGCTTAGCTGGGGGGAGCTGGAAAAATAAAGATCTCATTCCCTTCAGAAGATGGAGTGTGGGCTTTACGTGGTGATCCGTTTCCGCACTGCCCTGTGGAGCCAGATACAGCTCGTCACCAAATTGGGGTTCTTTAGGGGTTAATTATAACTGCAGGGCAGGGTGATATCACATTGAGGCACACACACGCACACACGCTGATTGCTAGAGATGGGGGAAGCTGGGTTGACCTTTCTCGCTTCTGCCTGAGCGTGTTTATGCAGGCTTTGCCTCGGCACTCACTTAACCCTGCACAAAGGCGGGCGGAAATCACGTCCTGAGGTCTTGCCGTCAACTGCCTTAGAACAAGAAGGCTCTTCAAAATTACTGTGCTGTCATTTTCCAGCGGAAATGAGAAGAGAGAAGGCTGAGCTCATGGATGAGGGGAGGAGGGTGGAAAAGAAACAAGGGAACAGAGCCTTAGTGGGTGGAGGGGGGGCAGGAGAGCAAAGCAGGGATGTGCCTTTGTTGGCATTGGTGCTATCTCGGAGGTTAGGCCCGGTTCTATTAAACTCTCACTTTCTTGTGTCCCTTCCATTTTATTATTCTGTAGTTCACTGAGCTCTACCAGGCACATTGTGCTAGATAAATGTGTGGGGGAAGCCCCATGGCTGCAGCCTAAAGTGACACCAAATTATCACCGTTTTAAAGAAGGGACTCAGAGCCCTGGGCAGAAGTGATTGAAACAAGATTAAAATTTCCCTGCCTTCTTTGTTAGCATCTGTTACTTCCCAAAGTGCCTGCAAGGACACCAGATTCATTCTGTGAGCCCATTTGCTCCTGCAGATTCACAGTAATGAAAGCCTGTTTCCACGGTACCCTGAGCTCTTAGCACGTAACTGTCCAAGAACGTTCCGTATATCCAAGAAGCTTCCATTTCTGTTTGTAGGATTTTGTTTGGTCTCTGGGAAGGCACCAGAGGGCTACAGGCTGGACTGAAAGCTAGAATACAGATAGATACTATTCAATCAAAGGGCAAGTGCTTTTTCTGTTGCCATCTCTGGTTGGTTGCTTTGCTGCTTGTATTTATTACCTACCACAACCTTCTGTCTGCCAAGGTTCATAATGTGTGAAGTGGAATGGAAGACATAAAGTGGTGCTATTCCACATAGACTGAAATGACAAACCCCGTGACTGACAGCACAAATGATAGAATTGTTCGGATCAGGGAAAGGGAGGGTTTCAGTCAGAGCAGCAGGTTTCAAAGAGAATGTGATCCCTTGGGATGGGATGGGTAGTTTCTCCTGCAGGCACTTTTATAATCCCTGTGGAAGGCTCTGTCATAGATTTCATAGACATCAGGGCTGGAATGGACCTCGGAAGATCATTGAGTCCAGCCCCCCGCCCCAGGGGCAGGAAGTCAGCTAGGGTCAAAGGATCCCAGCAAGATAAATGTCCAATGTTTCTTTAAAAAGTCCGGAGTAGGTGCTTGCACCACCTCTGGAGGAAGTCTATTCCAGGCCTTGGGGGCTCAGACAGTAAAGAAGTTTTCTCCTTTTGTCCAGCCTAAAATGGTCTTGGAGGAGTTTGTGACCGTTTGACCTTGTCATCCCTTGGGGTGCTCTGGTGACCAGGCATTCCCCCAGATCCTGATGCACACCCCAATGTACTTATAGGCAGTCACTAAGTCTCCCCTGAGCCTATGCATTTCCATAAGGCCTGTTCTCCTGTTCTCTGATCATGTGTGTGGCTCTCCTTTGGACTCTCTCAAGCTTTTCCACATCCTTTTAAAATTGTGGAGCCCAGAATTGGATGCAGTATTCCAGCTGTGGCCTAACCAAGGCTGCATACAGCGGGAGGATGGCATCCTGAGATTTGCTTGAGAAGCATCTATGGATGCAAGCCAAAGTTTTGCTCACTTTACCAGCTGCAACATTTCATTGGTGGCTCATGTTCATCTTCTGTTCAGTCATGACCCCCAAGTCCCTTTCGGCCATAGTCGCACTGCCGAGCCTATAAGCGTGATGCAGGCTTTTTTCCCCCGAGGTGGAGTACCTAGCATTTTTTCGGTATTGAATGTCATCAGGTTTTTATCTGCCCATTTTCTGAGCCTGTAAAGGTTGGCCTGGAACATCAGTCTACCTCAGGTGTGGACACTTTACCCCAAAGTTTGGAGTCATCAGCAAACTTGGCCAGTCCACTTCTAGCACCAAGGTCTACATTGTTAATAAAGATATTAAAGAGTATCGGTCCAAGGATGGAGCCTTGCAGGACACCACTGGTCACTGAGTGCCATGATTATGTGTGGGGCTGGACTCGATGATGTTCCGAGGTCCCTTCCAGCCCAAATGTCTGAATGTCTATGAAATTATTTAGTTGCATTGACTGCTACTCTCTGGGTCCGACCTCGGAGCCAACTCCCCGCTATCAGACTGTGATGTAGCCGAGGACACAGTTGGCCAATTTTTCCATGAGGGAGATCATGGGACACCAGATCAAAGGCTTTTTTGAAGTCCAGATATATGACGTCAATCTCTTCTCCCTTGTTCAAGTGATATGTTACCTGGTCATAGAAGGAGATGAGATTGGTCAGGCAAGACCTACCCGTAACAAACCCGTACCGGCTATGCCTCAGGATGTTGCCATCAGCCAGCTTGTCAAGAATGGTCTCTTTGATAATTATTTCCAAGATCTTCCCAGGGATAGAGGTCAGGCTGATAGGCCTGTAGTTCCCCAGACCTACTTTCCTCCCTTTCTTGAAGATAAGGCACCACACTGGTGCTTCTTCCAATCTTTGGGCACTTTGCCTGAGCGCCACAAGTTCTTGAAGATCCATGCCAGTGGCTGAGCTATGATGCCTCCCGGCTCCTTAAGTACCCTGGGGTGCAAACTGTCCGGACCAGCTGACTTGAAGGTGTCCAGCCTCCCAAGCTGTTCATTTACATGTCCTACAGCAATGTAGGGTATACATTTACCCTCACCCTGGCCATCCTGCAGCATGTTAAGCAGGGCGGTCCCTTTGGGCTGGTGAAAAACCGATGCAACATACCCATTAAGCAGGTTGGCTTTTTCCTGGGTGTTGGTTGTCAGTTGTCCCATTTGGTTTAGCAGGGGTCCAATGTTACCCTTGTTTTTCTTCCAACTCCCCACATATCTAAAAAAGGACTTTTTATTGTCCTTGATACGTGTAGCCAGTTGGAATTCAGTTGCAGCCTTGGCTTTCCTGGTTTGTTCCCTACAGGACCAGTGCAGAATTCTTCTTCTTTGGAGTGATTCCAGACTTCCATCTTTTATTGGTCTCTCTTTTTAGACGCAGGAGGTCCACTAGTTCCCTGCAGAGCCAAGGGGGCTGCTGCGCCCTTTTGCTGCCTTTCCTCCGAGATAGGATGGGCATCGCTTGTGTTTTCAGGATCGCTCCCTTGAGGAGCAACCACTCATCCTGAACTCCCCTCCCCGTCAAGTCATGGTCCCTTAGGGCCTTGCCAACAAGCCTCCTGAGCTTGTCAAAGTCAGCTTTCCTGACTGTCAAACATGCCCAATACCCAAAGAGGCTGGATGCATTTTTCTACAGAGCAGTCAGTATTGGCCTCATCTGTAGATGAAATCCACTCTGTGTGCTTGGCTCATGGCTGCTGTTGAGACAGGGTGCTGGATTAGATGGGCCATTGGTCTAAACTGGTAGGGCAGCTCCCTTCAGCAAGGAGCATGGTGGTAGCTGGCATTTCACATGGAACTTCCTTCATCTCAGCAGTGCTTGAGATCTTTCACAGTGGGTACAGGTGCCCAGGACTGTCCACTTCTTGGAATATGGCAAGGGTACATGGATTGTAACTTGAGAGTCTGCTGTAGCTGTTGTGGCTTGTGTTCTCTGCACCAGTAACTTGCTTCTACCACATGGCAGGAGCCCAAGATCTTGCAGTAGCCAACCAGGCTGCTAGTATTTCCAGGCTGGTCTGTTACAATGTACTTTATTTAGGACTGCTTCTGAAGTCCATCATGAAAAACCAACTGAGTGTTTAGCTACTTGCAGCATTAGAGGGAGGGCTCACGATGAGCATTTAATAGTTGTGTTCAGGTCTCTGAACTAGCTGCTTTTTTGCTTTGGTCTCATGGTCACAGTTTCATGTTGTTCATCATGTGCTAGACCTGAAAGGGCTAGGGCACAGTTATCCAAGGCAGTTTTCATTGTATATCTCAGCCTAGCAGCTGAAATCACCTGGGATTAATTTGTTATTGGACCCTATACTTAAACACTTTGAGTCAAATCCCTCCTCTGTAGCCAGCAAAGTTCCTCCAGGGCTTATTTCCCTCTCCATTAAAGTTTTCTTATGCAGGGCCCCACCTTTGGTATTTAAGTCCATTAGAGACTAGTGGCTGGTGGGTGCAATGCAGAACTTGTGTATTTAGCTTAGCTGCTCACTACCAATTTTGTAGCATCTTTGGAAGTGGTATTTTAATCTCTGCATTTAAAGATGTCAAGGTTAGAGGCATAGTGATTAAATTAATGATAATACACTATAAAAGTCCAGTTGGACCAGATTTGCAAGGTCTCTTAATTCCCTGAAATGATCATCAGCAATTTAGAAAGAGCTGCTGCTGATACCATATGGAAAATGGTAAGGAATATTCATCTAAAAATCTCTCTCACTTTTTCTTTTTTTTTTCAATCCTGAAGATAGTTCCACAAACCATCATCCTAGGAGTTTCTCCTGTCCTTTATTCCCACTCTTGAAAGTCATCCTTTTCTACTTCTGAGGTCATAATCATCTCTTTGGTAACTAATTGTGATGCCAAAAGAATGATTATGACATAGAACAGGGAAATAAACATCAGTGGTCACTGATTTCCCTAAAAACTAAAATCCTGGAGGAAATGTAGAAAAGCTTGTTTTTAGGTGACTTTTTTCTGAATGAAATGTTTTCTATGAGGCATTGGTTTGTGGGTCCCTGCCTGGAGAGCTAGGTAAGGTAATGGAAAGGTAGGTGTGTTGCAGCCTTGATAAGTACAGACTATTGTAACATTGGCTTTGCTCTGGGCGCCAGGAGAGAAGGTAAGATGCTGTTTGGGGATGAGTGACTACCAAGATATTTAAGCTTGAATGTTCAGCACATAATGGCATCTGACTACAAGCTGTTCCCTTGTGCTCATTGTTATAGAAGAGTCTGCCTGCTGCTTCCACGGGAAGCACTGGTTGTGATGTGGACATAATCATCTCATAACGTTGTGTCTAAGGATGGAGGGATCGAGCACAGAGATCTTAATGGGATTGGAGTGGTGTGGTGCTTCGGTTTTTGCTGGCTCTGCCTTAACTCCTGTCTTTAGTTTTGTGCCTAAATATGTTTCGCTTGAGATAGCTCATTTAAACTGGCAACTTTCGCTGAATTCAAGGAGACAATGTAGAACTATAGCAGCCAAGGGCCTGCCCCAGGGTAATCGGTACCCTGCACATACTGGAGGGAAACCAACAGAGTATCTCTGTCCTCACACCCAACAAGAGGTCACTTTGCTGACAGTCTTTTAACCTGGGCCTACATTTCTGAGAGTAGCCGACAACCATGACAACTGGGTACATTCTGTGAGACTAAGACAGTGATTACTGGAGCTGGCATTTGTGGGTTTGGGAAGAGGAACTCTGCTTGCAAAGAGCACTAGGACAAATCCCATCCTCAAGGCAGGAGAACAAGGATCTGGTTAAACAGTAAAAATCTATGGAAGAACTGCATGAGACAGCCCAGTGTGATGAAGCTGAGGGATAAGTGATAAGTTGCTCCTCACCCTTCCCTGCTGGCTGGGGCGGTTGATGTGTACTGTGGGGCTAACTCAGACCTCTGCAACCAGACTGAATCCGCTTCACCTGCCTTGGTCAGCTGTAAATGCCAGCAGTACCATTAAAAAAAAGGACAGCCAGGGATGTACTAGAGCCCTTCCTAAGCTGTCCCATGCTCCATGTGAAATACAGGAGTGTCATCTCCTTGACTGTGGCTTCCATGATATATGCTGTCACTCCAGGGCATTTCCATGAGCTCCTGTTCATATGGGCAGGTCTAGTTTTTCACTTCTCATTCCCTGGGTGTGTGGTAGAAGCGTACTTCCTTACTTCCCTGCCTACATCTATTGGAAAGCTTTCCTTGGCTCTCCTAACTGGCTGGGCTAGGAGATGGCTGGGGATGTCCCCTTAGAGATTGCTTATACCCTCCTCTGCTATTCCCCAGCCAGATCAAATCATGGTGTGCTGCATGTGGAAGAAGGGTTAACTCCCACTTCCCCTGGCCCTGTCATGCCTGCCCACAATCATATCTGTTTGCTGGCAGCCTCAGCAAGGAGCCTCGGGTCAGGGATTGCAGTGTGGCATGCCAAGGAGAAGATCAGCTTTCACTAGCAATAAGGAGATGGAACAGACTTGGCTGGTGGATCTGGTCAGGGGTGAGCTAGTGTATCTTTCTTGTCTTTAGAGAGATGAGGAAGGGGTATGAAGACAAAGATATTTGCCATAAATAAAGGCAGGTTTTGGCTATGATGCCCAGCACAGATGGACCCAGATGTGTTATTATCTGGCCAGAGGAGAGGGGACACTGGTGCCTACATGTTCATGAAAGCTCTGTGCTTCTGGGCTCTGAGCAGCAAACCCAAGGGGGTACGCATGTGCAGTGGGAGCCCTGGGATGGGCAGTTTCATGGCTGGAGGAAATTAAGAGGCCCCAGGGTGACTGGAGAGGTTGATGAAGATCCTGGAGTGCTACAGCTAGCACCAGCTGCGTGGGGTTGACAGCTGCTCTGAAGGTGTTTTGCAGAATGTGGCTGTGAGTTTGGTCTCAGTTCTCAGGCCATTAACTCTGGCACAGCCTCAGAGACCTTGCAGCCTCTCTTCCCTTGCAAAGTTACCAGGAGCCAGTCCTTCCTGATGCCACATTGAGCACCTCATGGACTGAGGCAAGGCCAGGCTGCTCAGTGAATGAAAGAGGACCCATCCTGCTCCCAAAGTGAAGGCTAATCACTCTCACCATGTCTGACACAAGAATGAAAGAAGCAGCAGGGGATGCAGCTGGGAAGAGGAAAGAGGGGCGTGCAGCTGATAACTGATCCCTCTCAGGCCACAGAGATGGGCATCTCTTTAGGGAAAAGGGAGCTCGTGGCAGAGCCCTTTCCAGCTGCATACGTGGAGCTCTCCTGGGAACAGGTGCTGTGTGGGGTTACTGGGGGCTTTCTGGATGGTTAGTGCAGGAGTGAGGGACTGTGAGCTGCTCCTTCCCTGTCAGTAGCTGCACCCCTCTCTAGCTGTGTAACTGTAGACATCTATTAAATGCTCAAGAAACAAGCCTTGTCCTCCTCAGTCCCCATCGCCAAACCTGGGGTGCTCTGGGTGCAAACCTCCCTGCCTCCCACCCCTTCCCCTGTAGGTATGTTTCCCAAACACCCCACTGAGCAGTGCATGAATAGCATGAATATTCACCAGCCACTGGCTCTCCAGCCCTCCGTTTGCTGGTGGGGCCTGGATTTAATCAGCATGGAGGAGGATTGTGATTAAAACTGCTCCCAGGAGGGGTAAGTGGCTCCTGTCAGCTTTGGGCTTCCTTTGTTTTATTTCGAGGGTCATTCTCTTAACCATCTGCTTCCCCTTCGTGTGGAGCAGAGGCAGAGGCTTGGCCAAGGCAGCGCGGTCAGCGGCGCACAGTGCATTATGCAGGCAGCAGTCACGAGACAGCCTGTCTGGGGTCAGGCAGAGCAGTAAAACAGGGCCATAGGGAAGTGTTAAAGCAAGGCGAGGTCCTCATTGCTTGCGCCCTGGAGCTTGACGGGCAGGTGGCCTGGGGGCAGTGGGGAGAGCACCCTTTGTGACCTGGACTGAGGGGTCAGGTGTAGGCAGCTGCTTGAGGTAGAGTGAACTCGGCAGCCCTGGCAGCAGACGGAGCCTATAGCACCAGCACAGCACAACACTCCTTGAGGAGACGGGAGGAGGAGAGTATAGGGCTCCTCCAGAGACTGGCTCTGGACCACGTTCTGTCATGGGCCAGTGGCCTTTTGAGCTGCCCTCTTGGTGCCGAGGTGGTGAGGGAGCAGTTCACATGCTTGGCTCCAGGGGAGGGGTCCAGTGCTGACATATCTGAGATGCCAGGCAGGCTGCTTGCCCTCCCAGGTCTCTATCCCAACAGGACAGAAGAGGCCAGGACTGCCGTGCTCCAAGTGTGACAACGGCTGTGGCTGTTACTCACGTATCCCTAGGAGCACGTGGGCCATGTCAAACTGGGCCCATTATGCTGAACAGACGGCTCAGAGCAGCTGCTGGGCCCAGCTGTGGCATGGGGGGTGGAATTCCCTCCTTCCTTCCGGCTGGGGCCGATCGATCTGTGGCATTGAAGAGGCAACGGTCACCACACTCACTAGTGCTGCATGGCCGCTTTGTCCTTCCCTCCCCCCGGCCCGTGTAGGCCAGAAGGGTCGGTGGGTGGGAGTGTACTCCTCCCGGAGGATGGGGCTGGGGAAGGTGTAGCAGGGGGCGAGGGGCGGGGAGGGGAAGCTCTTTCCTTGTCAGACAGGGTGGGGGCAGCTTGGGTTGGCAGGGGCAAGAGTTGCTTGCTCTTCTTCTGTGCTGCTGTGGTGGCTTCTGCATTTCCTTTCCCCTCCGTGGAGCTCAGGACTTTTCATTAAAAAAAAAAAATGTTCATGTTCCAAGCCAAATCAGCCAAAACAAGTCCAAATCCGTGAGTCAATCCAGAACCATAAGTGACCCTACAACTGGCAAACATCCTCCACTCCCACCAGGGCTTCAGATATTTCCAAAGACTTTTGTCAGGCATCCTACATGCTGGCCCAAGCCCAGAGGCTTGGGGTTTGGGTGCCCCCAAGTTTTTCTGCCCTCAGCCATATGGCCACAGGAACAAGCTAGGGAGGAGTCTCCCATTTCCTTAAAATGGGCTTTAAGCCCCCGCACCTCAGCGGGTACTAAACCACGCCAGAAGAACAGTTATCCCCGGGGTGGGATTTAAGGAAAACTGCCTTCATGGACCCAGATACATGGTATTTCCCCAGGGCTGGGGCAACGGGAAGGAGGAGATGTCTGCAGTCCAGCCAGCGCAGGAGAGCTCCTTCCCATTATGTAAAAATGGCCTCCCTAGCACAGTGAGTGCTAATTGTACTTTCCAGGCTCAGTGTAGGCAGGGCAGAAGCCAAATGCAGACTCCCCTGCTGCCCCCTCCCCCAGCCCAGCCTGCAGGCTTCCTGCTCCTGAGAGGCTCTGCTGCCAGCGGCCTCCTGCCCAGCCCAGCACCAGGCTAGCCAAGGCCTAATAGCAGCCATCAATCAGGCAAATGCCTCTTCTCCTATTGATTGGCGTTAAACGCCTGGGAACACAGTGGAGGGAGCTCCCCTGTGTCTCCGCTGAGCCTGGACCAAACTGTGTGCCTGCGCTGAGGCGAGGGGGGCAGGGATGATACATAGACCACACGCCATTTCTGCAAAGAAAAATGCAGGAAACAGCAGAGGAGAGTGGGGCTGCTGTGCAGGGCCCCAGCCCCTTCCCTTCCCTCTCCTCTGCTCCGCTCACAGTGCTGTCAGAGCCACGACCCCCAGACAACCGACAGAACGGGGGAGCCACAACGGCCGCACGTGCAAGCGGCCCCAAGACTGGCTCAGAAACCACATAACATTTAATGTTTCCCTCCTTACTAGCACACAGCACAGGCAGGGCACAGACGTGGGGTCCTCATCTCAGTGCTTGTATGGAGTGCCCTTGGCTCTGCAAAAGGCGGTGTGGGGCAGGCATCACCTCAGCTTTTAAGGCCTAGTATGAGAGCACTCGTCCACTGTAGTGCGTGGTGTCCTGTGCCATCCTGACCAGGAGGAGATGTGATGACGGTCTGTACAGGCAGTCACAGTGTTTTGTGACACATGGTCTGGCCTGCCCTTTAGGCACCAAAAGTGGCTGCATTTTCAAGGTGGTCAGGTAAGTCTTCCTTCCTCAAGGAGAAGCAGCAGCAGCGAAAACTTCCCAGCTACCCTCATCCAGTCTGTGTGGTGGGGTCTAGTCGGTACTTCATCTCACTCTGACCCTGGAGCCCAACTGGTGCCCAGAGCTGTGGATTTGGTGGCCTTGTGTAAGAGCAGCCCTATGAGTGGGACAGTGATGCATCCCTGTCCTCTTGGTGGGCTCCAGGTACCAGCAGGCGGGGGAAGCCCAGACGTTCAGGATGCCCAAATGTCAGAGCCCTGATATTGAGTCACTTCCCTCCCTGAGACCCATGCAGGTTCTCAGCCCCTGGCATGCTGCAGGTATTGGGTCTCTCCGCTTCCCCCATCCTCTCTGCCTCAGAGCCAGGAGGGGTTACCGGTAGAACTAGGACGAGATTTCCTGCTTCGCTTCCCCGTGCAGCTGCTCACTTTGATTTAAAGAGGAAAGGGAAAGCCAACCTCCTGTCAAGAGATTAGCTCCCGGGTGACAGCGCTGGCACCCCTGCTTTGCCTCCCCTTTGAATCTTATCTCCAGAGCTGCAGCGCGGATGTCTGTGGCTGAGGCTTGCTCTGGAATTTTCAGGGTTGCTGAAAAGCTTTCACCTTTTAAAAGGGGGGAAAAAAAGGAGTTGGGGGGGGGGGGGGGGGGGCATTTCAATCTTTAAATCCTCCCAAGCTCTGAACTTCAAACAGGGCTGTGGAAATCAAAAGGCTGGTGTCCCCGAGCCGCAGCCATGGGGAGAGAACAATGATTCCACGCGAGGCTGGCAGCTCAGCTCAGTCGCTGCATGCAGGGGGTGTGGGGGGTGCCGCCACCGTCCTTAAAGACACTGGCCCATCATCTCTCAGACCAGCTTCCAGCCAGGCCCTGGGAGGGGCTGCAGCTTGCAGCACTGCCTATAGACCTGCAGCCTGGCCACAGGTGAGGCCGCTTGTGCCTTGTGATCCACAGTGAGGAAGATGATTGGGCAGGGATCCGACTGAGTCCTCCAAACTTGCTTCACCTGTGGCCTTGGCCAGGCCTGTGGGAGCTGTCTGGCAGTGAAAGGCGGAAGGATGGAGCCTTTTGGTGCCCGTTGATGGCAAGGCTTACTTGTGGCATGCGGCACTTCGAAGTTCAGGTGACATCCGGGCTGTAGGAGACAGTGGATGCAGTTCTCTCCTGTTCGCAGGGTTGTCAGCGCGGGTGCAGAGTGTGGTACTGATGAGATCCTCTCTCTGCCCGATCCCTGGCTGAGCTACAGAACTGCCTGCCACTGCCTTCCCCTTTACGAGGCCCTGGTGTGAGGAGTGTGGGGGCTGTGAAATTCATTGGGTCCCGGGTCTGTGAGAACACAGCGCTGCTCTTTGGAGCAGAGCAGTCGCAGGCTGTCAGGAAGGAGACGCAGAGACTGCAAACACATTTCTAGCTTACACCCATAATTAACTCGGCTCTCCCCTTGGCAGTGGCAGAAGACAACCTAGTTTGGTGTGGGGGCAGTGTCACGTTCCTGGTGTGCTGTCCTGCTGACGGAGCTGCCGCGTTGGCTGCACGTCCTAAGGTGCTTTGTTAGAGTGGCAAGGAGCAGCCGGTGTGGGTTATAAATAGGCAGAGCGGCTGGGAACTCATCTCTCATTTCTTTAGCTGCAGGAAAGGTGTGCACGTAATGGCACTGAGAGAGTAGATGTATGGGCTGGAGTGGAGCAGCCTGACTTCTTATTCTCTAGAATTCCCTTTGTGGGGGAGAGACCGTGTATCAGCATCACGCTGCGCCGGGGCTCCTGCTGTCCCAGGCAGAGCCAGGGTGTGTGGGGCACAGAGGACAAGGCTAGGAGGGAGTCGGCAGTGAAAGGGCTGTGCCTGCTCTTCTGACTCATCCATGGCTCTGGAGGGAGTCGGGGAACTTGCAAGCCTGCAGAAAAGTAGAAGTGCCCTGCGTCTTCAGTAGAGTAGTTGCATAGGATTAAGTGACCGCGTGGCAACTTTGTGACTGTGTGTTGTGAGGGAAGGATGTTACGGTGGGGCACAAAGCAATCATGCCATGGATGGCAGTATCTCCTTAGGGCTCCCCACAAAGAACACAGTGGTCCCAGCACCCAGGCCAACAAGATGCTGGGAGCGAAGTGTTGGTGCATTGTGAGGTTGCAAGGCCTGGCAGGGGTTATGGCCTGTTCATGAGAGCTCACATTTTCAAGGGGAGGTCAGTCCCTAGCTTGTTCTCTGTCTCCTCTGAGTGCAGCTGGCAGGTTGATGTGGGTCTTACTGCTGGTGTGAGTTATGAGGGGGATGAGGTTCCAGTAGGACCCTGCACCCACTGGGCTCACTTCTGGAACGGAGACTTGTCCCCTTTGCAGAGCATGATGTCCATAAGTGTCCTGAGGGACCTGCAGACCCAGTCAGTCTCTGAGCATTGCACTGTGAGTGGCCAGTGCTCATTTCAGTCCCTCTTTAAGAACCCAAGTGCCCTCCTGGGGGCTACAGTAGGTCCCGGCTGAAGGTCAGGAGGTGGTCACACAAGGGGGAGAGCTACTGACAGGAAATGGAGAATCCCCCGAGCTCCCTGGTGTGGCACAGAGAGTAGGAAGGGAGGCTGGGGGAGCTCCCCCAGGCTGTGTGACTTGTCCGCTTCATGGTGGCAAAAGGTGTCATAAATCTGCTCATATGTCTCTGCTTCCCCTGCACAGACTAATGTGCTGTTTGAACCCTGAGCACTGTCAGAAATCTGAGCTCCCCCCTCCCCACATACCTGTTCTGAGTCCTGACCCCCAAGATGGCCCTTGGCATGAGTAATGTAAGCTATAGCTGGGACTGAAAATGCCTTGTACCCCCATGAAGGAGACTGGACAGGGCCATCCCTAGAGGACTCCTTTCCCTGTCAGACACTGGGCCCAGGGGTTGTGCAGTGCCCCTTCCTTCTCTGGGCAAGGCTCTTCCCCATGGTGCTTGGCAGATGGTCGCAACTGAAGTGGGAAAGGAGGGGCTGGAAGGACGGACTGTGGCTCTGGGTCTTTCCTGGGGATCAGATCTGTCATTTCCCAGCACCCTTCCAGTGCTGGCATATTCAGAGGGCCTTGATGCTTCATGCAGGGCTGTGTGAGATTTGTCTCAGGTGGGAGCCACCTTCCCCAGCCGCACCCTTTCTGCACCCCTGAACACGGGTGTTGGTGGGAGCATTGACCTGTGTGGTATTGGCCTCAGAGCCAAGTTTCTGAAGAAAGCATCCTTTTTGGTCCCAAGTTTTCCAGGCTTTGTGATAGACTGAGCTCGTGTCTCAGCTCAGCCGTGCAACCACTGACCGGAAGGGCACGCAGGTTCAAAACAGCCCCGTGGAGGCAGGTAGGACAAGCGACAGGCTGCTCCCGGGTGACTGCCTGTCAGGCCTGCAGACGCGTTGTCCTGTTAGCAGGGCTTCTTATGGCTGCGATGAAGTGTTTCTGCAGCATCCTCAGTTCCCTCAATGCCTCGCTTGGCATCACCAGTGCTTGCTCCTTGCTCTGAGGAGTCTACAGTGCAGGAGAGGAGGAGCCTGTGCATGGGCAGGAAGGGCAGGGGAGCGGGGTTACTCATGAAGAGAAGGGGCCAGTGCATCACTGGGGTTAGTCAGGAGTGTGGTTGGAAGCAGGGAAGAGGGCAGGAATTGCAAGAGGGCAGTGGATACCTTGACACTTCCCCGGATGGGGCATGGGGCAGTTTCCCAGCAAAGCCTGTGGCTCAGCCCCATGTGCACAGAACTGGAGCAGATTAGAAGTAGTCACCAGCAAAACTCCAGTCCTCTTCAAGGAGCATCTGGTGCCCTAGAGCCAGCGAGTCTTGAAGCTGGACAGGAGAGTCCAAGGGACAGCAAATCTCGGCCTGGGCATTCGCTGGGCTGAGAGAGCTTGGAGCGCGTTGGCTGGACTCAGGCCTTAGCTTTGCTGCCCTGGTGACCCCCAATGTGGGTAGCTGCATTTCCCCTGTGGCCAAGCACAGCAGTGTGGGCTGATCTCTCTGCCTCTTGTCTGCACGGCCGTCACTGGAGCGTTTGTGTTTTCAGCACCCCCACTGCCCACTGCTTGTGTAGTATTGCTATGAAGTATGGCTGTTCCACCCCAGAGCCAGCTGCCTTTGGATAGCATGGGGGGAGACTATGTACTGAGCTCTGTGGCATGTTAGTGGCTGTGCAAGTCACTGTGGGATTCAGCTGATTCTCCAGGTCTCAGACGCAGGAGACAGCCTGTGCCCTTGTGTTCACTGCCGGGGGCAGAATCCTGCTGCAGGGAGGACAGGGCTCAGGGTCCTGGCAGCCGGGACTGTGCTCTCTCCCTGATATCCCTTGAAGGGAGTCCTGCTTAAACCATGCCTTCACCCTCAGGTGGCTCCGGGGACCTGAGGTCTGGGGGAAGTATTCTGCATTGCCATGCTGGAGCAGGATGGGGCTGTGGGAGTGTGATATGAGGGGAAGCTCTGGGCCAGCTACTGGCAGCCTGTGTATGGGGGAGGGGGCAGCTGGCTGGGCCTGCACATTGTGTGCCCGTGACTGTGCTCCCAGACTGCAGGTTCTGGGGGGAGGAGACAGATAGGATGGCGGGGGTGGCAGACCGGGACTTGTTCTTTAGAAAGAGTGAGATAAAAGGCAATAAAACA
>NW_005841885.1:56928-70063 GCF_000455745.1 Alligator sinensis
GAAGCAGCGAACCAGGCATCAAGTCTTGGAGACCCAGGAAAGAGGAAGGAAAGGCAGAAAGGACAAACTGTCACAGCATCCACAGGCCAAGCTCCCAGACCAGGGGTGAGCAATTATTTCGGGTGGAGGGCCACTTCCTGAGTTTTGGCAAGCCATCGAGGGCCACGACAGGCAGCCAGGGGCAGATAAATATTAATTTTCTAATTTTTTTTAGGGGCCCTGCAGGCCGGATAGAATGGCCTGGTGGGCCACATCTGGCCCCTGGGCTGCATTTTGCCCACCCCTGGCCCAGACCCTTCCCACTGCCCTGAGTACTCAAGACCCCCCAAGCTGGCTTCTTATTCAGTGTATTGCCCCTGCCTAGGCAGCCCAGGTGTCTGTGCCCACCTCCAGCTGTCACTCTTGCCTCCCTCTTCCCTGAGCACCCAGTCTGCTCCCACACATGCCAAGACATTGCAGTTAAGAGGCAGCATTCAACACATTTACTAAGAGGTCAGGTTATGGATTTGTACAGGATGGTTTGGATGGAGCCGATCCAGCCTCAGGCAGGGGCTTGGACTAGGTGACCTCTCTCTGGAAGTCCCTTCCAGCCCAACGCCTCTATGATTTCTATGATTTACGTCTGTAATAGGGTGTCACCAAACCAGTCACATCCTCCACTGCTTAGTGTAGTGGAAACTGCTGTCCAGCCTCTGCTCTGTGCACTGGGAATTGGGTTCCTATAGGGCATAGGCTAAGCCAGGGGTGGGAGATCGGGCGCTGCAGTTGCTACTGGAGCGCCGTCTGGGGCTCTGTGCCTCTCAAGCAACAGTGATGCTCTAATGCTTCCCTGCTCTCTTCCGCAGATGGGATCCACAGCGTGACAGCCCAGTGCGTCCTGCGTGTCATCATCATCACAGAGGACATGCTGGCCAACAGCATCACGGTGCGCCTGGAGAACATGTGGCAGGAGCGCTTCCTGTCCCCGCTGCTCACCAGCTTCCTGGAGGGGGTGGCCACCGTGCTGGCCACGCCCAAGGAGGACGTCTTCATCTTCAACATCCAGAATGACACGGACGTGGGGGGGGCTGTGCTCAATGTCAGCTTCTCGGCGCTGGCGCCCCGCGGCCGGCACTTCTTCAGCTCCGAGGAGCTGCAGGAGCAGCTGTACATGAAGCGCATGGCACTGACAGCGGCCTCCATGCTGGAGGTGCTGCCCTTTGATGACAATGTCTGTCTGCGGGAGCCCTGCCAGAACTACATGAAGTGCATCTCCGTGCTCAAGTTCGACAGCTCGGCCCCCTTCATTGCCTCCCCATCCACCCTCTTCCGGCCCATCCACCCCATCACAGGCCTGCGCTGCCGCTGCCCGCAGGGCTTCACCGGGGACTACTGTGAAACTGAGATCAACCTGTGCTACTCCAACCCCTGCCGCAACGGTGGTGTCTGTACCCGCAAGGAGGGCGGCTACACCTGCATCTGCCGCCAGCACTTCACAGGTGAGGGCCAGTGCCCAGCAGGCAGGAGTGGCTCCTGTAGGTGTCCATGCTACATGGTCAGGCCTGGTGGTGGGTGGGGGAAGAGCTGGAGAAAGGCATCTCTGTTTTCCTGGGATAAATAGGCCACTGGGTTTGTGCTGTTACCTTTCCAGCAATAGCAGGGCCAGTTGGTTGCCTGTAAAGGAGCCAGAGTTGGAGGGGAAGCAGGGCATGGGGGCAGGGTACCCTCATTAGACCATCACAGCAGCACATCAGATTCCCATTGGGAACAGCCCCAGACCACAGACTGGCTGGATTGGGGTAAATCTTAGTCCCTCCTGAAACTGTTCTGCCAGGCCCTGTCTGCCCTTCCCATGCTGGCAGGAGCCCCAGACCCTCTCCATGCTGTTCTGGGACAGCTTCAGCCCCATGGAGACCCAGTGGGATAGCTCAGTACTGGTGTAAGGCCAGCCTGGGGGGAGGGTGTGGGGGCCAAGCCGTCTCTGACTACAGGTGTCTTCCTCCCATGCTGGGCAGAGCCTGGTGCTGGGCAGAGCCGCTCCTCGTCTGCCAGGCAGCTGAGCTCTCTGCTCAGGCCCCTGGTGGTGGTGCCAGCCCTGGGTAGGCTGGCTCAGCCACAGACTGTCTCCAGCGCTGCATGGTGCCGGGGTTGGGGGGGGGGGGCTAATTACGTCAGATAGAGCTGATTAGCAATCCCTCAAATTAATTATTTTTCTGTGCCCTTACACTGCTGCTGGTTGAGGGGTAGCCTGCCTGGAGCAGCACTGCGTTGTTGGAGGGCTGATAGGGCTGCCATGGTGAAGGAGCCTGTATTTCCCTGGTGTGAAGGGAGTAGTCGGGGGGGATGCTGTCACAGATTTGTGTATCCTGGGGGCTTCGTTGTGTAAATGCTGCCTCACCCACCCCCTTCAGCTGGAGGCGGCAGGTGCAGGCTCCCAGCAGCTGCCAGTTGGATGGACCTTTGCAGCAAGGCTGGGATTCTCTGAGGGCTGCAAAGTGCCAGCACCCCTGGGAGGGGCACCTGCCCCTTGTCCCCCTCACGTCTCTCTCAACCCAGTGCCTTCCCCGTGGTGGGGAATGTGAGTGGAGTGGGGAGTGGTGGAGGCAATGGCTCCTACCAGCATCGCTCTCTCTGGTCTGTCTGGCTGCAGATGTTCTGGGCAGGCCCGCTGCCCTGGTCCCATCTGACACAGCCCCCTCCCATGGCCCCTGGGTCAGGCCCCTTCCCTCCATGGCTGCCTCTGGCCCCGGGATCCTGGCCAGTCGGGGAGTCAACATCCGCTCAGGACCTCTGTCCTCTGCCACAGCTGCAGCTTCAGGTTGCACCAAGAGCAGCAGGGACATTTCTGGTGGAGCCTCTGGGCTGCGACAGTCCCAGGGCTGCTGGCAGAGGGCCAGATCTGTCATCCCACATGAGGGACCAGGCCCCAGCGAGGCTCCCCAGAGCTGTTTAGGTCATGAGGGTTGGGCAGAGTCCCACAGAGCACCAGCATGCAGGTCACTGAGGGGCCAGGTGGGGGGCGAGGGAAGGGGGAAAAGGAAGGCTGGGAGGTGGGGTCATGGTGGCTTCTCCCTGCTGCCAGAGGTACTGGGCACTGCTGAGCCAAGCTGCCAGCATCCCCTTCACTTGGCAGGGACTAGAGAGGATGGATCCCACCAGCCATCACGGAGGGAAGGGATGAGACCAAGACCCTTATCTGGGTGCAGACGCAGCTAGGTCTGTGCTGCAGGGCCAACCCGGGGACTGGGGACAGCTCCAGCCTCAAAGGGACTGAGGAGCACTGGACTAGCTGGGAGGTTAGAATCAGGTGGGAGGATATTGCCAGGGAACTGGGGCAGAAGCAGGTGCTGGGGGCTGGAGCGTGGGACCCAGCTGAGTTTAGGGGAGGGCTGTGAGGCCTGGACTAAGGGAGACATGGGATTGTGATAAAGGCCTGGTGGTTTTGCAAGCTGAGGGTGGCAGGGCCCAACAAATGGAGATGTTCCTCTGGGTGGCTTTGTGCCGCTCCCCCAGCTATGCACCAGCTTCATGGAGCGGCAGCACCAGAGCCCAGGCTGCAGGCGGAGACAGCGGCAGGCGGCAGGTCCCTTGGCTGGCTCCCAGGCCTGTCTGTCGTGTCTCCCGGGGTGGGTGGGAGTGCGGTGGGGGAGGGGGCGGCAGCTGGCAGGGTTGGAGCAGCGCAGGCTTGCTGACTGGTGAGATAAGCAGAGTCAGTGGTAATTAACCCCTGGGTTTGAAGCATGAACAGGCATTAGCCCAGGGGTTAATGAGCTCATTTTCCTGTCACTTCCTGCTGCTTCCCATCCCCCTTTCCCCGTGCACCCACTGTCAGGCAGGGCCCAGGACTTGGAAGCCAGGACTGGGTGGAGCCTGTGAGCCCCAGGGAGGCGCAGTGGGACGAGGCTGCTCCCCCGCGGGTCGGCTAGTGCCAGCTAGCATGGTGCTTAAGTGCCCTGGAGACCTCCTCTTCAGCCCCCCCTCCCAGCCCAGCTCTTGGCACTGCTGCTGGCTGCTCCTGGGCCCTCAGGGCTGGCTGTAATGGGCCAGCTGAGCTTTGCCGTGCTGTGGGGAGGGGTGGTTTCAGCCACACAAATTCCCCTGCCTGTGTGTGCATGGGGGACAGATTCCTCCAGAGTGAAGACATGCCCCAGACTCACTGCCTGGCCCCCCTTCGGTGCCCGCATTCCCTGGGACTCTGCTGCTCCCCATCCCTCACCTCTGCAGCCCCCACAGAGAAGCCTGAACTCACCCCTCCGACACAGGGGGCTGCCCCCCATGCCATGCTCCCCTTGGGGCAACCGTGGCCCTCAGCTCATGAGCTAGGCCTTGGCGTCACAGCTGCTAAATAGCTGTGAAGCTGTAGCCTGGTGCCTGCCCCAGGGTGGTGCTGGTATTGGGCTGGCTGGGGGTCCCCCCTGCACTGGTTCCCTTGGATGCCTGGTGGACAGATTGGCTGTGGCTTCAGGAGGGGTCCTGTGTGGCCTCTTGTTTCTGTGCTCCTGGGAAGGGGGTGGCTGCACGGCATATCACAGGTGGGAGCCTCCTGCTCAGTCCAGACCTTACTGGCTTGTGCAGATCTGTGTCTCCTGGGGAGCCGGGGCAGTGGGTCCTAGGCTGGATTCCAACTCCCCACCATTGTGCCCCTCCAAGTCTTGGGGCTGGAGTCGCAGGGAGACAGGGTGGGAAGACATCACTGATTCCCTCAAGGAGGCAGCGCGCAGGGCACTGTGGTTTCAGAGACGATGAGAAATGGCTGTTTCCAGGGAGGGAGAGAAGCTCTGTGAGCATGGCTACTTGTGCCAGAGCAGAGGCTGGGGTGGGGAGGAGAGACCTGGGTATGGGAACCCCATCCTGGGGAGGTGGTGACGAGGCTCCTTGGTGACCACATGGCAGCTGTGGGAGCTGGGACGAATGGGACCAGGATGGGGGGGGCTGGGTCAAGTCCTGTGTTCTGGCCGTGCACCAGGGAGGGCTGAAGGAAAGGGCTGGGGCAGGATGCAGGGCCTGGTACTCCCACACATTGGGTAGGGTGTTGGGAATGGCCCCTGACTGAACAGAGATGCAGGCTGGCTCCAGGGCTCTGGGTGTGAGAGATGGATGGGGCTTCTGGTTCTGGTGAGGCCCCAGCTCAGGGAGTGAGGGCCAGGGTCTGTTATCAGGACGGTCACAGTGACAGCCTGGTCAGTGCTTGGGGGCTGCGGTGATGTGAGCTGGATGGTGTCAGCTGCTTTCCAGCCACAGATGCTGTCACCACAACACCAGTACCCATCAGCCCTGCCCAGGGACCTCGGACCAGAGGCCGTTTGACCTCGGGCTGCAGCACCGTAATAGAGCAGCACATGAGGGGATCCTGTCCTGCCTCTGCCTGGGCCAGACCCGCCCTCAGTGATGGGGGCTGCCCAGCCCATGCCTTTCAGTGGCACTATATGCATTTCCCTGAGCTGCCCTGGGAGATGTGCCAGGAGAAGAGCTCACAAGGTGGGTGGCGGGTGGGAGGGAGTGTTGCTGCCCTTCCCTCCCTTGGGCTGCTCATCCAGGTGCCTCTCTGGAAACCCCAGCAGTCTCTGCCCTACAGTGGGGATGGCCATTCTGCACTGAAGCCATGGGCCATGTGGAGATGGCGCTGTGGTCTTTGTAGAGCTGGCAAGGTGAGGATCTAGTGATGGGCAGCCTGCCCCGTGTTCCCCACCCTGGCTCCCCAGACAGCTCTGCTGTTGCTGGTTGAGCCCAGCCCACAGGTCCTGCCCTGGTCCCTGCCAGCTCCAGCCTGCTGTGCTCAGGTTGACCCAGCCAGGCCAAGCGAGCTGCCCTTGTTACAACTATGCCTGCGGAGCCTCCAGCATGGGGAGCGGGAGCCTCATTAGCTGCAGAGGCATTCCCAGTCCTGCCAGAAAGCCCCACGTGCACTGGGGAGGGCAGCAGGGAAGAGCCGTTGTGGAACTGGTATTTCCTACGTCAGGGGCCACGGCGCAGAGTTCAGCTTGGGTGAAGTCTGTCTCCGGTCAAGTTCCAGCCAGGCCTTGACTTGCAGGTGGCACCGCCCAGCGGCCGCTCCAGCAAACACAGTGGTGCATTCGGCACAGGCCTGCTGGGGGAGTCCAAGATGGAAAAGGTCTATCGGGTCCTCCGGCCAGTTTCCCCCAGACCAGGGCAAATCACTGCCCCCAGCCAGGTGCCCAAACCACATGGGTCCCTGCTGAAGGTAGTGGGTGGAGTTTGCAGCCCAGGCATCTCTTCTGTACTGAGCCTGCCCTCAGGCAGATGGTAGCTGAGCTAGTCCCTGTCTCTTGGGTAAGCAGCCAGGCAGTGTCTGCCCTGCCTTGGCTGCATGCTGTATTCTCTGTGGATAGCAAAGGCTTTAACCCCTGCTCCACCCCTTTGCAATCCCTTGCAGGAGGGCTAACAGGTGCCTATGATCCACTGCAGACCCAGCAGCCTAGGATGTGGAAATGGGGCTGGGTTTTGGGAACTGGCTGCGGGGGCTGTGCTTCCCTGTCCATGTGCACAACTGGGTTCCCACAGTGACCAGAAAGGGAGACCTAAGGCAGGAGCCCTGGTCTGGGAGGGCAGAGCTGGCAGCTCCCCACTGAAAGGCATGTCCTGAGCCCCTCGTTCTGCTCTTCTCACCCCTGCAGGTGACAACTGCGAAGTGGACAGTCGCTCAGGGCACTGCATCCCAGGTGTGTGCCGCAACGGAGGCACCTGCACCAACTCTGCTGATGGCGGCTTCCAGTGCCAGTGCCCTTCGGGGGGCTTCGAGAAGCCCTACTGCGAGGTGACCACCCGCGCCTTCACACCCAAGTCTTTCGTCATGTTCCGGGGGCTGCGCCAGAGGTTCCACCTCACCCTGTCCCTCTCGTAAGTCCCATGGGGTCTCTGCCTGGCAGTGCTGTGCTGGGAGGAGTGGGAAAGTTAGCAGAGCTGCTGACCTGGGGCCTCACCAGTGCACGCACCTGAGCACAGGTGCACCCAGCCCTGTCCAAGCACCAGGCACACTGGGGTCAGCTCAGGCCAAGCTTCTTGTGATGTACCCAGGACTACCCACATGCTGGCCACCCCGCTGCCAAGGGCTCCCCAAGTACCGAGGGCCACTCCTGCCATGAGCTGCTGAAGGTCCTGGAGCCCACCCAGGCAAAGGCCCCACTGAAGTGCTGCAGTTCTGTTGGGGACAGGGACTCTGACAGTCCACCCGCAGCTCCCTGCACTCTGTGCATCCTTTGCTTCTGCAGTTCCACCTGCAGGTGTTGCTGGTGCTCCAGGCCTGCCCCGCTCCTGGAGGTGCTCTGGGAGTTAGGGCCATGCCCCCCACCCCATGGGAATGCTGAGCCCCTCTGAGCAGGGACTGCATCCCCCTAGGAACCAGCACAAGCGCTGCCAGCCTTGGCATCCAGTTCCTCCTGTGCAGCGTTTTTATGGGGACGACACTGGCCTCTAGTGGCTGCTTCCTGCAAAGCACAGATGGAAGGTCCTGTCCCCGGGGAGCTCTTGCCAGACCCAGACTTCTGCTCAGGGTTGGAGGGGACTGGAGAGGACAGGGCCCTGAGGGGGACCTGGCCCCCGGCACTTGGATGATGTGTCCCCTGCTCCACGTGCCAGGTTTGCCACCCAGGAGCGCAGCGGCCTCCTGCTCTACAATGGGCGCCTGAATGAGAAGCATGACTTCCTGGCGGTGGAGATCATCGATGGGCAGGTGCAGCTGAAATACTCCACAGGTGCGTGCAGCCTGCTGCCGGGGCCTCTTCACGTGTCTGCCTGCCTGTGAGAGGCAGGGCATGTGCCTGTCCAGCACAGAATGGCAGGAGGGTGCGTGGGTGGCAAGTGCACAGTTGTGTCGTGGCTATCAGTGTTGGTTGGAGCAGGGTGTGCAGAGGCGTAGGAGTGTGCGCATATGCATAGGACTCTGTGTAAGTGGGAGTGTGACTGGGGGTGTGACCCTGTATGTATGTGTGTGTGTGTGTGTGTGTGTACACATATGCTCAGATCCATAGGTGCACTGAAGCTAAAAATCACGTAATTTCTGGCTTGATCAAATCCCAGGGGAACATTAAAGCCCCTTTTTACTGCTGTTGCTTTCAGACTGAAGGACTCAGCTCTCAGCTTCATCGCGTGAAGGCAGGGAGCCAGCTCTGTCTTGGAGCTTATGTCCAGCTGATAACATATAAAATGCAAGCTCTTTTTCCTGGGAGATGCCAGCCTGCTGCACTGTGTGCCAGAGCAACCCCTCCCCCCTGGGGCCTCCATGGGATTTCATCAGATGCAATAAAACATGTTGCAAGAAGCTCAAGCCCTGAAAAAGCAATCAGCTTAAATAGAAGTCAGGGCTGATACCCCCTGCACCTCTTACAGTGGCTGTAACAGTGACCATGGAGCAGGGACACTGCTGTCCTGAGGAACAGGGACGCTGCTGTCCTGAGGAACAGGGACAGCACAGCAGCTACAGTTACTTAGGGGTTGGTGGAAGAAAAATGTTCAGGTGCTTTTCTGGGGCAGGAAGAGAGTGGTGGAGGCTGTGTGTGGATGGGAGAGTCTGTTGTTGGAGGTCAGTGGGGCTGTTGGGCTGCTCTTCTGCTCTGCATCACTATGTCAAGCCTACTCACAGGTATCTTTGCCATGGATATGGCCAGGAGTGTTGCCTGAGAAATCAGGGCAGCTTCTTTTTTGGGACTTCGCTACTTACTTACTTGGGGGCAGCATTGCATTGCCCAGTCCCGTTAAGGTGCTCCCTGTAGGGCTGAGCCCAGGATGCTCGTTGTGCTGAGAATTTCTTACTTCATCCCCTCACCTCCCACCTTTCGTCCTACTGGGACTCACTCGTGGCCTTAGCACCTGAGGCCTGCATGTTCCCCACTGAAAAACACCTGGATGAGGACTAAGAATGCCCCTTCTGGCCGATGTTCTGCCCGTCCTTCGACTCTTCCTGGGGGCAGCTTAGTGGGTCGAAGGCCAATGGCGAGAGGGTTGGAAGGAAGATTCAGGTAAAGGGAGAATTCTTTGCTGGGGATCCTGCCAGAGAGACACCAAAGCAAATAACTGGGTGCATCTACACGTGCCATGCTTTAGTAGTTCCTTTTGGAAGGAAGTACTAAAGAAAGTACTAAAGCATGGTGCAGTATGGGTGGTTACTGCACCGTGCGTGTGGCACACGGGTAAATTTCACTGCTACATTGCTGTAGCGGCACGCTATACCCAGGGAGCACACTTCTATGGCAACATAGCTGGTGATCACGTGTAGATGCACATGATCGCTACATTACCATAGTGTGTCATACAGCAATGTAGTGCATCGCTACGTCACCATAGGGCAACATGTAGATGTGCCCACTGTGAGCCAAAGAGCTGGGCCAGACCCTGCAACCAGAGAGACAGCTGCTCAGCCTCTCAGGCACTGATACACTCCAAGACTTTTGTGCATCTCAGCTGCCCCCTAGGAAGGGCATTGGCAGCATTCAGCAAATGCCTTGAACGTAACCTCTGCAAGGGAAGCATCAGAGAAGGCTCATTGAAGAGCCATGGGAATGACTGGAAACAGGCCTCAGAGGAGCACCAGCCATGTAGCTTATCCTGGAGGTGTTAAGGGGCAACTGGGGCATGCTCTGGAAGGAACAAGAATTTGGGAAGAGTTCTCCTTACTGAGGCTTGGTGAGATCTGGTGCCTGGAAGCTGCAGGTAGAAACATTTAAGCTGTACTGGTTTGTAACAACAGAGGTAGCATAGGCCCTGCCGGTGCCCCTCACTCCCACTCTACAGCCCCCCACTCTCGTCAGGTACCCCAGGGCCAGGGCCTGCAGCTCCTTGCCCCCCCACCCCAGCAGTGCCTGAGCCCTGGCCCAGCTTCTGCCCCCCCATCCCCATCCCTGACCCCCCAGTCCTGTCTCTTTCCCCACCAGCTGTACAGCCAGAGCAGAGCCCATGGTTGCTCGCTATGGGCTTGGGGCTCCCTGCCCTGCTGCCATTCCTCTGGGCCTCTGCAGCCCAGCAGGTGGGACCTGGCATAGGAGAGATCACCATGCCATGGCCACATCTGCTGATGTTGCCACCCCATTTGGGGTTGCAACCCACAGTTTGGGAACTGCTGTTCTAAGCTCTGCACTGAATGTGTTTCTAAATGACCTGCCTTGGTTCGAGTGCGGATTTGTTCCAGGCAGTGTTATGGCCTGCCCTGTGCTGGAGTCAGAAACAACAAGCCTCTTACAATATACAAGTCTCTAAATCTGTGCGGGGGGGTGCGTACATGTGTGCTACACATGTGTGTCACAGCACACATGCCACCACTGGTGCAGGCAGGCATGTGGAGGGATGGTGAAGGAGGTTACAGGGAGGCATTGGGGGGAGCATGTGCCTGGTTCACTGTCTGCACAGAGCCCGCTCATGATACCACACCTCTTTTAGCAGCGTCTAACCATGTGGTTCTTCGCAGGAGAGTCCAGCACCTTGGTGGCCCCGTATGTTCCAGGGGGTGTGAGCGATGGGCAGTGGCACACGGTGCAGCTCCTCTACTACAACAAGGTACGTGCCCCCTTTAAGTTACCTTGTTCAGCTGCAGGGCTGGCATTGGCAAGCTGCAGTCCTGGCACTGGGGCTTTCCCCAAAGCTGCATTTTGGGAGAGCCAGGCAGCACAGAGGAGCCAGAGGTTTTGTACAGGTGGCTAGCACTTCTCTGGGGGGCCCTTGGCCATCTGACAAGCTGAGTCTAGTTGACATGAGGCTGCTCTGATTCTCCTACCTAACACACCTGCCTTCTCTCCATCTGGGTCCCTCCGAGAGGCTCAGGCACAGGGAAGGCAATCCAAGGCAGATGTCTTGGGCGGAGCAGGAACATCCTGCCTAGCTTCCTGGGGTGCAGCTCATAGGCATCTTCCCTGTGTGTCTCTGAAGAGTGCAGTCCGTGCTGTGCCTGCCTGCACCCCTCAGCTTTGTGTGTTACTGACTCCCCAGGGGGTTGCTCCTCTCTTTGGCCACAGGGAATCCTTGTCCCTTTCCATCTCATTCCCTGTGCTGGGACAGGGTCCTTGCACTACACAGGGCACTGAGAAAGGATGCCAAAGTGATTGGCTGGCACTGGCAGCACTGTCATCTGTTCTAGTGGTCCATGGTGGGGAGGACTGAGTCATGGCCAGGTGGTGCAGCACTGTGCAGTCATTCCTTAACCTGAGAAGGGCTGGGGTGTGTGTGTGTGTGTGTGTGGGGGGGGGTCCCTGTGAGCACACGGGGGGAAATGGGCTTCCAGAAAGCCCTTCCTCATGTGTGAGTGGACATCCCACTCACCCTCAGAGCCATTGTGGGCACTGTGCCTGGGCTGCGTCACCTTAGCTGAGGGCTGATGCTGTGGCTCTTGGTTTCAGCCCAAGCTTGGCTCGCTGGGGGTGGTCCAGGGCCCCTCCAAGGACAAGGTGGCCATCTTGACGGTGGATGAGTGTGACACATCGGTAGCATTGCAGTTTGGCAGCGAGATTGGAAACTATTCCTGTGCGGCGGAGGGGGTGCAGACCAGCTCCAAGAAGTGAGTGTGCTGAGGACTGGCTCTTCTCCCTAGAGAGGAGAAGGGAGGGCAAGGGAGGGGCTGGGGGGTGACACTCAACTGAAGGGAGCTGTAAACTCACCAAGCTCCAGCTGGAAGGAGCCACTGAGAGCATAGAACATACCTGCTTGTGTGGGTGGTGCCAGGGATGGAGGTGCCAGGGACCCAGATGTGCCCTTCAGTGCTGGCTGCCTCAGTTTTGTCCGCATGCCACATACCTAGCTGGGAGGAAAGTGTAAAGGGGTAAAGGGGGCTGTGCTTTGTGTCCCTGTGATAGTGCTTGATGGCTGGCCCAGAACCCGAGCATGGCACTACTGCCGCCCCCCCACCTCACAGTGCACCTCTGCTGTCACACCCATCCCCAGCATACAGCAACCAGCTGGCTGATGCCCTGAGGGAGCCTGACCCACACAACGTGACCAAATTCTCCCTCCTCACAGACTCTCTCTTCTGGCAGGTCCCTGGACCTCACTGGGCCCCTGCTCCTTGGAGGGGTGCCCAATCTGCCCGAAAACTTCCCTGTGACACACAGAGATTTTGTGGGGTGCATGAGGGACCTGTACATCGACAGCAGACGTGTTGACCTGGCTTCCTACATTGCAAACAATGGAACCTCTACAGGTAGTGCGGGAGTGCAGCACTTTGGGTCTCAAGCAGGACCTCAGGGGACCGTGCACTTTCCCTCTCTCCAGGCAAAAGGGGCTGGCTTGGCAGCCCAGGGCAGGGCATCTGCTGTCTACAGGGTTGTGCTGCAACTAGTGATGATAATAGTAGCATGGGTAGCAGCAGTTCCTCCCCTGACCCCTTCCCTGCCCTGGATGTACCTTCTCTAGGCATGAAGGAGGAACTCGGTCTCTTTAGCTCCTGAGGCCTCTCCCAAGGCTGCCTGCCAGAGTGACAGTGCATGCCACTTGCATGGATGTCCTCTATGAGGTGGGTGAGGAGGTGATTTTCACCCTTGCTGGCTCCTCCAGGCCAAGGCTGGCCCCCTCAAAGGACTCATACATAAAAGGCTCTGTGTCTCACAAGAGCTCCTGGCCCACCCAACCAGTGCTTCCAGATGCCACACAGTATGGGCCCTTCTTCCCAGGCACCGAGGTGGGACATGCAAAACCAGCCTGTCCTCAGGGATCCTGGGGAGAGTCACGCCAGCCCTCTGCTGCCTTCCTGGCCTGGCAGATTAAGGGGAAACACCCTCAGCCCTTGTCACAGGACAGTGGGCAGGGCCTGCGCTTGTGGAGGGCTCTGGTCAGGCTGGTTGTTCTGAAAAGCTGGTGAGATTCCTCATCCCTCCACTTGCTCAGGGCCTGGGGCAATGCGTAGGGGGTGCACGCAGGTGCACGTGCAACCCCTGTGCATGGCAGTGCACCCCCTGCAAAAAGGCACCACCAACACTGTTGGTGGCGCCTGCGGGCAGTCGCTGCTCGCCACCCCGCTGGCGGCACCGTCTGCAGGTGGTCCCTGATTGCCCCTGGCTGCTGCCGATGCTGTCAGTGGCACCTGCGGGTGCTTGCTGACCTGTGGTCGGTGCTTGCCACCCCTCCCCCCTGCCGCCGACAGTGCTGGCGGCATCTGTGGGAGCTCCCCGCTCGCCACTGGGCTCCCGCTGCCACCAGTGGAGCCATGCCCCTGCAGCCG
>NW_005841885.1:70116-85326 GCF_000455745.1 Alligator sinensis
GCCTGCCCCCCCCCCCCCCCGCCCGCCGACAGTGCTGGCGGCATCTGTGGGAGCTCCCCGCTCGCCACTGGGCTCCCGCTGCCACCAGTGAAGCCATGCCCCTGCAGCTGCCGGGGACACATGCCATTCATACTCAGGGTGGTGGGGAGGCACAGGCCAGGTATAAGTCCTTGCAGGTGACTGTTCCCATCTCTCCCTCTGCCACGATGTTCCCAGGCTGCCATGCCAAGCACACCTTCTGCAACTCCAACCCCTGCAAGAATGGCGGCACCTGCTCGGTGGGCTGGGGGACCTTCTTCTGCAAGTGCCCGGTGGGCTTCGGGGGCAAGGACTGCCGGCAGGGTGAGTGCACACTGTGGGTGGTGGGGGGGAGGGCAGCTGGGTGGGCACAGATGAGTGTGCAGTGGGCCTGTAAGCAAAACCTGCAGGCAGGGGTACCATGGTATTCTGCCCGAGGCGGAGCTCACAGGTACAGGATAACTGTGCCCCCCCCATCTGGGATCAGAGCAGGAGCCCCAAGTATGTGAAGTCCCCTGCATGGGTGTGCGTGTCCTGTGAGGAGGGCTCTGGTTGCCCTGACAGCGGGTGCAGGAGAGAGCCCTCCACGGTCCTCATGCTCCTGCTTTCCCTTCCAGCCATGCCCCACGCTCACTATTTCCATGGTAACGGCCTCCTGTCCTGGGAGTTTAAGAGTGAGGTGAAGATCTCGGTGCCGTGGTACGTGGGACTGGCGTTCCGCACCCGCCAGCTGGATGGGGTGCTGCTGCAGGCACACGCTGGCCAATATACCACCCTTCTCTGCCAGGTACCCAGCTCGGAGGGACGCAGGGCTGGAGGGAGGGAGCCTGCCCTTTGGTAGCCTAATGCACAGCCTCTGGGGCAGCTGCTGCAGCCCGGGCTGGTCAGGGGCAGGCCCCTTGACTTACTCTGCAGCCCTGGGCTGTGCTCAGTGGGATACAGGGGATGCTGGCCAGGTGGAGAGCTGGGGTGTCCCCAGCCTGGCTGTGGGTGGTCCTTTGAGGAGGGCTCCTGGCTGACATGGGAAGGGCAGGACAGGGAGTGACGTGAGCTGTCTTGGGCCTTGCTTACCACTCCTTCCCTTACTCTCAGCTGGATGCAGGCCTGCTCTCCCTCGTGGTGAACAGGGGCGCCGGCCGCACCACCAAGCTACTTCTGGACCAGCTGCACCTGAGTGATGGGAAGTGGCATGACGTCCAGCTGGAGCTGCGGGATGTTCACAACGGGCGGGACTCACGCTACATCATTACTGTCAGCCTGGACTTTGGGGTCTACCAGGTCTGTGCTCTCCAGATGCTGGCAAGGGGGTGTCTCAGAGGTGGCACCAGCAGTGAAGGGTTGGGAGGAGGGCATGTGAGGGCCTGGCTGCCAGCACTGGGCTCCCTTGCAGGTGGTTATAAGGTGCTTGTCACCCTCCCTGTGTCTCCTGCTGACCTCTGGGAGGGAGCTCGGTGCCTCTGAGACCCTGCACCAATCCCCATGTACCTGGCTGGGTCTCTTCCCACAAGGCCTGCGGGGAGCGGGTGATGACCAGGGTGCCTTGCAGATCCAGACTGCAGGCAGCTTCACCTCACGCCCCCCTTCCGCAGGACACCGTGGTTGTGGGGAATGAGCTGCATGGCCTGAAGGTGAAGCATCTCCATGTCGGGGGGATCCCGGGGCCTGGCGAGGTGCAGGGTGGTCTGAAGGGCTGCGTGCAGGTAAGCGCTCAGAGTCACCCCCAGGGCTGCTCTGTCTCGTGCTTCTGCCCAGACAGCTCTGCGTGGAAGCCTTGGGGCAAGGGAGGGCAGTGGATAGCAGCAGCCTGGCAAGGCCCAGAGCACCTGGGAGTGGTGGTGAGAGAGATGGGTCAGGCTTGCTGGCTTGGCTGGGACAGTCATGCCAATCCCAGGCTTTACTGCACATCTTGCTGGGTTTCAGGGCGTGCGCCTCGGGGACTCGCCTACAGGGCTGGCATTGCCCAAGCCCAGCAGTGCCCTGAATGTGGAGGCAGGATGCAGCGTGCCCAATGCCTGTGATGCCAGCCCTTGCCCAGCCAACGGCATCTGCAGGGATGAGTGGCAGAGCTACTCCTGCACATGCCAGCCAGGTAGGGCCCTGCCTGCTTCCTGCCCTCCTCCCCTCCACTCCTACCCATTGCATGTCATAGATTCATAGATTCATAGATGTTAGGGTCGGAAGGGACCTCTATAGATCATCGAGTCCGACCCCCTGCATAAGCAGCCTGCTTTCCATTCCTCTCTTCACCCCTTTCCCCTGTGCCTGCCTTGTATCCTCTCTCCTGTCAGCTGTGTTTGGGGCCCTTCACAGCACAAGGGAAGCACCTGACATGAGTCATAACCTTGGGTCCCTCCACGAAAACCCCTGTGAGAGGCCAGGTTTACCTGGCTCAGCAGAGAGCCCCCACCCTATGACTCACCTCCATCAGCTCTAGCCTCTCCTTGCCTCTCCTGTGGCTGCCATCACTTCTTTCTGACAACACCGGGTGTGTCCCCACAGGGTACTATGGAGGGGACTGCATGGATGCCTGTCACTTCAATCCCTGTAAGAACAAGTCAGTATGTCGACGGCGGCCAGGCGCCCCCCTGGGGTATGTGTGCGAGTGCAAAGGGAACTTCTTTGGGCAGTACTGTGAACACAGGTGAGTCCTGGGTAGCTCAGAGCCCATTTTCCCCTGCCCCTGAGGTTGGGTCTCTCTCTCCACTGAGAGGCTCCCAGAAGGGTGCTGAAGCCCAGGCCAGGGATCAGCTTCAGCTGGCCTGGGCTCCTGTGCTGTGTTGTCACCAGCCTTTAGCAGGGCAGGTGCCAAGGGGAGGGGGGTGATGTCAGGTGGGGACTGAGGTGAAGAGTGGGAGGGCTGGGCACTAGGTGCTGGTCCCTGTTATTCACAACTCCTCCCTATGCTCTCTTCATTGAGGCAGGGTTCCCCCTTGGGCTGCCCCTAGGGTGTGCTCAGGCCCTGCCCCACAGCCATTGCAGGAGTTGCCCCCCACCCCACCCTCATTGTTCTGCCCTTTTCCAGGGGCTGCTGCTATGCCCAGCAAGCCCCTGCTCTGTCCTCCTTCCGAGTGAGCCTGCTTCGTCCCCTGCTGCGCTAGCCTGGAGCCTTGGCCAGGCTGGGCAGCTCTGTTCTCCGTTCTGAGCATGATGATGGGGACGCTGCTGCTGGCAAGTGTTGAGCTGGGCATTGAGGGGAGGGCCTCAGGTCACCATGGGTTTGTGTCCCAGGATGGACCAGCAGTGTCCCAAAGGCTGGTGGGGGAACCCGACCTGCGGGCCCTGTAACTGCGACATCAACAAGGGCTTCGACCCTGACTGTAACAAAACCAATGGGAAATGCCACTGCAAGGTAAGGAGTCACAACCTACCCTGCCTTGCCCTGCCCTGCCCTCTCCTGGACCCTACATGCAGCCTCATGCCCTGTCCACCCCCGCACCTGAGAGGTCACCCCGGGTTCCTCCTTCCCCTGGCACTGAGGGGTGGCGCTTGTCCCTCCTGCCTTTGTCAGTCTGTCTGGGGTGTGTTGCTGTGACTCCCTGTCCTGTGATGGCCTTGCAGCTGTCATGAACAGATGACCTGCTAGCTCCCAGGACCCTGGGAGACTCCGCATCGGTCTGCTGGGGAGGAGCTGAGCTCCCTAAATGCCCTGTGTCCCCTCAATCCTGCCCAGTACTTCAATGTCACCTCCTGCTCAAGCCCTGGGCAGGGCAAGGTGCTATGGCTGGGGAGACTTGCATGTAGTCTCCACCTGGGCTGCTGTGGGCAGACTCCTACTGTAACCACCCTCTGCCCCCACTATCTGCTCTGCCCCTGCTTCCCTCAGTTCTGCCTGCGCCCTCCTCTTCCCATGGGCTCTCCGGGCCTCTCTTCCTCCCCACAGGCCATTCTTTTTTTGCCAGCTGTACTGACAGGCCTCTCTTTGTCCCCGCCACTCCCCTCTCTGCACCTCAGCTCTCTAACCGCCTTCCCTGCCACTCTCCCATCTCCTGCAGGACTTCCATTACCGGCCCCAAGGCAGTGACACCTGCCTGCCCTGCGACTGCTACCCTGTGGGTTCCTCCTCACGCTCCTGCGACAAGGACTCAGGCCAGTGCCACTGCAGGTCTGGTGTGATCGGACGCCAGTGCAACAACTGCGACAGCCCCTTTGCAGAGGTGACACCAAGCGGCTGCGAGGGTGAGTTGGGAGCCCCTGGCCTGAGTCCCACCCCTGGATCAGGACAAACCTGGCTCTGGGGGCTTAGGGAGAGTCATCTAACCCCTGTGCCCTTTGTCCATGATTCTTTTGGTGAGGCACTTGGTTGCAACAAGCTCCCTCCCCCATGCACCCCATTAACTGCAGCATCTCTCTTCCCATTGGCAGTGCTCTACGACGGATGCCCCAAGACCCTGAGAGCGGGTGTCTGGTGGCCACAGACCAAGTTTGGCTTCTCAGCCCTGGTGCCTTGTCCCAAAGGTTCCTTGGGTAAGTGATCCGTCGGGGGGGGCAGTGCTTAGAGGGACTCCTGGCGGGAGTCCTGGAAGGGGCCCTCTTCCCAGGCTGACTGAGGAGGCATGAGCTCTTGCAACAACTCCCCCCACCCCCGCCCATGCTGGGTTGCTGCAGGCCAGAGCTGTGAGCAGGGCAGATCATCTGAGCTGCTCCTGCTGTTCTCATGTTTGAAGCAACAGGCTCCTGTTTCTGTGGGCTGGGAAGAGTGGGGAACAGTCCTTTGAGAGGGGAGGGCACTTTCCTTGGAAATGGAGCATGGAAAGAGCTGTGAGAGTGGAAGGGCCTCTATGAACCCTGCTCCAGATGCCTCTGTGGGGCCTCTCAGTGGGATCCAAGCTGTGTGACAGGAACAGCCCAGGGGCTGAACCCAGGCAGGGGCATGGGGCTCTTGGGAGCCAGGCTCAGAGCAGGCCCAGGATTTTCATCCCCACAAAAAACAGAATGGGCCAAAAGACCCTCTTTAGATCTTGAATCCTTCTTCCTTGCCCATCAGTGCAGTGGGTGGTATAGAGCAGAGGTGTCTGGCACTGCACCCAAAGTCCTGCCAGCTCCTGGCTTCAGTAGCCTGGAGCCAGGGAGTGTGCCCCAGAGCAGGGCCCTGCTGTCCTCAGGGTCCTGGAGCTCAGCCTTAGTGGAGAGTGAAACCCTCCCCAGCCAACGGAAGGGCAAAGGAATGCGGGGTCCATGGCCTGAGATGCAGGAGGCATCCAGGAGTCTCCCTGTGTCCCCAGAGCCCCGGGCAGTTCTGTGCCTGGGAAGTGCTGTGCCAATAGGGTGGCCAGCACCAATCCCACCCCTCCTCCAGACACCTGCTGGAAGAAGGTCGTTCCTCTCCCCCATGGCTCCTTCCACTCCTAACCGTGTTGCTTCTCTTCCCCATTTTCTCTCCCGTCTGATCAGGGTTGCGGGGTGCAGGTAAGGACCCGTTCCCTTCCCTGCGTGTTGCAAGGGCTGCTTTGCGTGGCTTTCCATTCCCTGCTCCCTGCCTGGCACCCCCATGGTCCCTCCGCTTTCCCTGATGCTTCCAGAGCTGCCAACCATGTTACTAATGCTGCACCTGGCCCTGGCTTCCTTGTACCACTGCCTGCCCTCAACCACTCTTCCTCTCCCCAAGAAACCTAACCTGCAGAAACCCCCGCAGCCAGGCATTGCCTTGCTACCGTTCTGTCTTGCTGCCTTTATGTTGCTTTGGAGGGCTGGAACTTGGAGGTGCTGCTTTTGCTGTGCTCAGGGGGCTGCTTGCAGGTAGCCCATAGCTTCAGCTGCTAGAGCACTGATGGGGGTTGGCTAAGAGGGCTCAGGACAATAGGGAGAGGCAAGTGGCTGCTGCTGCCACCTGCAACATGACACCTGCTTTGGGAAGGGAGCTACCCCAGTGGCCATAAGAGAGGGAAAGAAGGGAAGAGGAAGTGGAGGGCCTTTGGACAGACATGACATGGGGGGAAAGAGGAGGAACCCATTTGGACCAGTCAGGTTGGAGGCAGACATGGCAGGGAGACAGGTGCCTCCAGGCACAGCTACCACAAAAAGCAGGGAAAGGAACATGGCTGGCAAGCATGCTTAGGCATCCCAGCTACTACATAAGAGCTCTCTGTGCCTGGTAGACTAGCTCACGGCTCTTTGGCCAGGCCAGCTCTAGAGCTCTGCACCCCATGGCCTGGTTTAGCATTGCCCATGGGCTTGGAAAAGCAAAATGCTGTCAGCTGGCATCATGCCCCAGGTGTCTCATCACCCTCCAGGATGGCAGGGACCTGTCTTTCATTAGTTCCTTTGGTAGAGGAATCTAGTTTCCACACATTCTGCAGGATCCCTCCCAAGCTACAGGGACTTCCCAGACTGCTGGAGAGAGGTGGGGGAAGGTATTGTTTGGCCGAAATAAAGGCAAGATACAGAGAAAAAGGTGAGCGCACTGTGTGGCCCTAGCCTCCAGGACTGAGTGCTGTCTGCCCTTTCTGGCTTTGATGCTGTTGTTGATAGCACTAAGGAGAAGAAGCCTTCTGGGAAGACAGGGGTGATGGGGTTAGTGGAGAATGAGCAGGATGGAGAATGCCTGCTAGGTTGCTCAGAGGACCTTCTTGAAGCTATGAGATTTCATAGATTTCATAGATTCATTGACATTAGGGCTGGAAGGGACCTCAGAAGATCATCAAGTCCAGCCCCCTGCCCGAGGGGCAGGAAGTCAGCTGAGGTCATAGGATCCCAGCAAGATAAGCATCCAAATTTCTCTTGAAGGTATTCAATGTAGGTGCTTGAACCACCTCCGATGGCAGGCTATTCCAGACCTTGGGGGCTCGGACAGTAAAGAAATACTTCCTTATGTCCAGCCTGAAATGGACTTGCAGTAGTTTATAACCATTCGACCTCGTCATCCCTTGGGGCGCTCTGGTGAACAAACGTTCCCCCAGATACTGGTGGTCACCTCTGATAAACCCAGTCCTGGCTCCCCACTGACTCAGATCCTGGGCAAGTTGCTTCCCCTGTCTGAGCCTCCCAGAAACACAACAGCATGGATACACTCACCTCCCCGGAGGCACAAGAGTTGTTAGCTCTGGGACATGGCTCCCATGAGGACTGCATGCGGATGAATAGCTGACACCGCTGAGGGTGATGGCACGTGGTGGGCTACTGGCTATGTCATTGGAGTGCATGACATTGGTGTTGGTCTCCATGGCTCAGTCGGTGCTGTGCTCACTGGGTTTCCTCAGGGCCTGGTTGCCAGTGTGGGCACTGCCAATGAGTTTGGGTGTGGGAGGGTTTCCTGACACAGCTGGGTGCATAGAACAGTCCAGTCCTTTTTGTATGTATTCCATGGTCAGAGCTTCCCTGTGTTAAACAAAAGACCAGAGACCTTGTCTGTACTAGGGTCAATAAGCTGGTTAATTTACTAGTCAAATATTGTCAGTTGACTGGTCAATTGACTGCATGTTTTTGACTGGTCAAAGATTATAACAATTTTACAAAAAATCTATTTTTTTGGTAGTTTTTTGACAGAAATATGCTTTTTTATTGCTTTTGACACATTTGTAGTGGAAAATTTGTGCTTTTTTTATCTATTATGTGGACCTGTTGGCAGTTTTTTTTAGTTTTTGACCAATATTTGACCGGTCAATTGACTGAACTTTATTTGACAGGTCAAATACCCAACCTTAGTCTGTACCAGCATCACTGTGCCAGTCTGACCATAAGGCTATCGTGATACCAGTGTAGCGGGGCCAGGAAGCCTCCCTGTGGGGAGTTCTCTCTCGACATGTCAGATACAAGGCAAAAGAGAAAGATGTGGTGGTATCTGAGCAATGGATGAGGTGCAGGTGTTTCAGTGAATAAATGGATCTGGCCAGGCAGGCTGTGCTATGTTGGTCAAATCTTTAGTCCCCTTCAGGTAGGCACAGATCCCTCCATCACTATTCAGGGGTCCTCGGGCCTGAGTCCCAGTGATGCTGACTGGTGTTGCTCACTCCTGACTCTCCTCTCCCAGAGTCAGTCATACAACCTGATACAGGGGACAGGTCATGTGCCACAACTGGAAAACACCTGGGTGCAAGTGCTTGTGGGTGGTCCTCAGTCTGGCGGTGGCTCATCCCGGCTGATGAATGAATGGCTACAGAACCTGGCAGTATTCACAGAAAATCAGGGCTGCCTCTAATGCGACATGAGTTGGGGTCCCAGTGGGTAGCTCAGCTGGCCTGGCTCTGAGGAGGCAAGCACCATCTCTTTTGATGGTAGTGACAGAAGCAGCAAGTTGGCCCTGGACATGATGCTCTCCTTGCAGGCTGGGAGGTGGGGACTCTGGATTCAAACCCCTGACCTTTGCATCTCCTTTCAGGCTCAGCTGTCCGACACTGTGATGAGGGGAAAGGCTGGCTGGAGCCAGACCTCTTCAACTGCACATCGCCTGCCTTCAAGGAGCTCTCTGCACTGGTAATCCACAATCTCCTTGCACAAGGCAGCAGCTGTCTGCCAGGCTCTTGCCCTGAACAGCTAGATTCTCAACAGTGCTTGAGGCCAGATGTTCATGAGCTCTGCTCTCATCCTGGCACCTAAAAGGGAGCTGGAGTTTCCCAAGGGCTGAGCACCCAGCAGTTCTCCTTGTGACATTTCTGGGCAGGTTTTTCACTGAGCGCCATTGTGACAAACTTTTGGGAAAATGTGACTGACAATTGCAGGAAGGTAGCATGGGTCAGATTATTCCCCCTCCTTCTTTCCACCATCCACAGAGAGTTGACAGCTGTGCTCCCCCTCCCGCCCCATTCAGCCTGCTGTCAAAATGAATGAAGACTACCTATTGCCTGATCATTAAGACGAAATGATGAATCTTTAAGTTCACCTGACAATTCAGTGTCCAGGAATCTGGGCAAATTATTGCTGCTGGCTTTTTAATTTGCAATCTGTGTATGTCTGTGAAATTCTTTTACCCATCTGGGGAACCTCCTTTGCTTCTAATTTTTTATTTCCTTCTAATCCACTGTTCTGTCCCAGAGAAATGAGCCCCCACAAATCAACAGCTGTGGGTTGTCTGGGGGTCCAGATTACTGTGCTCTGCTGCTCCAAAGCCAAGTAACCTGGGCATAGAACAGCTGAGAGTCAGTGATAACATCAGATGCAGGACTTGGACTGCTCTGGTTATTTAGTCTGCCTCTGTCAACAGTAATACTGAAAACTCTTGTAACTGGATGAGACTGGAGAGACCAAAAAAGAAGTATTAGGTGTTCTTTCTTCCAGTTTCTTGACTTTGCACCCAGTGGCTTTAGCTAACATAGCCAGTTTCACCGTGTTTGTGGGCAGTTTCTCAGGAGAAGAGTAAGCTATGCCCTGTGGAACAGGAAAATGCAATAGTCAAGCAGCCAGGGCAGGCCAGTGCACATGAGGAAGCACAGCACTAGAAACATGTTTTTGTCATTGTCCAGACTCCAGGTTGATGGTGTCTCTTTAACTACCAGATCCTCCTGCATGAATTTAGATGATCCAAATGCCTCTGTCATCAGGGGTTTCGTGTCTTCCACAGGAACAGTTTGCAAGGGCAAAGCTAGCCAGCTGTCATTGCAGGCAGTGCCTAGTCTCAGACCTCCCACTGGCTTGGTGATTGTGCCTGAAGAGAACCTTTATACTGCCTATCTCCCTGGTTTCCAAGATGGTCCCCAAGCTTGGCTGGACTTGCTGGGCATCAGGCCCTGCTCCCCTTTATCCCAGGGTTTTCTGGGGCTGGAGTGATGCAGCCACAGCCTGACTTAGCACTACTTGATCTCCTGTCCTTCCTCTCTGCTGGCAGCTGCAGGGCCTGGAGAGGAACGAGACAGAGCTGAACACCATCGAGGCGAAGAAGCTGGCCCTTCGGCTGCGCACAGTGACTGACCAGATGGAGCGCTACTTCGGCAATGATGTCCACATCACCTACCGCCTCCTGTCCCGCCTGATGGATTTTGAGAGCAGGCAGCATGGCTTTGGCCTGACAGCCACCCAGGATGCCCACTTCAATGAGGTGAGTGCCAGGTGCAGTGGAAGGTGTCCTGTACTTCCCTGGCCAAAGGCAGCAGAGCCTATCAGTGCTGTCCCAGGACCAGCCTCAGTGCAGCTTCTTAGGTAGATTCTTGCAGTGTCTCATCCCACCCTGCCCATCACTCTGCCTGTGGCAGGTTCTTCCTCACTGGGGTAGGGGACCGGCCCTGCTGCTTTGTTCAGCCTGTTTGTTATTAAAGAAGTTGGATGCTTCAGGGAGCACTGGGGAACCCAGGGACTGAAATGAAACCAGTAATTCCCAAATAGTGGCCCACTGACTGCTGGCAGTCCATGAGGCCGTGGCACATAGCCTGCAGATCGTACCATGTGCCCACTTTTCAACTACATGCTTGCTGACAAGGGTTCAGAATGGCCCATAAAGAACTGGTGGAATCCAGTAAACCAAGAAAAGGGTGATGGAGACTCTCTAGGAGGAAACCCTTTCTGATACTGAGAAGGTCCAGGGCCTGGGATCTTGTCTCAGTAAGAGCAGAAGAGTCTCATGGGGGCTGTGCTTAGGTGTGGACCCAGCTCTGGAGAAAGGAGCATCCCAAACACCCCAGCCTTCCTGGACCAGAAGCTGCCAGTGGGTCACTTGGTGGGGGAGCTCGAAGAGAGGCATTTCACTCTCAAGCTCTCTAAGGACTCTGCCTTTTGGGTCTGTTTGCAGAACCTGTTGCAGGCAGGAAGCTCAGTGCTGGCACCAGAGAATCGTGAGCACTGGGACATGCTGCTGCAGAGTGAACACGGCAGCGCTGGGCTGATGGAGCGGCTGCGAGAGTACACGGGCACGCTGGCCAGCAACATGAAACTCACCTACCTCAACCCCGTGGGCGTGGTGACGCCCAATATCAGTGAGTAGGCCGTGGCTGGGAGTAGTGCCAGGGCAGAGGAGGAAGCCCTGACACCTAAGACAACGGGCTAACAGGGGTCAGAAGGATCAGTGAGACCAGTGTCATGTCTCCCCAGCTAAAGTGGGGGGTGTCAGCTGGTGAGCAGAAAGGGTGGACTTTCCTTTGACTCAGCTGTGCCCTAGTGGAGTGTGATGCTGTTGGAGGGACTTCAGCTAAGTAGGTATCCCCCTCTCTGGGGTCCACACACACTTCCATGGATGTCTGCAGGAGTCGGGGACCACGGGCAGTTAGCCTGAGTCTCCTGGCTCAATGGCAGTCATTCCAGGCCAGCTGTGATCTGTGTCCCCAGCAGTGTCACTTGGAGAAACCAAACACACCTGCCAGTCAGTAGCCAGGCATGAGCTGGGCTCCTGGGATGTACCTCCTCTCCAGCCAGCCCCTATTGGTAACTTCACAGGCAGCTGCTGGGGAACAGCAGTTCTCCCCCAGGAGCACTGTTCCCTCCTGGTTATTCCCTGTAAACCCTTGAGTAAAACGTCTGCTCACCACAGCTCTGGGCAGCTCCTCCCAGGTCATAGCCTGACAGAAGGGGCATCCCAGGAGGGCTCCATTGGCTCGAGAACAACCGGGTATGTCAAGATGGCTCCTTCCTGCTTGACGTGTCTGTGGGTTTGGCATGTGCATCCACGCATGGTCCCCTCACTGTGTGGTCATGGCTTGGGGGGGATGTGCAGTGGGGAGGGGGTGCGCACATCTCACAGGGATAGGACTCAGACCTTCCTGCTCACTTCAATTGTGGCCTCAAGCCCACTGCAATGTGCCATCCCAAAGAAAAAAGCCAATGTATTAACCCTGGCTAGGCCTCTCACACTGGGCCCCCAAACCGAGCAGCCGGAGGTCCTGACTCTTCTTCTGCCCCCCATGCAGTGCTCAGCATTGACCGCATGGAGAACCACACCCATGTGCGGAGACGCTACCCCCGCTACCACAGCAGCCTGTTCCGGGGCCAGGCCCTGTGGGACCCCCACACCCACGTGGTGCTGCCGCTTTCATTGCTCACCCCCCTCAAAGCAGAAGGTAAGCAAGTGTCTGACCTGAGCCCCCCAGCCCCAGCCTGGCAGGGACCAGGGCTGCTCTGCTCAGGGCTGCACTGTACAGAGGGCACAGCAGTGCCCGGAGTTCAGTCCTGGCTGTCTGATTCTGTCTGAGTCTCTTTTCCACAGCACCCCACCACCAGCAGGTCAGAGGGCCACTGGGCATCCCCACGTGCCTCACCCCACAGGCTCATATAGTTCTTGATGGGGCCTAGGCAGGAATGAGCAGATCCAGGCTGGCAGGCAGCTCCCTCTGACTCAGTAGCCTCAAGCCAGCAAAAGCTGGGAGCCTGCCCAGTCCCTGAAGGAAGAAAGCATCTTGCATTACTCTTATGGTTGTTGCTGAGACTATGCTGGGCTCTGAAGGGCCTTCCCAGGCTGTGTGTGATGCTGCACAGCCCCAGAGAGCAGCATCCAGGAGGCAACTCCTGGTCCCTGGAGAGTGGCTAGGATAGGAGAGGGAAGGGGCCGTGGAGCTCTCGGGGCTTCTCAACACAGCCCCAGCTAAGGCAATGTGTTTTATCTACTCTCCTTTTCCAAGAGGCTCCCCTCTGTCTGCAGCATCGTGCCTAGTGAGACAGCCTGAGGAGCCTGTCCTCACTTCCACCGGGCCCTGTGCTCTGTCCAGGTCATGCCCAGAAACCAGTCCCTTCTCGATTTGTCTCTCTGACCCGAGCTCCATCCACAGTGGTGCCGACACCTGCAAGCAGTGAAGGGAATGACACAATGTGGACCTCGCCCCCCAGGCAGGCCCTCCCAGACCCTGAGCCTGCTGTCACCATCATCATCCTCATCATCTACCGCACACTGGGGGGACTGCTCCCTGCCCGCTACCAGGTGGATCGCCGCAGCCTCAGGTACCACCCACCACACAGTCCTCAGTGTGGCCAGCCTGCTTGTGCTGGGGTAGACTGCAAGCCAGCCAGGTGCTGCCAGCCTGGCAGGGACCAGAGCTCAGGACTCTTTGCTGCTTGCCTGTTGGCTGAGCCAAGCTGTCCGGTGGCCTGTGCAAAAGGAGCTGGGGTCCCTGCCCAGGTCCCAGGATGTGGGTGTCTGCACTGCTAATGCCGTTCACACAATTGGCATTGCTTGCCCCCATGTGGCAGCTTTGAAGAGAAGACCAAGGACTGGGTAGACCCCAGGGAGCTGGCTTGGGGCAGGGTTGAGTCTGGCTGGGTCTCCATCAGTCTCTTCCATGGGCACAGAGATGCCACTAGCTCTGGCACTGCTACTCTCTGGGAAATGGCCTGGTAAAAGCCCAGCTTTGTGACAAGGTCCCTGTTGTCTCTTGCAGACTGCCCAAGAACCCCGTCATGAACTCCCCTATTGTGAGTGTGTCTGTGTTCAGCAACCACACCTTCATCCAGGGCACCCTGGAGGCACCACTGGTACTGGAGTTTCGCCTGCTGCAGACGGCCAACCGGAGCAAGCCCCTGTGCGTGCAGTGGAACCACTCCAGCCTGTAAGTGCCCCGCCAGCGTCCAGGGCCAGCACAGACTCCCCCACTGGGTGTTGCCCAGAGGAGTCAACTAGTTCCCTGCCTCCCCCTCACTGCCATTGGTGCTGTGAAATCCTGCTAGTGAGGGTGTCAGTGGGGGGAGCAGTGGGGAGTGGAACTGGCTTGACATGGCACCATCTTCTGGGGCAAGGGGATTTGCACCTGTGTGCTGTGAGTGGAACTGGCACATAGCTATGCCCTTGCCACCCTGGGTGGGGGTCACCAGCCTCAGTCATCCCTGCACCCTTGCACCTCCACATCTGGAGCTTTGGAGAAAAGACCCCCTCCCAGCAGCCAGAGGGTCCCTGAGCTGTAAGGCAGGTGCCCAGCAGGCTGTGACCCTCCCACCCTCGCTGGCTGCCTCTCCATGGGAAGAGATGCAGTATGGAAGACCTGGTCCTTTCAGAGTGCTCTGTGTTGTCTGGTTGCTGCAGGACTGACCCTTCCGGCTTCTGGACAGCAAGAGACTGTGACCTTGTGTACAGGAACACCACACATGTGCACTGTCAGTGCTCCCAGTTTGGCACCTTTGGGGTCCTCATGGACAGCTCCCACCGAGAGGTAAGCCAGCCTCTGCAGAGGGAGAGGGCAAGGGCTGAGGTGGGATGCTGAGAAGGGCAGGCCAGGGTCGTGAGCCATACAGTTGCAGGTAGCATCCATTGCACAGGTGTCAGAGAGAGTCCCAGATTGCTTCTCTCTTTGGTGTCCTGAAGGGAGAGGGAGAAAGAGAGAGGAGAGAGACCTTGGAAGCCTGCACATGCCAAGTGTCTTCCATCCTAACTCTGAAGCTTGTTTCTGGCTTTCTTCTCCAGCAACTGGAGGGTGACCTGGAGACCTTGGCCATTGTCACCTACTCCCTGGTGTCTCTGTCCCTCGTGGCTCTGCTGCTGACCTTCTTCTTCTTGACATGTCTGAAGGGCCTCAAGTCCAACACCCGGGGCATCTACTCCAACATAGCTGCCACCCTCTTCTTCTCTGAGCTGCTCTTCCTCCTGGGCATCAACCGCACTGAAAACCAGGTGAGGGGCAGGAGTCAGCCCTCGTGCAGCCAGGCAGGAAGAAGCCATCAGACCAGGGAGCTGTGGAGGGGAGAGTTCTGGGGAGTGCTTTGTATGGAGAACTGGTCAGAATGGGGGGCACTGGAAGAAGGAGCCCTGGAATGAGTTTGCCCAGTGGGATGCCCCAAGGTCTTCTGGAAGTATCAAGGAAGAAAAGGAGATTTGCACTGGAAGGAATCTCCCCCCTCAAAAAAATGTCCTTGTCTGTTAAACCACATCCATCCTTTCTGGGCTTTATGCCAAGATTCTCACCGCAGACTCAGTCTCTGTTGCCTCCCGGTCCTGCCCCGGTGCTGGCCCAGGTGTTGAGTCCGGGTACAGACTCAAGGGCACTGAGAGCAGCTGGTGGGACAATGAGCTGCCACCTCTAGAGGATGTGGTCCCTCCCTCCCAAAAGTGAAGATTGTGCTGGTGGCAGGAGAGATTCCCAGAGCCAGGATGGGAGAGCTTCAAGGTCTGAGCTCCAAGCGTCTGCCTCCCTGAGAACATTGCTTAACCCCTGCCCAAATCCCCTACTAACAGATGGGGGAAATGATTGGAGCCAGGCTGCAACTGAGTGAGAAGGTGGTTCATTCCAGGCTTTGCTATTTCCTTTGGGTCCTGATTTCCAGCCCCTGTCTAGAGGAGTGGCACTAGCAGCCTGGACCAGAGGCATCCAGTAGTTAGAGCAGAATGGGGCCCTTGGTGTGCTGCAGGGGTGGCAT
>NW_005841885.1:85418-96106 GCF_000455745.1 Alligator sinensis
ATTCCTGCAGTGAGAGAGGACCTGGCAAGGAAGTGCCTCCCCCATCTTGGACAAAAGGGGCCCTTTTGGGGGCTCCTTCTGAGCACTGATCTCTTCTCTCAGTTCCTCTGCACTGTGATTGCCATCCTGCTGCACTGCTTCTTCCTCTCCACCTTCGCCTGGCTCTTTGTCCAGGGCCTCCACATCTACCGCATGCAAACTGAAGCCCGCAATGTCAACTTCGGGGCCATGAGGTTCTACTATGCCATTGGCTGGGGGGTGCCTGCCATCATCACAGGTAGGTGCTGCCTACTGGGGAAGACAGGTGCCTGCTTGGAGGGAGGTGGGAAGTGGCTCAGGCCTGGGGCCATGCTAGGAGCATGCTTAGAATCTCCTTCCATCAGCCCCAGCTGTGGGAGGAGCACCGCGCAGGTTTCCAGGTATTCAGGTACTATCTATCCAGCCAATGAGACAGGTAGGAGGAGATGTGTGTAGAATGTATGTAGACGTCTATGGGCATCCATGTTTGCAGCTGTGCATGTGCTTGTGGCTATATGGGTCCAGCCAGGAGCATCCCCAGCAGCTCTGTGCACTGGAGATGGTCAGTGAGGTCCAGGCTGGTGTGACAACCATACAGGCAGAGGTGAAGGCCACATGCATTCGTTTCCACTCAGGGCTCATCTCTACTGCTGCCAAGGTCCATCCCAGTGAGAAAGGAGCTGAGCAGCCCCCACTCACACCCCCTCCATATGAGTCCATTGGTGTACACCTGACCAGAAGCTAGCCAGGGAGGGTGCTCTGAGCTTATCCTCAGTACCTGCTTCCAGGCCTGACAGAGACCGTGGGTGCAAGAGCGGGCATGGAGAATGAGGCCAGAGCAGCCTGGCTGGTGGACTTCGGGGTCTGCAGAGTGCCTGTGGGCATGGCGGGGAGACAAGTCCTCAGGCCCCTTGGGCCAGGCTCTGCTGCTGCCATGGGATAGATGAGCCCTTGGTGTTCTGGCAGGGCCTCCAGTTCCCCTGATGTGGAACATCAGTGGTCTCAGCAGCCAGGGTCTCCTTCCTCCTAAACAACCAGCAAGGCCTCTCTCCTGTCCTACTTCAGGATGGGCCTGGAGCTCCTGCCATTCCAGGGTGTGCAGCATAGGGCACAGATGCTCTTTGGATGTTCATCTTCATCTGTGTCCCAGGACCTTTGTGCTTCTGGCTGCCATGCATAGCCAGATTGGGCAGTTTGTGCCCTGTCCTGGGGCTCTAAAATGGACCCCATTGATACTGATCTCCAAGGAGCATTTGGAAGTGGCATCAGCCAGTGCTTGGTCCCTGCTTTGGGTTTCTTTGCTGGGAGATGCCCTGGAAATGCAGAGTAAGTCCAAGCAGCTGTGCTTGGAACTAAGCCTTCCCTTCCCTCTCCTCCCCTCCCCAGGACTGTCAGTTGGCCTGGACCCTGAGGGCTATGGGAACCCTGACTTCTGCTGGATTTCCATCCATGATAAGCTGGTCTGGAGCTTTGCGGGCCCCATCACCATCGTCATTGTGGTAAATTCTCACTCTGTTAATACCTGCCAAGCCCCTGTTCTGTGCCAGGCATCTTGGCCTCTTCCCCTCTTGCTCTTTCCCAGGTTTCTGCTGGCTCTTCCACATCATGTCCCTCCCTGTGTAGGTCCTCTCTGCTCCTTCTCCTTTCTTCTCCATGTGCTCCTCCTCCCCTGGACTCCCCTTCTCACCATTCCCCAAGCTCTTGCAGACGGATATCTATGGAAGAAGCTCAGCTCTGCACAGGGCTGGCTGCCCACCCAGTGTCATAGGGAGGGGCAGAGAGCACCAGGGCCGGAGCAGCAGAGCAGCCTCTAACCAGTCTCTGCTTTCAGATGAATGGAGTTATGTTCCTGCTGGTGGCAAAGATGTCGTGTTCCCCTGGTCAGAAGGAGGCCAAGAAGAAGTCAGTGCTGTGAGTATGGACTGGTGGGATCCCAGGAGGGCTCACCCACTCGGACCGCCCCCAACTGGGGCTGCTCCTGGCCTTGCCTTTTATTGCTCCAACTGGCCAAACACCCCCTGCGTGCACACTCCCTTCTCCATCACCACCCAGACCTCCGTGTCCTTTTTTGTCCAGTCAGTTTTCCCCTCTTGCCTGCTGCCAAGGACAGTCATTGCTGTAACCCTGTCTCCTTCCCCAGCTAAGCTGCCATGACTTAGCTTCCTCCCTCCAGGCTGGCCAAGGCTGAAATGCATGACTTCACTCCTTGCCTTGCCCTTCCCATGCACTCCCTCACCTGCTACCTCACACTCCTGCTCCATCCCCATATCTTCAGGGCTCTGCTTCTCTCCTGCCCCTGTCTCCAAGCTTGTTCCCCCCTGCTCCTACCCTGCTTTGCTCTCCATTTGTGACCCTCTCCCATTCACCCTCCACTTCTCCTTCCAAGCCACACTGTAATGCTGGGTCTGCTTCCCTGTCTTGGTGCCAAGGGGCCTGTCTGTGTATGTCTGCACTGCGCTGCATCCGATTTAGAAAGGAAGTTTCTTGGGTTGGGAACTGTGTCATCCTCTGGGCATGGCTGGTGCCCAGCTAAGAGCAGTCAGTATGCAGCAAGTGCAGCTGTGGAGCTGGAGAATACTGCATGTGCCCATGAACTTTTGGCGTGGGAAAGTGGTGCCGAGAGAGAGCCAGGCAGCTGGTGACAGGCGTGTGCTTTCCCCTGTGTTTCTGTCAGAGCAATATTCTAGGTTAACAACACAGTCTAACCTCAGTGTGTGTGTGTGTGTGTGTGTGTGTGCTTGTCTGTCTGTCTGTCTGTCTCTCTCTCTCCAGCATGACGCTACGAAGCTCATTTGTTCTGCTTCTAGTTATTAGTACTACCTGGCTCTTTGGCCTCTTGGCTGTCAACAACAGTGTCCTGGCTTTCCACTACCTCTACACTGTCCTCTGCAGCCTCCAGGTAACTCTCTGTCCAGCCTCTGCCCAGGGATGCCAAGCAGGAGCTCAGCCCCTCCTCTTTCCTCCCCTCCCCTCCCAGGATGCCTCCCACTGGACAAGGGAAAGTGAAGGGAAGAGGCAGTCGAATGGAAAGGAGAGTTACAGGGAGGTGGGGAGAGGAGGGCAGGAAACAGGGAGTGGGGGACCAATGATTTTTGCTCCAGCAGGATCCCTCTGTGCCCCCCGCCCTACCCCTGTACTGCTGTGCGACAGAAGAGATCGCTTCTCCCCACCCCTGTGTGTGCCTTGCTCTGCAGCCCTTGGCTTCCCTGTCCCCTCCTATGCTGCTCCCTGGCTCAGGCCTGCCTGGCAGTAACCCAGCAACTCCCAAGCTTTGATCTCTCCCCTCTGAACACTGACACTGCTGAGCCATGTTTGACCCAGCAAGTGACTTGGCAGGGGAGATTCCCTTCTTCTCAGCCTTCAGTGACCCAGTGTAGTTAGAGGGTGAAGGCCTGTCCCTTGAATTGTGGCAGGCTGACCCCTGCAAAAGTCTATAATGCCTCCAATGTATGGATCTCAGCTACACAATTTATGGTGATGGGTGATTGTTCTTGGGCTTTCTCCCTAGCTTGCTCCTTCAGCCTTTTGGCTAGGGCAAGTGAGACTAAGGGGCATCAAACTCCAAGGCCTCCAGACTTGGGGCTTTCATGCAGAATGCTTGTCCTGGGTCCTAGAGTATCTGAAGCTCGAAGTGGAAGAGTTTGGCAGGTAGGATATTTGCTGGTGGTTGTGCCATACAGACTTGAATGGTTGAGCTCTTCTCAGTTGATAGAGTTGGGAACTGATGTGGTTGATTTGGCCCCTGACATGAAATTAAAAAAAAAAGAAGGGGGTGACCCAGCAAGCAGTGTAGCCCAGATCTCTCCAACCACCTCTGAGGCCAACGGGTGCTGGGTTCTCTTCCACTCTGATGCACGTGCACACCCACTCCTCTTTCCCCTTGGCACACATGCACACATGTTGCTGTTACTAGTGTCACACTCACAAGCTGAGATTGCTGCCTGCTGAAGAGGCTGGTCTAGGTGCATCTCCAGCACATGCCTACCTGAGCTAGGATGAATGGGCCCACTTGGTGCCACCAGCAGTTGAACTGTGGCAGTACATTGCCCGCAAGGCCAAGCAGCTCGAGCTCTAAGCCATCCCAGGACCCGAGCCGGCTCAGGTGTGTTCCCCTGGCAGGGCCTCACGAAGGTTTGCCAACTGAGAGCGGCCCTGGCCCCACCCTTTGCTAGCAGTTTTCAGGGCACTGGGCCTTTCCATTCTGTCAATCCCTCCTCCCCCCTCGTCCCTGACAGCTTCTGCCTGCCTTTAGCTCAAGCTTGGTGCTGTCAGCTCCCTCTTGCTGCTGCCCTCACCCCTGGGCTACCTGCTGCCTCTAGTAGCCATTGTCCTGCCTAGGCAGAGTCCCACCGGGCTCTGGTGGTAGCATGCCCCAAGCAGCCAGCAGCTGTGATCTCTTCCTGGGGCACCTGTGGGGTGTTACCCAGGCCTGCTCTGAATCAGCTGCCCAAGAGGAGTCTCCCTGAATGAAGCGATGGGCCTGGGTTTGTCATGGGTCTTTGCTCACCTGAAAGCCTGCGGGGATGCTTGCGGGCTACAGGGGCTGCATGGAGGCATGAGCTATGAGCCCCCAGTGCCTGGAATTTGAGTGGCACCTAATTATCCGCTGTCTGCCCTTCCTAGCTGCACCAACCCGGCTGTGCCAGCATTGCAGCACCCCTGTCCTAACCGTCCCCTCTGGTGTCTGTTACACTGCATTGCTGCAAAGCCTTGCTCTGCTTGAGCTACTCCCTGGTGCTGGGAGCCCTGAGAACAGGATTGGGCCAGGTCCAGCTGCCAGGGCCCCATGCTGCCCAAACCACCTCTGTTCCGGTTTTCCTCCCCCACTTACCTTGCCACTCTCAAGCCACAGTATCTATGCTGCCTGATCCAGCTGCTACAAGTGAGGGCCCTCCCTGAGAGCTGGCGAGCTGGTAGACTAATGTGGAGAGGCCTTTGTGCTTGCTGGCGTGTACCCAGGTTCATAACCACCCCTGGCCTCAGAGCCCTTTTGGTCCCCAGCAGCTCTACACCCGAGCAGATCTCCTGGGTTCTGGAGGGAAAGGTGACTGGCTTCTGCAGTGCTCCACATGGCCCTGACCTGTTTTCTCACCCATCTTCCCGTGGGCCTCAGGGAACTGAACCAGGAGGCAGCCCCCTCCAAGAGGGAGTCACTTCTTCCTTCCTCTTCCTGAGACTGAAGAGTCGTGCGGGGCCCTAAATGGCAGCTGAGCAGCACAGGGATGCCTCCCTTGCACTCCTGCTGCTTGCTACACCCCTGCCATCCAAAGAGGTGCTTGCAGCAGTGTGCCCGATGCTGGAGAGCCACGTCTGTGCACGGGCAGGACTGACTGAAGCAGAAGTCACCAGGTCCTGGCAGTGGGTTCCAGGGGAGCAGACTGGAACCAATAGCACATTTGTGAATGGCTCCATGCAGCCCCACCGCTTGGTGTGGAGCAGGGGGCTCCAGGAGGTACTGTGGGCTTCCCCCTCGGCACTCCTACTTACAGCTTCCCTTCCCTTCCCTTCCCTTCCCTCTCAGGGCTTGGCTGTGTTGCTTCTGTTCTGTGTCCTGAATGAAGAGGTGCAGGAGGCCTGGAAACTGGCCTGCCTTGGCAAGAAGGGGCAGGGTGAGGAGGCAGCCAGGAGTGCACAGGTGGGTGACGGAGCGGCTTGTCTGTAGGCTGAATCATGGGGAAAGCACTGTGTCCTCCTCTCAGCCTGTCATTTAGCTGCCTGAGGGGCAGTGCCTTCCCTCAGTCATCCCCGCTGCTCCAGGGAGGCAGTGGGGGAGGTCCTGAGCAGAGGGTTGAGCTCTGCAGCTGGACCAAGCAGCCACATCAGAATGTAGGTATTGCCAATCCCAGGGAGCCCTGTGTTCCCATGTGGAGGCATCTGTGCCCCTGGGAAAGAAGGGGACGCCTTGCTGGGCAGAGCCCTGGGGGCTTCTGAATGGGCTCAGGCCCCTGTCCCCTCTCTGTGGTGATAGACCCAGTGGGTGGGAGTGGGACTGTGACACCCAGATGCAGCAAACAGACTCCTAATGAAGCCTCCACACTTCTTCCTCACCAGGGCCCCAGTGCATACAACAACACGGCGCTGTTTGAGGAGAGTGGCCTCATCCGTATCACCCTGGGGGCCTCCACCATCTCCTCAGTCAGCAGCGTCCGCTCCGGCCACACCCACTCCAGCCAGCGGGGTTACCTCAGGTAGGGTGTAGGCTGGCAGGGCCCAGCCTGGCAGCAGGGTGGTAGTGAGCCCATGTGTGCATGGCTGTGACGTGATGGATGTGGCAGGGTGAGGGTGCTTCTCTCCTCCCAGGCATTGCCTGCCTGCCCTCTGGCCCCTTTATTGTGGATGAGCAGGACTCCTGGGTTTCCCCCAGTACCTCTGCTGACTCCCTTCAGTCCTTGCCCATAAGTACCCCTGCTGGTCCAGCCCTGGAGCTCAGCCAGTGCCCCTAACTCCTGGCTCACAGCCCATTGCTGTTCCAGTCCTGGGCACCCCATGCAGCTCTGCACCTCAGGCCTAGCCCTCCAGGGTCTCTGCCTCTGTGTCTTGTCTTCTCATCCTGGTGCTGATGCCAAGTGCAGAAGATGAGAGGATAGGGCTGCATTACCCGGAGCACTGCCTGGTAAGGAATCGGGGTCGCAGTCTTGTGCCTGGTGTGTTTCAGAGAGAACATGATGGCGCGTCAGGGCTCTGCCCTGGATCACAGCCTACTCGGTCACACCGGCCCCACGGACCTCGATGTGGCAATGTTCCACCGTGATGCAGGAGGAGGTAAGGCTGGTGCCCAGCCCTCTCACATTGCTATGAGTGTGGAGGGGCCCCAGACTGCCCCAAAACAGCAGCTGCCATAGCATGGGGCAGGTCCCAAGCTAGCGCGGAGGCTTTGGAGCATAGGAAAGGCCATGCTGGGTCAGGCTAAAAGTCTGCCAGCCTGTGTCCTGTCTCCCACAATGGCAAATAGTGGATGCTTTAGAGGAAGAGTCCAAGGAACAGGGTGGGTATGGAGCAACCCAGCCCCTGCCATCCCTCCCAGGCACCAGCAGCAGGTCACATCCCCAACTGCTGTGGTTAACTGCTGTCAGTGGACCTGCCCTCCAAAAGTTGGTCCAGTCCCTTTTGGAACCTGGTTATGCTCTTGGCCTTGACAATGAGCGCCACACATGAGGGATGTATCTCCTTCAACTTTGTGCTGCAGGCATTGGCTCAGAGCACCTGCCCCTACCAGTCAGCCTGTTGGTTCCTGAGTCTGCACAGACTGTGATTAAGGCAGAAGGGAGCAGCCAGAGTCACTCATAGAATTGTAGGAAATTCAGGTTGGAAGGGACCTTGGGAGGTCATCTAGTCCAACCTCCTGCTAAAAGCAGGACCGTCCCCAGCTGGATCATTCCAGCCAGGGCTTAGTCAAGCTGGGCCTTAAAAACCTCCATGGATGGTGATTCCACCATCTCTCTAGGTAACTTGTTCCAGGGCTTCCACCCTCCTAATGAGAAAGCTGTTCCTAATATCCAACCTAAACCTCCCTTGCAGCAACTTGAGACCATTGCTCCTTGTTCTGTCACTCAGCAGCGTCTACCCTTGGGCAGAATGGGAATTGATCTGTCTAGTTACTGGAGGTGAAAATAGGGCAAGGCGGGGCTGTGACCTGGGCTGCACTGTGGGGTAGCCTATGGTTTTCAGGAGGGGAGAGCCAGATCAGGGGGTTCAGCTGAGGATGCAGGCAGGAGAACCCTATCCCACAATGCCCCCCTCCTCTTCCAACCTCCATGCGTCCTGCCCAGATCAAGACTCAGACTCGGACAGCGACCTCTCCCTGGATGAGGAGCGCAGCCTCTCCATCCCCTCATCGGAGAGCGAGGAGAATGTGCGTCTGCGTGGCAGGTTCCAGCGCCAGTTCAAACGGGCCGCACACAGCGAGCGTCTCCTCACCAATCCCTCCAACACCACTCCCAAGGGCAAGTACCACAGGAGGGTCCTGCCGGATGCTGGGGCCCTGGCAGTCAACCAGGGCCTGGAGTTATGCAGACCTGAGGGTGGGAGGGAAGGGTCTCCACCCACAGGGCACTTCTGAAGCACCTGTTGTTGATGCAGCATGATGCTTTGCTAAGATAAAATCTAAACCTGATGAGCCCTGGGACTAGCTAAGAGGATCCAGGCCAGGCGGGACTGCAGGAGAGGCAGGGGAATGCCACCACCTGTCCTGTCTGCTGGTTCTCCCTTGTGAGTCCCACCAGCCCACTGCAGGCTGTGAGTCACAAGATTGGAGAGGCCTTGTGAATTGACCCCTGTGAGCATCACAGCAGGTCCTGATTTTAGTCGTATCCAGGCATAACGTGTTCTTCCTCCCCTGCGGTCTTGCCCTGCCCCTCCCCAGATGTGGATGGCAATGATCTGATGTCCTACTGGCCAGCGTTGGGTGAATGCGAGGTTCACCCCTGCTCTCTGCAGAAATGGGGCTCTGAGCGGAAGCTGGGATTCGACATCAATAAAGATGCAGCCAACAACAACCAGCCAGACCTGGCCCTGACCAGCGGGGACGAGAACTCCCTCACCCAGACCCAGCGCCAAAGGAAAGGTAACTGTGCTGGTTGGGGGTGGGGACAATTGCCCCAGAGCCCTGCCAGTGCTCCTGGGCGCATACTGTACATCCTATTGACTGCATCCTCAGAGCCTTGCCACACCCTCTGCCCATGGAGGACTGACACTGCTTGGGCAGACTGACCATTCATGGCTTCTCTGCCTGCCTACTGGCATTAGACGTATCTGTTCTGGAGATGACAGAGTGTAGGTGCTGGCATCTTGAAACCATCCCAAACACACCCAGCTGCAACCTCCTCCCCCACATGGGTCTCACAGAGAGGGGCAGCACAGCCCAGGTCACTGAGCCAGTCCCATTGTCTGGGAATAAGGGGGATTTTCTCCGCCATCCCCAGGACTTGCTTCACTCTCGGCTTTGCTTGTCTCCTGCAGGGATTCTAAAGAATCGCCTCCAGTACCCTCCAGCTCTGCAGGGCTTGTCATCTGTGGGCAGAATGACCAATGAGCTCTCTTGGTACAAAACGTCCACGTTGGGTCACCGGGCTGTTCCGGCTGCTTCCTATGGCAGGATCTACTCAGGGGCAGGCAGCCTCTCCCAGCCAGCTAGCCGGTACTCTTCCCGGGAGCAGCTCGACATGCTGATGAGAAGGCAGATGTCCAGAGAGCAGCTGAGCAGGAACAACTCGGGGGAGCGTTTGGAAGCTGTCCCCAGCAGGCACGGCTCCAGGGAGCAGCTGGACACCATCCCTAGTAGGCATGGGTCTAGAGAACACCTGGAAAATCTACCCAGCAGGCATGGGTCTAGAGGGGACTTAGACACCTTAGCTACCAGGTATGATCAAAGCGATCATGGGAATACACTTCCCAGGAGGCAGGGGTCTAGAGACCATCTAGATATGTTACCCAGTAGGTTTGGGTCGAGAGAACAACTAGACTGTGGGCCAGTAAGAGAAGTCTCTAGAGAGTGGCTAAATACGTTACCTAGTAGGCAAATTTCTAGAGATCGAATGGACACTTTGCCAAGTCGAGACACATCTCGGGAGCAATTGGATCTGCTTTCTCGAAGACGGCCTTCAAGGGACCAGCTTGCATCAGCTAGGCAACCTTCAAGAGAGCAGCTGGACTTTTTATCCAGAAGATCTACTTCCAGGGAGCATCTGGATACAGTGCCCAGTAGGCATCCATCACGGGAAAATTTAGAGTCTTTGTCTAGAAGACAGCCCTCCCGAGAGAACCTAGAACCTCTTTCTAGGAGGCAGCCTTCTAGAGAGAATCTGGAAGCAGCTGCCAACCAACACCCTTCCACGGAGCAATTAGACATCCTTTCTTCCATCCTTGCTTCATTTAATTCCTCTGTCCTGTCCTCCATGCAATCCTCCAGCACTCCCTCTGGCCCACAGACCACGGCAACTCCTTCTGCAGTGCAGACCTCCTCAACACCTTCTGTGCCGTGCCCTTCCACACCTCGCTCTGCGACCTCCCACAGTATCTCTGAGCTGTCGCCAGATTCAGAGTAAGTGTTGCCCTTTCCCAGAGGCAGCATTCAGGTCAGTCCGGTCTGTGCCGTGTCTTGGCCAATGGGTAACCTTAACCTCCAGCCACCTTGGTGCTCCTTCTGCCCCTAGTTATGTTCGGTATGGGAAACATGAGCAATGCTACCAGGCTTCTGACTGGCCTGAGGTATAGCGTCTGAAAGTGCCTAATACGTGTGGATGGGCGAAGAGCTGCTCCAGGGCTGGGGCTGGGGCCAGGGCCAGGGCCAGGATCTTGCCGCCACAAGATCCTGGCCCTGGCCCCGGCCCCAGCCCTGGAGCAGCTCCCCACCCAGCCACACGCCCTGCCAGGACTGCATGTGCCAGTCTCCATGCAAGCCCTGGCCCGACAATGTCATGGCCCCACCGCTCCTGGGGTCTCCATGAAAACTGGCCACAGCAACGCGGGCAGAAGCTGCTGGGAATTGGAGTCTACCACAGGCCCAGTCGGATCTGTGGGCCAAGCTTTGCCTTCCCCTAGGCTACAGAGAAGCAGTGATGTCCCGTCTGACGTGTTGGGCTTGGAGGGGTGGTATAAAAGGAGGAGCGTGCCCAACACCTGAGCCCAGCACGTGTCAGCCTCATTTGAAAGCTCTTTCACTGCACTGAGGT
>NW_005841885.1:96239-98311 GCF_000455745.1 Alligator sinensis
CTTTCCCTTTCTGTTCCTGGTCCTTTCTGTTCCTGCACCTGTTCCAGGCAGTGCTGCTGTGTTCCTGTCCTCACAGTGCTGCCATGGGGCCATTTGAACCCATTTCTCTCCCCACTACACTCCCCTGCACACCCTACAGGACCCCAGCTGGATTCCTAGCACAATAGACCAGCACAATGGGGGAGGTCTAGAAGGCATCCTGATGCTTGTCTAGAAGGCATCCTCAGGCTCCTGTGGGCAGAGGATGTCCATCCCTGTGCTATTGCTGCCATGTCCTGGCAGTGTCCCTCCTTTCAGGGTGCACAGTAAGGAACAAGCCTTTCAGATGTGTTGGGCACAGGTGCAGGCTGGAGGCAGAGCCCATCCATTGTCTTATACCTGCCTGTCCTGGGCATTGTTGCTGGTACTGATCAGCATGTGTTGTGCTTTCCACAGCCCCTGCCCTTGGGCTTAGACCAGCCAGAGAAGAGGGAACAGGGAGCAGAGCCCCAGGGGCTTCGTGTATTAATTTTGCTCTCCTTTGCCCCATGCAGAGTCACGAGAAGTGAGGGCCATTCCTGAGGGGCCCGAGCTGCCTCAAGAGCAAAGGAAGAAGCAGGGGTGTTCGCCTGGCCGGACCCTTCCAGCAGACGGTCAGGGTCCCTGGGGGGGCAGGCGCCTGCAAGGAGAAAACTGACAGTGGTTGGAGGCCCGAAGGCACCCCGCCTTCCCCACCCATCATTGCTGGAGGACTCGTGGGCCGCGAGCCAGGCAGGCTACGCCAACGCCCCTGGGAGAAAGGGGTCTCAGGTACCTCTGGGCCAACTGAGGCTGCACCAGCCAATTGCCTGCCTTGACAGGGTGCCCCGGAGCAGGGAGCAGCACTACACCATGAGCAAAACCCCCTGCTGGTGCCACTCGTTAACATATCAGAAACAAATGGATCGAAATCTTCCTCTCTGAACCCTTTCTACACTGTGTGTGTGTGCGCGTGTGCGTGTCCTGGGGGTGGGGAGGGTTTTATACATTTTGTATCTTTGTAATCAGAGAGAAGAGAAATTTCTATGGTTATTTTTACGGAACTTTCTGTTCCTGTTGCCGCGATGCTGACGGCGACTGCAGCCAGGGTCTCGCGGGGCTACGGCCTCCCCAGCGCAGGCTCTGGGCAGGGGGAGGCCAATGTGCCATGGAGCCCCCTCCCAGCGAGCAGTGTTCTTCAGGACTCTCCTGCGTGGCGTCCCATCCCGGGGCTGTCTCCTGTTCTTGGGGAAGCGACAGTGCCAGGCAGGCAGAGAGAGGCAGCAGTGCCTCTGCTGGTGCCCCAGTCCTGACCCACAGCACTCCCTGCCCCCCTTGACCCTGCCAGTGCCCCTCCTTCCTGACGTGGTGCCCTCACAGTCACCCAGGCCAGAGCCCCGGGCCAGCCATGCGCACCAGCCTTCCTCTGCAGCCCCCATCTGAGTCCAGAGCAGAGGCTGCCATGAGAGGGGTGAGCTGGTGGAGCCCCCCTGGCCGTCAGTCTGAGCTGAGCTGTGTCACTCGCCACCAGTTAGTAACAGGGGCAGAGGAGAAAGAGCTCCAGCGTAGTGTGTCTGTTCAGCAAGCGGGAAGGCAGGGCTCAGTGGGGACAGCTGCTGAGGCACTAAGCCCTCTGTGAAAACTCTGCTTCACATCCTAGTCTTCCTAGACCTGTCTTGCCCTCCCACTCCTCTGGCCACCCCCCCCGCAGTGCCCTCTGACAGCACTGGTGATGGGAAAAGCCTCTTGGTTCCTGATCCAGCATCAAATATCAAGTGTTTGCCTCTCTCCGACTTGGATGTATAAGGGCAACCCCCCTCCTGCCTACAATCCTAGGAGCCTTGGGGTTGGCACCTGCCACAGAGAGGGGGGCAGATGCCATGGGGAAGCCTGGGGGCTCAGGTGGGGCCGTTTCTTTTAGAGCTAGCAGTCTCCCAAACTGCAGTCAAAGGAACGAGCACTGAAAGTGGCTTAGCTGGTACAGAAGCATGGGCTGGGGGCACCGGCAAAGCACCTTCATGCCTCCCTCCCAGCACATATGGGAGCTAGTGACTCCTGTGCCTGCTGCAGGAAAG
>NW_005841885.1:98339-106501 GCF_000455745.1 Alligator sinensis
GAAAGAGTGCATTCCCATCTAGCACAGACCCCAGGTGGGAGTAAATGAGGGCCCAGACCAAGGCCCCCACCCACATCCATACACACCCAGTGCCAACACTGCTCAGATGCAGCTCAGACAGGCCAGGATATCAGGAGAGAGGACAGGCACTATAAGCATGGTAGCAAGTTGAAATTCAAGCCACTCTGGATGCTCATTGCCCCTTCACCCTCCAGTGGGGCTATGCCTGGGGTTACCAGTGCTCCCTGCTGCTGCCTCAGAGTGTACTGAATCCCCCATGAGAGTGCAGAGAGCTGCAAGCTAGCCAACTTCCCTGCCCCTCTTGTCACTTGTGTATTGCCCCTGGAGGCAGAGGCGCTACCTCCTGCTGCCCGCAGGGGTTGCTTCAGTCTGTGCCTGCCCCCACCCTCACTCAGGGGACTGTAGGCCCCTAGGACCCACACCACAGCCTGCTTGGGTGTGGAAAGCAACGTGTTTACAGCCCTGACCCTGCCGTGCTCTGGGCACAGCACCCAGGGGACCCGTGTCTCTTGCTCCATGTGCTGCACACGCTCGCAGCGACGGTGCACGACTTACTGCCTTATTCCTATGGAACCCTGCCGCTGAACTGTGCAGCGAGCGCATAATGTTTACACTAGCAAATGTTTTCCGCTGCCTGTCCGTGCAGGCTGGACTCCCCTGGTGCTGTCCAGGTCCTCCCCAGGTGGAGCCTTTGACCTGCTGGTGGTGACGGAGAACATCCTATTCTCAAATACATTCCATAGTTTGCGGCTGGTGAGGGGGCCTCATGACCTTCTGGCCTGCTGCTTGGTCAAAGCCTAAACATGGGAAGGGGAGCCCCCACCTCAGAAATGATTGACCAGCCCCAGCCAGAAGGGAGTGAGGTGTTTTGGCAGTGGAGAAAGCCTCAGAGATGGGCACATGGATACAGCAGCTGCCCAGCACCCTGCCTGTTTCCAGATTCAAAGTGCTTTCATGGTGGGCTCAAGCCAGGTGTGCAGCCAAAGGGCTTCATGCAAAAAAGAACCCTGTCCTCACCCAGAAGCACAGGTATGGCAGGGGCAGACACCCCCACCTGTGCCTATGCCCCCGTTGCTCATCTTAGTGCCATGCTGCCTTCAGGTACAATAGTTTGTCTCCACTGTTTTTTCAGGCTGTATGTCCACAGGGCCTGGGTCTTCAGGTATGACACTGGTCCCTGCATATGTCTATCTTTGGCTGATGGTTGTACCCATCCCACTTTGTGACCTGCTGGTATCAGAGCTGTTGGTCACTGCTGAGATCTGTATGGGGGCTTGTTTTCTGATTGGGTTCCCAGGGACGCACGTTCTTCAGGAGGGCTTGATTCATGTGGGTGCTGTCTGTCGGCTGGAGGGTTTATTTCAGTGCAGGGGACTCTGCTTCTCAAGACTACGTTGCCATTGTGGGTGCAGGGAGACCTGTCCCCAAAGCACCTTGGGCTGGGTCCAGCTGATATGGGCAGATTGTTTCTGAAACCGTAACCATTAACTCTCAGAAGCCTGGTGCTTTGCAGCCTGCTTCATGGAGGGGAGTACTGACTCCTCACCTTGGCAAGCTCTAAGTTTACTGGGAAACACCTGTGCCAGGCTTGGCATGATCACTGTGCTGCTGAGCGAATGCAACCCCTGGCTCTGTCCCCCGCCAGCACATGACTTGGGGGAGAGGCCTGGATCGCCCGCCAGATGCTGCTCCTGCCCCCACCCACTGGTGACACCCTCCTGCTCCATCCCTGGGACTCTGAGCCCATGACAGGAATTCACCCAACTGCCAAATGCTTAGCTAGTGCCATGTGCCAAAAACGAGAGAGCAGCAAAGCTGTTAGCCTTGGGTCTGGCCTCGGTGGCATCGTGGGGAGGCTGCAAGCTACTGCCTCCAAGCTGGGAGTGGCTGGGGAAGGGGGATCCTCTGCCCTCCCTGCTTCTGGAGCGCTGTAGTTACCTAGTCGTGCTGTGGATTGTAGTGCTGTGGCCTAGGCTCCGAAGAGCATCTGTTTGGGGTTTGCTTTGTTTCCTCTCCTCCGCCCGGGCTGTGGGCAGGGAGCAGAGGCTCACAGACTCCTGCCTCGGCCCTGTAAAATTGTACCATGAAAGCGCCAGATTGGAAAATAAAAAACTCTATAAAACCACCCTGGGCTCCATGCGTCATCTGCTCTGGGGTCGGGTGGGGTTGTGCGTTGTCACGGCCTGGGGCAGCTGGACCGCAGCATGCCACACACTGGGCAGGAGGGAGGACTGGGCAAGGACCAGAGGGCATGTCCCTGGCTCTCTGGTATCCCTGCAGAGTAGATGAACATGGAGGGTTTGGGGTTTCGTGTGTTACTGTGCCTGGGACTCAGTACCACCTGTGGAGAGGAGGGAGGCCTGCGTTGCTGCTCTGAGCAATTGCCCCCTGATTTTCTGAAGGGGTGCTGATTCCTCCTGCACCAAAGAGGGCTGTGGGTATGGCATGGGGGGCAGTGTGGGCATGGGATTGTGCCATGGGTGTGAGTGGATGGGGCAGCCTGGGGGAGGGGTTGAGCAAACCTTGGGGTGTGTGACATGGGGAATGGGGTCCGCTGCAAGCAGAGAGGTGTTCTGTGCTTAGAGGAATATTCACAGTCCACAGATGACACTGGAGTCTCCTCTGGCCATAGATACAATCCCTACCAGCCCTGTTTGAGCGCCAGTCCCCAGTCAGATCAATACTGACCTCTGGCTCTTGGCCAGCTAGCAGCTTCACTGCATTGGGGTACTCTTGTTGGCAAAGCAGGGCCCCTGAATGTGGCACACATCCCTCACAGCTTGGGAGATGATTTCATGGCCTCTTGATGTCAAAGGGCTGGGAGGGAGCTTAGGGCATTGGGTGGGGGGGATGGACTTTTCTCCTTACAGAAACCTCCAGCACCTTGAACTGGCCAGCTCAGCCCCATAGCAGCCAGATGACTCTAGTGATGCCATCCTCAGGTTTGGGATGAGGGTTTGGGCACAGGGCTCATTTCTAGAGCTCGTTGTTCATTGTCCTGGTTCGTAGTGTTCGTGAAAACACTGGCCAGGGCCACGTCGAGTCAGGACAGGCACTGTGCCAATGTGTCTCAGCCCTGCTTATCCTGGGACTGTACTCATGGTGCTGCTCAGGTCCTGAGGTGCTGACCTGCAGCCCAGGCCTCTGGAAGTGGTGGTGAGTGACCTAAGATAATGGGCCCGTCACGGGGAAAGGAGCTGCCATGGGTAACCACATTCCTGTTGCCTGGTTCTAAGTCACTACATCCTCGTGAGCCAAGGAGGAGGAGGGCAAAAGGCTGCTCTCTCCCCACCTGGTCTCACCCCGGTGGCAAGTGCAGTTGTTTGACCCTTTATGTTGGTTTTATTCTGCCACTTTTGGTGGGTCCAAAAGAATCTCCTGGGGCAATGATTGATCAAAGTGGCAGTGGCATCGTGCTGTAATTAAACCACAGTCCACTGATAGCGGGAGCCCAGTCAGTGCTTACAGGCCCCCCCCTTCCCCGAGACCAATCTCCACATGAAACCCTGCCTACACCCTCCGCTGGAACAGAGGAGCCTGCCTCTGGGGGAAAGGAGAGCGAGCCCTGGACCCGAGAGTGAAGGTTGCTATTGATCAAAGAGCCAAGATGCCAAGAGCCAGAGGTCGGTATTGATCACCATGTGATTACAGCCCCTGGCTCCATCGTCACTGGAACAAGGGCTGCCATGCCCCACCCTGCCCTCAGCCACCCAAAGTCAGGCTGGCTGCGGCCGCAACTCCTCAGGGGTGACCCTGTGAGGGCCATGCTGTTACCCCGGGCCCAGTCTGTGCTTGTGTGAGGTGACTCAGGCCCTCTGGAAGTATTTGCTATTTTTGGAGATTTCTAAACTCATTGCTGAGTTCTCATGGTGCTGTGCTCCCCCGCAGGCCTCCTCATGCACCTCTGGCCTGCTCTACAGCTCCTGGACCCTTACATGTTGCTCTGCTGGTGCTTCTTGATCCTGCCTCCAGCCCTTTGCTTCTCTGGAACTGAAAAGCCTCCTCCATAAGCAAGTCTAGACTAGTGAGCAGCTCCCTTTGAACAAGTTTCTCAGCGTGGAAGCCCCATCCTGCCTCTACCCCTTTGGCATGGGTCACTCGGCCATGTGCTCCGATGCTGGGCAGCCTCAGGCCCGTGGCTCGGGTCGCTGGGTGTGAAGATCAAGGCGCCTGCTCTGGGGTTCTCCATGAGGCTTACACAAGGAGCAACCCCACATGCAGAGCACGTCTCTTCTCTCTGCATCAGACAGCATCTCCCCAGATAATGAGGACAGCAGAGATCTGGGAGAAGAGGTGGTGGGAGTGTAGGGGCTAAGGAGGTCCAGACTCAGTGGTCTTTGGGGCTTGGATGGACGAGTGAGAGACAAAGTGAGAGGCCTGAGGAGAAGACCACAGAGGCCACATTGTGGGGAGCCTAGGTGGGAGGACTTCTGAGCAAAGGCCGGGGAGAAGTGTGGGTGGATCCTGTTTCATCTTCAAAGCCACCAGTGGGGAGGAAGGCAGAGCCCAAGAGACGGAAGGTGAGAAGAGGAGGAAATAACGATAGTACTGGCAATGCGGGGAAGAAAGCAAGGAGGGGAAAGAGCAGGAAGGGGAGATAAGGAGGCTGTAAAGGGCACCGAGCTGTTATCAGCACACTCGGCAGGAGCCCCTTCTGTATATTTATGGCACACTTTTTCTCCAGGTCAGTGACAGATAAGGGAAGGAATGGCTATGCTGTGCGTGGGAGGAGTCCCGGTGCTAGTGCCCAAAGCCTGGCCCTGTGAGCCCAGACAGTGAGGTGACCCCTCCTGGGCCAGGCACTGCCAGAGACTCAAGAACATGCCCGGCCCAGAGCAGGGAGTGCCCAGCTCCCAGCGGAGCGGAGGGTGGGGGTTGTTTTGCTTTGTTTATAAAATATACATATATACACATATCAGTCTCTTACCAAAACTCAGGTTTGCCACAGTCGGGCACGGCTGTCTATGCAAGCGTGCTTCGGCTCCATCCCTCCCCTGCCAGCAGCACCTCCCACTGTGTGGTTGCCTACTGCATCCTCACTTGCACGGGGGATTAACAGGCAGTGTTGCCCTGACGATAAAGCCCCAAATCCCTCACTGGGGCCTTCTTGTTCTAGGGACTACCCCTGGCCTCTTAACTGCCCAAGGAAACATTCAAACCACTCGGGAAATGCCCACTAAAGCCATGCCAGCCTCTGCCTCTCTACACACAGCCCAGGCCCTGCCCAAGTAGCTGTGATTTGTCCTGTAAGAGAATAAAGTAGCGTCCTGCAGTGAACGACCCAAGCGCTGTGGCTCTGGCTGGAGGGGCATGAGCTGGAGAAGAGGCTCTAGCTACTCTGAAGTGCTGTGGATGGGTAGTCCAATCCCAGCTGTGGGTCTGCCTCTTTCTCCCCAGTGTGGCAGTGGAGCCTGATGGGAACAGGGCTGGTACTCAAGAGATGAGCCCCATTCCCTAAAACCTCATTGCCATACAGCATCCTTGTACAGGGACCAAGGAGGACAGAGCTACCACGTCTAGCACGATAATGCCTGGGGAGAGAGCAGGGCCCTTCATGACTGGGGGAGCCGGTCTTTGCACAGCCAGTGGTTTCTCTGATGAAACAGCTGTACTGTGTGTGGCATCAGCCGTTTGCTGTCAGGATGCTGGGAGGTCTGTCCCAAGCATGGTCAGCAGAGAGCTGTTAAGCTTTGCTGTTGTGTAGCCCAGGGGAAGCACCTTGACTTCATGAGATGGCTGAAGCCCAGATGCCCCAGTTCAACCAAGACTGTCTGTAGTGTGAGTGGAATTGCCCCAGAAGAACAAGGCAGTCAGGTGTTGGGAGTAGGATTTACAAGCACAAATGCTCCTAGGCAGCTTTGGGCTGACAAGAAGGAAAGGGGGCGCTTTCCTGATGTGGGGGGGAGCTACAATTTTGCTATGGGCCCAGCCAGTGCCAAAGGAATTTGTCCTGGAGCACGCAGAGCCAGCCAGACGCAGGCCTAGCGCTGTGGAGACGAAAACGGCCCTGGACATGGCAAAGCATGAAGGGCTGAGACTGTGAAACGTTCCAGAGCCATCGGGACCCCCAGGCAGGCAGGTGTGGGTAGGTATTTCCTTATGGATGTCTGGATCCTTTGTGCCAGCTAAGTAAGTATGTGTGTGTGTGTGCGCATGTACACAAGCATGTATGTGTCCATGCATGTGTGCGTGTATATGTGTTCATGTGTGTGCATGCATATGCACACGGGTAAATAAATGCCTGTACACATGTCCCTGTTGAAGAGATCTGTGAGCCCAGAGGGCCTGCCAGGTTGGAGATGTAGAAAAGGATGTGTTTCAGCCTGCTCAGCCTCTGGCCCGTGGAGCTGTGTCATCCAGCATGTGGGGCTCCCCACAGATCTGAAAATTGGGTGTGGGGGGTGGCAGTTAACTAACCTGGCTCCCCTGCTGCCAAATTTCCAAGCCCTGGGGGCCAGATGACGTGGCCCTATGCACAGGACTGGGGCCATGGGCACAATCTGGCATGGCGGCCCAGGCTAGGTCTTTGGGCCTAATTCAGTGTGCAGAGATAGCCCAACACTGGATCAGTCCCCGTCCCTGTGCCAGGCTGGCCCCAAGTCCTGGACTGGGCCCACAGATCAGGCCTGCCCTGTGGAGCAACCCCAGATTGCTCATCCAGCCCGAGGGGCCAAAAGGTTGGGCACCCCCGGTTTAAGCTACTGGGGGAGATGGGGCCTTGAAGCTGGCAGGCACAGTGTGGGACAGCTAGGTTGCAAAGTCCCATTTCTGGGCGGGGGTAACGACCAGCCAGAGCAAGGGAAGCTTTACAAGCCTGTAGGCCATGTATGGTGGGAGCTGTACCCAGCAGCCATGGTCTTGTGTGACTGAGTGCTTCCCCCCAGGAATATCTCATGAAGGAGGGAAGCTGCAGCCCCCCTAGCCAGTCCAAGGAGAGCAGGAGGATCTGTTCTTGCTTTAGAGTAGAACTAGCATGGTTTGCCCCAGGATGCTTTGCTTGCGTGGGAGGGGGACCATTCCAGCTGCCACCCCAGAAGGGAAGGGCACAAGGGAGGATGGGTATGATGACCACGGAACCATTCATGTCTTGGGAGCTTGCTGAGAACAGAGCCCATATATATAATCAGAGGCGGCCCAGTGGTGCCAGGTGAGATGGGGCAGCTCCATGCCCTGTGCCTGGACTGGGGGGTCGTCTCATTCTGTTTCTGCTGCTAACCTTCCACTTGAGCGTAGGCCACGTGCGTTGTGGGCAGGGATCCCTGGGGGCCAGGTTTTGTGGAGCCCCAGGGCAGCCCCGACAGCTCAGAGAATAGCTTCGGGCTGTTGCGTGATTCAGTGGGCTGAGGGGCGGCCGTGACTCAGGGGCACTAAAGCGCTTTGTGTGATACCGAATGCTCCTCTACCTCTTCCCACCCCGGGAGTGGGGAGGTGCAAGGGGAGTCATGGGCTCTGTGTGCTTGATTGGGAACTTTGGAACAAGATAAGGTCTAGACTCCTGCACAGCGTGTGCCCCAGAGAATAGGCTGGTCCACAGGATCACAGGGCACAGTACGCCCTGTTCCAGCCGCAGCTCTGTAAACAGGCACCATCGCCAGTGGCTCTGTCCTAGGGCTCCGCAGCCTCTGGAAGGTAGGAGCTGCAGACAGAAGTGCTGTGGCCCCTGCCAAACTTGCTGCGGCTGAGGCAGAGTTGCCTGTGACCGGCCCACAGTCCCACCTGGGCGCTGCAGAGGCTCTAGGATGGGGTGTGGGATCTCCGGGGCCCTGGCACTGCCAAAGCCTGGGGGAAGATGCCTTGGGGGCTTGGGCAAAAGCAGCAGTGCGATGGGGCAGCCTGCAGGGGCAGCGGCTGGCAGCTGGCTTAGGAAGGCTTTTCATAAAAGGAGAGTGCAGAGCCACTGGGGGACACAAAGTGCGGGGCCAAGCACAGGAGCTGGGTGTTGGGGCATGACAGCTGGGCCACAGACTGGAGGGTTTGAGGGGCCATCTCATGCTGGTACAGAACAGGCCACGTGCCCTCTGTGAGGGTGCTAGAGTTGGCCTACGAAGCCACCGTGGCACGGGGCCTGGCTGCCTGTGGGTGGCAGGGCTCTCAGTGGGGGACCCGAGGCTCCTGGCATGGCAGGGAGTACAGGGGTCTGG
>NW_005841885.1:106517-121339 GCF_000455745.1 Alligator sinensis
GGCAGGGCTCTCAGTGAGGGACCCGAGGCTCCTGGCATGGCAGGAAGTACAGGGCTCTGGTGCCCCAAGTTGCTGGGCTGGGCCAGGCAGGCCTGGACAGACTGGGAGCCTGAAGGGCGCTTTCCACGGCGTTTCCTGGGGGTGAGGCACCGCTGGCCCCACCCCACCACACCCCCGCAGGCACGGCTCCCACTAGGGAAGGGTTTACTAGTAGGGCTGCGTGAGACGGTGCTTTTTGACTTGCGTTTTGACGGAACAGCGTTTCGTTTCAAATTTCGTCTCAATTCAAAACCGCTGTTCCATTCGCTCCGCTGCTTTACCTGTGTCGATGTTTTGCCCATAGGCTGTAATGGGGAAGCTCGAAACAGCCTATAACTTTGTCATTTCTTGCCTGATTTGGATGAAACTTTCAGGAATGGTAGCCCCTTCTGAGGCATGAAGCCTGCCAAGTTTCAAGAGGATAGGTGCATGGGGTTTCAGGGAAACTGCACCGCAAAGTCTTGAAAGCAAAAACACTCATGTCATGTGTACGTGTTAAGCCACAGCAGGGTCAAAACTGCAGGCATGCTAGCCTCTGCTCAGGCCACAAAGCCTGCCAGCTTTCAAGGCGATAGGTGCAGTAGTTTGGGGGAAACTGCAACTCAAGCTGCTGACAAGCAAAACTCGTGTGTTAAGGCATAGCAGGGTGAAAGCTGCAGGGCTGCTAGCCCCTGCTGAGCCCACGAAGCCCGCCAGCCGTCAAGGAGATCGGTGCAGGGCTTCTGGGTTCTGGGGCCCTGCACCTCTGGTTGCTGACAGGCAAAACTCGTGACATGGGTGGGTGACACTGTGTGTGTGTGTGTTAATGTGCGCCCTCACTCAAATGACACCAAGGCAGAAAGCAGGGCAGTTCAAACAATGCTATCTTTATGCATTTTTCTATCCCTCCCCCAGAGCACTGGGATAGGAAGGGACGTCAAGGAAGGATCACAGTCACTGGCCAGCTAGACAGTCAATAATGAGAGCACTCCTTCACCTCACTTCACCTTCCCTCTCCTTACCTTAGTTTCTGCTTCCCTGAAGGCAAGGCCAGCTTGAACTTCAAAACTCAAAATGTTTCAAACATTTCAAAACGTTTTGACTTGCCTCATTTCATTTTGAGGCTATTTCGAAGCTCTGTTTCATTTCGATTTCGCTGTTTCAAGCTCGAAATGAGTCGAAACAGTGTCAAAACGAAACTGCCGGCAAAATTTTGCACATCCCTATTAACTAGGTTCTTCTGGTGCCAGGAGCAGCTGGCTCCCTGCCTACCCCGGGGGCACTCGGGTGATGGCAGGTCTGTGGGCAGAAGTGCATAGGTGCAGGCTGGAGGGAGGCACTGAGTCAGGACAGCTGGCTGTACCCTCCCCTGTGCTCCCTGCCGGGGCTCGTGGCTGTGGCTATTCCTAGTCAGGACTGGCTTGGCTCTCCAGACCCATGGAGCTCAACCCTGTACTTTGGCGGTGTGCTGTGTGGCAGGCAGTCTGCTCCACTGTGTTGGGGCAGGGACAGGGTGAAGTCCCTGCCACGGCATGGCCAGGCATTCACTCTTCTAGCTGCACTTGGGGAGCTGTTGTAAGCACTGGAGCCTTTCCCTGGGTTTGGAAATGGAGGAGCCTTGTGCTCTTTCTGCCCTCTGAGTCTGTGGGGCAGCGGCTCATGGCCTCCACCCCTCCCCGCCTGAATGATGCCCCCTCTATGTCCCGTTGGGTCTGGTTTCCCCAAGGAAGAAGAGGAGGCAAGTCTCAGATGGGTGAGGACTCAAGGGGACGGGCAGGCCTGTGGTCTCCCTGCTAGGAACGCTCCTCCCTCCCCTGCAAGGCTTCACCCTTATGGCCTCTCTTGTCCCCCAAGAGCTCAGCTCCCCAGGGGTTTTCACCTAGCCTGTCAGAGGCTGCAAGATGGGGCCTGACAGAGGACAGGGCTGGGAGGGAGCAGTCCCCAGGTAGCAGGAAGCCCCTGGCCAGGGACTTGCCTGGTGACAGTTTGCACCTTTAAACCCCATGACTCAGGAGGTTGTGGAGCCAGAGCTGCCTTGGCAGGCGAGGGAGGGTGGCAGAAGGAGGGAGTGGTGTCTCAAAGATCACCGTCAAGTATTAATAGCGGGGAGGAGAGTGCACGCTTCACTAGAGGGCTGTCAGGCACACACAGCCACCGGACCCCACAGCAGCCGTGCCTGCACCAGGTAAGAGCCGTCCTCGGCCCCCCGGGAGAGAGTATCTGCTGGAGGAAGGGAAGAGCTGTTGCCTGAGGAGGGGGCAGGGGAGACCCCCCTCACAGCAGGGCATTGCTGCAACCATCCCCACCATTAGCCCTGGGAGCAGCTCGGGTCGGCACCTGCTTTGATGCGTTCCCAGAGGCTCTGAGTATTAATCATCCCAGGGTGATGCTCACGCCTGGAGCAGAGACCCCGTCACCATCCCTGGGGTACCCCCTTGGATGTGAGGGGTGAGACAGCCCCTGGCACAGAGTGGGTTGGTTTGTGGGGGAGCCTGGGACTGGGAGCAGCTGGTGGGGTGCATCCTCCTGGGAGATGCCTCAGCCCCAGGCTCTTGGAGCATCCCAGAGAGCCTGTCCTGGGATCTTGTGACAAGGGCCTGGCCTGGGTGTTCTGTCTGGGGATCACCCCCCGGCCCAGAATCACAGGCGTGGTGTGCTGGGGTCAGGGCTGTGGTGGAGGGTGGCACCGCTAGCAGGCAACATTTCCTTGAGGATCTCCCCAGGACCATGCCCCTGGACTCCACACCAGCATCCCAGGTGGCAGGTGGGAATCCAGCAGGGAAGTTCAACAGGATTTCTTGGGTTGGGTTGGGGGCTCAGGGGCCCCTGCTCAAAGCTCTGGGTATGGGCACTATGCTAGGGGGCCAGGCAGTGCTGGCGCTGGGCTCTTGCAGCATCTACAAGGCCCATGGGGAGAGGCACAGACTGAGCCCCTCCTGGGCATCTGTAGCTCAGCGGGGATGGGGCAAGGTGATTTCCTGCCCTGCCTATTGCATGAGGCATTTCAGGGCAGCTAAAGGCAGGGAGGGAGTTTCAGGGCCATCCTCTGGCTTAGCCCATGTGAGATGGGCTCTGCCTTATGCCTGTGGAGAATGGGATGAGGCTGCCTGCCCATTGAGTTACCATCCCCTGCCCACCACAGGTTTGAGTGGTGTGGTGGGTCCCTGCCCATGTCTGCAAGGCCTTGGAGTGGATGGCCAGTAACATCCCATACCATCTAGCTCTGGGCTCCCCAGTGACTCTGTCTATTGGTGGCAGCAGAGATGCAAGTGCCCTGTGGCCTCTCCAGGGCTGCGTGTGGGAAGCCAGCCCTGCTGCTGCCTGGGCTTTGCCTGCTATGGGCATAAATTTGGGGGCTCAGGTTCAGAGCTGCCAACCCAGGCCTGTCTGCCATTCAGACATGGTGCCCCATGCTCGCTCAGGCTGAGGGGCACTGTTGGCACGTGTACAGGTGTGTGCCTGCGCATGCACAGGTCTGTGGTGGCACATGTATAGGTGTATGCAGGCACATGCACGTGTTCTGTGCGCACCTACCTACTGTGTATCTGTGCCCACCTAGGGCATGACTGAGGGCACTGATAGCCACCAACAGGCACCTGCTGGGAGTGGAAGGCTAATGGCTCTTGCTGAGGATGAAAATTCTTGGCCCTTCATGTGTAACAGGGCAAAGTCTGTACAGCCGTGCGATGTGGCTCTGGGTGTCCAGAGGTGAAGAGACAGGGACCTCTGAGCACTCACTGCCATCCCTGCAGCCCACAGAGCCTGGCACAGGACTGCTCTAGCTCACAGAAGGATGCAATAGACACCAAGCCTGGAGCAGCGGTGTGTGCCCCCTCCTGCCCCTATGCCAGCTCCAGGGCCAGAGGCTGTGACAGGCTCAGGCAGGGCCTTCTGTTGGGCCCCCTGTGCAGCCAGAGGCAGCCCAGACTCCTGCGACTGTGCTATGCCCATGGGCAGAATTACACTCATGGCGGCCACATACAGTCCACGGAGCAGGGGACCGTGTCTTTCTTGGGGGATTGGCACTGAGTTGGCAGTGGAAAGAGCTCACTCTTGGCTGCAGTCCTGGAGCCAGCCCCTCTCCCCCATACACACAGCCCTGGCCTGGTTTGGGGCAGAAAAGAAGCCCAGATTCAGGCACTGAGACCAGAGGGTGCAGGGAGTGCCAGAGTCCTGGTGGCTTGTGTCCCTTGAGTGCCAGCTGCAGGCCAGTCACAGCACCAGCCCCTTCCTGCACAGCTAGGAGCAGGCTGGCCTGCAGCAGTGGTTTGGCCTCCCATGTCCCCCACAGGCAGAGCTCTGGGCTGGGCTGCCCCCTGCACTGCCCTTGTGCCTCTGGGTCCCCTGTGCTCCCCTCGCCCCAGAGCCTCCTTCAGCCTTGGCCTCTGAAGCTCCTTTTCCTCAAAGTGCTGCGGGCTCTCAAAAGCAACCTGCTAACTCTTCAGCAGCCTCAGCCTCCAGCCTTGGCTGGCACTGGAGGAGGCATTGCAATGGGCTCCTCTAAGCAAGACTACAGTGGCATCAGATGCTGCACTGGCAGGGACAGGCATTTCCAGTGGGGTGTCTCATCACCAGCTCTGAGCCTCTCTCCTCCTCTCCTGAAGTTCAGACAGGAGCTCGAGTAGGTTCAGAGCCATCACGATGGAGCAGACGGAGCTGCGGTGCCGCTCGAGGGGCTACAAGGGGCTGAGCGAGGCTGAGATAGAGGAGGTCGCACAGAGAACCCAGGCTCCCGCATCCTCTATCCGCAGCAAGCTCCATAAGATGAGGTAGGAGGCACTGTACCCCGTTCCCCTGCACTGGTGCTGGGCAGGGCTGGGGAGGGTGCGGTGGCATGGGGGAAGGGGAGAATGGCAGGAGACAGGCCTGCCAAGTTGCTGATAGGGGCTTTATGACTAATGACTAATAACTAATACCAGTTCTGAGAAAAACCTTTCCTCTGGCCTTAGCGGCGCAAGCTCCAAAGGTGAGGGGTAGAAGGAAGGTGGGGCAGGGAGTGGGCTGGGGGCTGTGCTGGTCCCAGAGGCCCTGCAGCTGCCGGGGGGCAGGGGCAGGGGCAGTACCCTTTCACCCTCATGTGCACTCCTTTGCCCACCTTCTGTCTGGTATGCTCCTGCCCTCTCCATTGCCCAGGGCTCCTGCCTCTGGAGAGAGCACTGTGGGCGCAACTCCTTGGCTGTCCCAGTGCCGGTTGGGCCCAAGTAGCTCCAAGGAGATGGGAGGCTGGAGCCTGTGACCTGCAGGGGCCTTTGTCACCAGCCCCCTCTGGCCTTTTTAGAGGCTTTTCTGGTTATGGGGTTTGGGGCAAGTGTGGGGTCTAGCACCCTTCAGATATTGGTGCTGGAGCAGGTGCTGAGGTCTCCAGGGACTTGGAGAGGCTTCTGGGGCTTCACAAGGGTGTTGCAATTCCCAGGATCCTGCAGAAGGCAGCAGTCTGGGGACTGTAGAGCTCCTTCCAGAGGGTGGTAGCTGGGGTGTCCTGGTATACCACAGAGCAGGGTGTTTGGGGTGGACTGGCACAAATATTGCAGGTGCCTTCCCGTCCTTCTCTTCCAGATGTTCGGGCGCTGTTGTAAAGTCCTTGCTGTTCCGGGTCCTGCCCTTCCTAAAATGGCTGCCACGCTACCCGATCAAGGACTGGCTCATTGGAGACATCACCTCGGGGTTCAGTGTGGGCATCATGCACCTGCCCCAGGGTGAGTGCCACAGCCCCTGAGCTCAGAGCTCAGCGTGTGCTCAGCAGGACTGCTCTGGAGTGCAGCTTGGCACCCAGCTGGCAGTGAGGATGGTCTCTAGCTCTCTGGTACCTCCTGGTATCAAATCATCAATGTGTGTGTATATGTAATGTGGGTGTACGGGGTGGATGGGAGCCTGTGAGGGCAGAGGGCTGAGTTGGGGGATGTCAGGGCACAGGGTCTAGGGTTCAGTGTGGTAGGGCAGAGAGCAGGCCTGGGGGGCTTGTGGGGTGGGGGGCATGTGTGCATACTGGCTGAGCCTGTCTTTACCTAACTCTTCTGCTGCCTTTGCTGTGTCCAGGCCTGGCCTACGCGCTCCTGGCAGGGCTGCCTCCCGTCAATGGCCTCTACTCCTCCTTCTACCCCGTTTTCCTGTACTTCTTCTTTGGGACGTCTCGGCACAACTCTGTGGGTGAGCAGGGGGTCCAGGCTGGAAGTTGTGGGGTCCAGCATTGCCAAGGAGACCACTTATCAGCAACAGGCATGGGGGAGAGCACCAAGAAGCACCCAAGCCTCCTCCCCCCATCCTGTGGAGGCTGTACTGGGCTACCTCGCTAACCTGTAGCTACTCAACTGGCTGGAGTCTCCGGGGTTCTGGAGATCACTGCCTGCCCTCTAGGCAGGTGTGGGTCTTCCAGGCCACCAGTGACCCATGGGCAAACTTCTCACTTCTCTGATGAGTTCTCCAGGGACTCTGATGAGTCTGATACTGGTAAATAAGCAGCTGCATTGCTGGGCTAGTTGCTGGAAGGAGCCCCCCTGCTGTGTCTGAGACCTGGCTCCTCACATGAGAGAGTCCTGAGCGGACAGGACTGAGCTGTGCATGATCTGCTAGGAGATCCGTGTGGCCACAGCTCCTGTGTCCTTACCTTGTACTCCCCCCCGCAGGCCCCTTTGCTGTCATCTCTGTCATGATCGGCAGTGTGACAGACTTGATGGTGCCCAGTGACGACTTCATGGAACCGATCAATGGTACCAACAACACGATCCTTAATGAGGCCAGGAGGGATGCTGTACGGGTGGAGCTGGTGGCTGCACTTACCATCCTCGTGGGCATCTTCCAGGTGAGCAGGGCCTGCAGGGCAGAGCAGGGAGCAGCCTGGGATCTGGCTGGTACTACACCCAGAGCCCTGATGGGGGGTGGTGATACTGCTACATGGTTTGATGCTGGTACATGGTCCCTGTGCCATCTAGTCCCTGTGCCATCCAGTCCCTGCTCTCCCCACACCCATGCCTGTACTCCCTGAAGCATCCACGGGCTGTGGGGTTGCGGCAGCTCCATCCACTGCACAGATCAGTCTCCAGCTTCGTCTTCTGGACCTCAACGACTTCATTTCCCATACAGACTGGGCAAGGGGCAGGGGCAGAGCAAATTCTTCCTCCATCCCAAGGACTAAGACCCACCCTGCTGTTCCCACCTTGGCTTCCACTGACTGACCTGTCTCCTGGTCTCCAGGAAGAGACATCCTTCAGTGGCAGATACCACTTAGGCCCTTGGGTTCATCTACTCTGACCTGCATTACAGAGGCCATGGGACTTCCCTGAATGAGCACCTGCTTGGACACGGGGAGATTGTTTAGAAACATGTCCACCCCTGATTTAAAAATTGACAGTGAAACCTCAGAGAGTCTTTCATTACTTGCCCTGATGAAAATGTGCACCTCATTGCTAATCTTAACTTGTCAAACCTCAATTTCCAGCTGTTGCATCTTGTTATACTTTGGTCTGGCAGATGGCAGAGCCTGTTATCAGTGTTTGTTCCCATGTAGGTCTTTGGTGGCTGTGATAGGTGTTTATTACTTTCCTGTCAGGTCTGATTACTCTTTACTTTGATAAGCTAAGAAGAGATTGCTCCTGGAGTCTCTCCCTGCAAGTCCTGTTGTCCAGTCCTTTAATCATGTCAGGGTTCATCTCTGAACCCTCTCCAATTTTTCAACACCCTTCCTGGATTGTAGACCTAAGACCTCCTGGGAACAGCTGTCCCAGAGCCCATGAGAGAGATAATATAAGCTCCTGACTCCTCCTTTGGGTGTCCCTGTTTATATGTCCAAGGATCGCATTAGCCCTTAAGGCTACAGTGCAGTGGGAGCTCATGCTTAGGTGATGGTCCTCCATGACTCCTTTGGAGTCACTGCTCCTCAGAGTGGAGTCCCACATCCTTCAGAGCTGGTACAGGACCTTACGTTTGGCTGCACTGAAACACAGTTTTGTTGGCATCCAGCTTGTCAAGTAATCCAGATCTTTTTGTGGCATGGTGGCTGTATGCCCTGTTCTCCTTGTTATTCTCCCTCCCCACCTCCCAGCCTTTGGGTTTCCTGCTGTGATCCCTCCTTCTCTTCCATGCTGCTGATAAACCTGTCACACAGCATAGGACTGAGAGCCCCCAAGGTGGTGCATGGTGATGATTCCCCAATGATGGTTACCCTCAAGACCTGTCAGTCAGCCAACATGTTGTGCTGTCATGGTTTCTTACATGGTGAGGTAGGCAGTGCCCAGGCCAATGCCTGACAGCTGTCTCAGTGTGAGCATCATCACAGTCATGTTTATCAAGCAGACTTGTAGGCTCATCAAACCACCCCATCTAATCCAGCACAGCAGAAGCTGCTTTCACAGCCCAGGTTGATTGATAGCCATTATCTTGCACCACTTCGTTGCCTGTGGAGTCTGGCCTGGGCACTCTTCCAGGCTCGGGCTGTCATGGGGCCCTGCTGATGTCTGTGAGCAACTCCCAGGCCAGGACTGTCCCTCTCTGGGGTGGTAGTACTTGCCCATGCATTTGCTACTTGGCCTGCTCTGTGGAGTAAGATAGTCCATGCATCACTGGTTACTGAGGCCTGTCCAGCTCAGCAGCCTGGCGCTCTGTCACCATGCCAGCCCCCAACCTTTGCTGGCAGGATCTGGTGCCCACAGCCATCCAGTCAAATGCCAGAGATGGTGACGGTCACTGTGCCCAGCCCGCCCCACTGCCTGGGCACAACCACAGCCAGGTGGCCTGAATGTCCAGCTTGCTAGCACTCTCAGCAGAGCCCTTCACAGTTGGCCAGTTTCTGCTCTGCTGACTGCAGGACAACCAGTGGACACTGGGGGTGAAAGTCCAAGTGTTTTGTTTCTTCCACAGGAAGAGTTGAAAGTGGGGCTCCGTACCCCACACTACAACCCCCCTTTAGTTCCACGCTTTGCCAGAGGTGATTCTCCCTAGCTCCACCCCACCAAAGCAAGCTCCTTTTTAGTGCCACCCCACTGTGCCTTAGGACACTGCTGGGTGGGACAGGGGCTGAGGCTTCTTGGAGAGGACCTTGCTCACAGCCTGGCCTACCCCCTCCTGGGTCTCTTTCCAGGTTGCCTTGGGCTTGCTGCAGTTCGGCTTTGTGGTCACGTACCTCTCGGATCCACTGGTACGCGGCTACACTACTGCTGCCTCTGTCCATGTGCTGGTCTCGCAGCTCAAGTATGTCTTTGGGGTGCGCCTGGGTGAGCACTCGGGACCATTGTCACTGTTCACGGTAAGTAGGGCTGGGCATGGATAGTTTGGGACAGGCAGGAGCTAGACGGTCCTTAGCTCTGTGATTGGTGATTCCCCAGAGCTCCCTGTACAGAACACTGTCAAACTAGAGGCTTCTGTGTGTTGAGGTGTGTGTGATAACACTGACAGAGTATGGGAGCTCCTGGAGAACCCAGGTGGGTTGATAGGAAAAATATACCACAAAAATTCCTCAGGGTTGACACTCCACATCTTGCCCAGTTTTCACTCACGTTGGCTTTCATGGGAATTTGCTTAAAGCTGAGGAGAAAGTCAGTGTGTGCTACACAAAACCCATGCTGAGCTCATAATGCTGTACACAGAGCCCATGGAGCTCTGGTCATTGACCCAGCTTTGGATCTGCCAGCAGGCTGCTGTCACCATATTAGCTATTTTAAATACCCTGCATGCAGGAAGAATCCAGTTTTGTTGCTGTTCCAGAGATCAGGGCTTCCTAACAGGGTCTGGAAATGGGATTTCCCAGTAAAGTCACCTTTCATAGCAGGATGGTAGAGCAGGAAAGCTCCTGGGTTGGGCTTCCCCAGTAACTGCCCTGGTAGAGCAGCACTTGGTAACTAGGAATCTATGGGGTACAACTGGGAGGGGGCTTGCACAGGCTACTTTCCTTGACAGCACAGAGTCATGCTAGCACATAGGTTTCATTGTTATTCTTGATTGTGTTACACCTGTGCCTAGAGACCCTAGTCAGGGAGAGGCTCAGGCAGAGATAGGTGCTCTGTGCACCAGAGGAAGACATGGGCCCTGCTCGCAGAGATGTGAGCAATGGCTCCTCCTGACCTGCTACCTGGATGTAGAGAGCCATGCCACGGGGCCATGTGCGCTGCGTCACAATCTCTTCTTCTCTTTCTCCCCTAGAGCTTCATTGAGATCTGCGCGAAACTGCCCCAGACCAACGTGGGCACCCTGATCACCGCCCTTATCGCCATGTTTGTCATCTTTGTCGTGAAGATATTCAACCACAAGTTCTCCTCCAAACTCCCCATGCCCATCCCCATCGAGCTCATCACGGTAATGGGGGGACAGCACAGACCCACCTCTCTTCCCTCTCCATGGTTTTCTTTAGCCCTCTCTCCACAGGCATTTAGGGCTGGAAAGGCTGCCTGTTACCATCCCCACCCCGCAGAGCACAGAGGTTTAGTTCTTTATCTCTGCCTGGGGGCTGAAGGCACCATCATTTGTTGGACTGGCTCTTCTCTTGCCAGTTCTGTGAGGCCTCCCTGCTCAGGTGGCATAACTGAAGACAGTCAGGCTTCGGCTGAGTCTAGTCACAGGCAGCTTGGTGTGTGCTGGGTCTGAGATGCCCCTGGGATGATCTCAGGAAGGCAGTAGACTTCAGGAGCCATGCTAAGGCCAGGCAGGAGGTAGCTTCTCTTCCATTGGTGCCTCTAGTCTTCAGGAAGCTCCTGGAGCCAGAGTCCCTGCCTGCATGACAGACAGAGGGTCAGCAAAGCTATTGGTCCTGGAGGCACTCACTCCATTCATTGTACAGAAGAGACAGTCCAATAGCCTTTCATCCCCAGGCCGCTAGTTAGTACCTGACCTCAGTGGCTGGGCTTAGTGACCAGGGTGTAGCGAGTCAGTGCCCCCAGTGCAGCGCCCAAGGTCTCAGCCTTCACCCCAAAGCATATTCATGGTGGGCCCTGGCTGCCCAACCTTGACAGGGCCCTGTAGGCTGAGCTGCCCCAGACTCCTCCAGGAGCCGTGGGTGCCATCTGGGGCTCGAGCCTCGATGTCCCCCATGGATGATAGGTGATGAACCCTGTGCTCCCATCTCTCATTTTGTCTTAAGCCCCGTGCTGGTTGTGTCCTGTTGCCCCTTCACTGAGGGAGCAGCTTCTGGTCAGCCCTGCCCATGCACTATGCTTTCAGCTAGGCTGGCCCCATTTGCTTCCCCTCCACAGAGGGTCCTGAGCACATGGCTGGTGTGCTCTCCCAGGCTGGTGGGAGGCCACGTAGTAAGCACCCCCATGTGCTTTGTCTCACTCTGACCATTCCCCTTAGATCATTGTGTCTACGGGGATCTCCTATGGAGCTGACCTGACGAACAAGTATGGGGTTTCCATCGTGGGTGACATCCCCAGTGGGTGAGTCAGAGGCAGGTTGGGCTCATGCTGTTCCTCTGCATCGCCAGGGATCGAGCAGGGACTGGCACAGCAGCCAGGCCAGGCCAGCTGCGGGAATGCCCCTTTCCAGCTCTGTTTTTCTCTCTTTGCTGCAGGTTGAACCCCCCAGTGGCCCCCAGGATTGACTACTTTGCACGGGTGGTGGGCAACGCCTTTGCCATAGCAATAGTTGGCTATGCCATCTGCATCTCCTTGGGCAAGATCTTTGCCCTGAAACATGGCTACAAGGTGGACAGCAACCAGGTAAGCACTCACCAGGCACCACCACACTCGGGCCTCTGCCCTTCCTCGTTGCCTCCCTTCACACTCTCCCCCGTTGCTTTTCCCCTCCAACCCCTCAGCCCCCATGCCCCTTGTCCTGCTCTGCTTTTGTAGTGTGGCCCCAGCTCTGCCTCTTTGCTCTTTCCTGGGCAGTGAGGGGCTGGAGGCAGTTCTGGACTCCTCTTCCCCTGGCCTGTCATTGCAGGAGCTGATAGCTTTGGGGCTGTGCAACTTCCTGGGAGGCTTTTTCCAGTGTTTCAGTATCAGCTGCTCCATGTCGCGCAGCCTGGTTCAGGAGAGCACAGGTGGGAACAGCCAGGTAAGTGCCATGCTATCAGCACACCCCTTCACCTCATCTCCAGGTCCAGGAAGAGAAGACTTCCCTGGGGTCTCCTCTGCTGTTTTCCTGGTATGAGCAGGGCAAGGGCTGCAGGGAGCAGTGCAGGGCAATGAGCACAACGTAGCAGTGCAGTGGGATTGCCCTTTGCTCGTGACAAGGCCTGGATGTTATGGATGCTCTGCTAGGTCCAGCCAGCAGAGATCACACAGTGGGCAGAGGGCAAGTTCTCAGAGTTGCACCCCTCACCCCCAGTGCAAAAGCATGGCCACAGCATGGGGGTGGGAATGTGAGGGAGGGTAGAAGAGGAACAGGCTGGAACAGTTGCTGGGCAGCCCTGGCTTTCTCATGGATGAATTTTTCTGTGATGCCCTCGCCCCAGAGCAGGTGGCATGGAGATTCCCGCCTCTCCTCACAGGCTGCCTCTCTCCTCTCCAGGTGGCCGGTGTTATCGCCTCACTTGTCATCCTCGTAACCATTCTGAAGATTGGGGAACTCTTCCAACAGCTGCCTAAAGTACGTCCAGTCCGAGCCCTGACTGTCCCCACCCCAGCCCTCCTGCTCCCTTGGTCTCTACAGCTAATCAGAGTCCCCAGGGCCATTTCAGCTACTGGCATCACTTAGATCAGTTCACACAGGACAGAAAAGGAACAAGTATATGTACATACACATTTAGGGATGAGCAAGTTGCCACAGTCCATCCATCCCTTCCAGCATCCTCCAGTGTCCTTCCATGCTGGAGCAGAGCAGTGGAGCCACCGCTCTAGGTTGCCACCTCAGCACTACCCAGCATTTGAAACATTACAGGCACATGGGCTAAACCACCCTGTGCCACCCTCTCCAGGTATGTGGCACCCGGACAGAGGGAAATGCTTTCCTACCGGCATTCAACTCAGAGCCTGTGGCACGAGGTTAGAGTCACCCTCCCCTTCCATCTCCTCAGTACCCTAGTGACAGGGGTTGTGTCCCAGTATCCCACCAGTTACAATCCAGCTGTGGGGTGTGACTGGTGGGTATTTTCATGACAGCTCCACAGTCTTTCCCATTAACTTTGGCCAAGCCACTCCTAGTGGCGAAGACCTGTGCTCCTTTCTGTATTTGCTTGGCCCCCTGGGGTCAGTTTCCACTGGAGCCAATAGGAGATTTTCCTGAGCAAAGAGGACAGAGTAAGTAAAGACCATTGGAGACCACTCCAGGCTGCTTAGCCCAAAGGGGCACTGCAGACTCACCTGTAGTGAGGTGCAGGGTGCAACTGAGAGATGCCATAGACCAGACAATCCTTCCCAGAGCCTGAAGGCTTTCTCTGGACAGCACAGGGTTCTGAACTCCGGCCCTGGCAACACACCCAGCGCTTTGGCTGTTGCTCTCAGTGCTGCCCACATCATCTCAGGCATTGCCAGGCAAGTTGAGAAAGGCCTTTCTCCACCAGGGAAGACTCAGGAGGCTCAGCCACTGGCTGGCACAATCACTTCTGTGTTTGTGTTGCCCTGTCCTTGCTGCCATTTGCACATGTAGTGAGAGCCTTGCTGAAGGGACAGGTCTGTGCTTTCAGGTCTGCACTCAGTCATTGGTTCTGTCCCCTGCAAAAGTATCCCTGTGGTCACCAGCCTCTGACCAGATCATTGCCTGGCCCTCAGGAGGTCCCCTCTTGGCTTGGAAACCAGCACATGGCCCAGGGCTGATCAGGCAAGCAGCATGTGGTGGTCATGGCACTGGGAGGGCTCTGAATCTTTTCTACTTACCTTCCATCCAATGTCCTGAGCCTGCCAGCTCTGCAAGGTGAAGTATTCTCCTTTTATAGAGGCCCAGAGCAGTGATTTGCCCCTGGTCTCTCAGGCAGGGTCAGGACAGCTGGGAACCCATGACTCTTGTGTGTTAACCTCTGGGCTGCACTTCCTTTGCCTAACCCCCGTTCCCTCAACCTGGGGGCCCCGTGGGACCCTGAACACTCAGGCATGCTCAGTCTGCAGAGCTGGGGCTCTTGGCCCCGCTGTGCCTGCTCTGAGCCTTACCTCTTCTGGAATGTCTCTTGCAGGCCATCTTAGCTGCCATCATCATTGTGAACCTGAAAGGCATGTTCAAGCAGTTCAAAGACCTCTCTACCCTCTGGAAGTCCAATAAAGTTGACCTGGTAAGAAGCAGAAGAGGCCTGAATTCACCTCAGGCCACTGGCCCAGTTGTTCTTGCCCTGCGGTCCCTTTGTGGTGGGCTGATGCTGCAAGGCTGAAGGCCAGGCCTAAAGACCCTGATGAGCAGCATTGGCAGGAGGTCTAGCCAGCTCTGCATAGCCCTTCAGGAGTACACAAGGCCCCGCTGGGCTCGAGTGGTGGGCAGTCCTGCAGTCTGTGCTGTGGGCTGAACACAGCCCCACAGTATCAAGCAGTAATCCCCTAACAGAGCATGTGTTAGATCAACTGAGAATATGATTTGGGCCACAGAAGCCTGGCCCTGGGCTCTGAACTGAGGCATGATGAAGATTGGGTTTGGAACCTCACAGCTCCATCAGGGAACCCAGGTGTGGACCCAGCTCAGGCCCATCTCGGCTTGTAGCATCCCTGGTGGGTTTTGAGCAGGGAACTCATCTTCAGAGCGCTGAGGCTGCTGGTGGGTGCTGTAGCATCTTTGTGTATCAGAGGAAATGTGTGTGGGAACTGTGAAGTAGTGTCAGCTTTGGCTCTGATGGCCAGGGAGTGGTAGCTAGTGAACTTCATGCCTACATAGTCCAAGTCTGGCACCAGCTGGCTCCTTTTCCAGCACTCACATTTCACTGATCTCTTGCAGCTGATCTGGGTTATTACTTTTGTGGC